>NW_026519180.1:0-300000 GCF_947347685.1 Pleuronectes platessa
AAAATCAGTGGTTTGACTGCCATAATGAAATAGGGTCACTAATCAACGTGTTTTCTCAAAAGGCCTTCACTCAATTTCCTTGATACTTAAAATGCATACAGTGGATTATAATAATGAAAAAGGATAATTTGAAATCTTGGTTTCAACTCTAAAGGAACTCTTTAAAAAAAAGATTTTAAGTTTTGGAAACCCCAATGAAAAAGTAGCAACTGCACGGATTCTACTGTCAGATTCGCTCTAAGTGCCAAAAAGTGCTGGAAACGGGGAGATAAGCCTATTTTTGCAACACTGGTTAAAATCTTCAATTTTTCATCACAGATGTGCCCAAGATGCACAAAAGCGCTGGAAACGGTGAGATAAGCCTATTTTTGCAACTTTGGTTAAAATCTTCAATTTTTCATCACAGATGTGCCCAAGATGCCCAAAAGCGCTGGAAACGGTGAGATAAGCCTATTTTTGCAACTTTGGTTAAAATCTTAAATTTTTCATCACAGATGTGCCCAAGATGCCCAAAAGCGCTGGAAACGGTGAGATAAGCCTATTTTTGCAACTTTGGTTAAAATCTTCATTTTTTCATCACAGATATGCCCAAGGTGCACAAAAGTGCTGGAAAGGGTGAGATAAGCCTAATTTTGCAACAATGTTTAAGGTTTGGAGGTTTCATAGACTAAAGTTGAAAATCAGTGGTTTGACTGCCATAATGAAATAGGGTCACTAATCAACGTGTTTTCTCAAAAGGCCTTCAGTCAAATTCCTTGATACTTAAAATGCATACAGTGGATTATAATAATGAAAAAGGATAATTTGAAATCTTGGTTTCAACTCTAAAGGAACTCTTTAAAAAAAAGATTTTGAGTTTTGGAAACCCGAATGAAAAAGTAGCAACTGCACGAATTCTACTGTCAGATTGGCTCTAAGTGCCAAAAAGTGCTGGAAACGGGGAGATAAGCCTATTTTTGCAACAATGGTTAAAATCTTCAATTTTTCATCACAGATGTGTCCAAGATGCACAAAAGCGCTGGAAACGGTGAGATAAGCCTATTTTTGCAACTTTGGTTAAAATCTTCAATTTTTCATCACAGATGTGCCCAAGATGCGCAAAAGCGCTGGAAACGGTGAGATAAGCCTATTTTTGCAACTTTGGTTAAAATCTTCAATTTTTCATCACAGATGTGCCCAAGATGCCCAAAAGCACTGGAAACGGTGAGATAAGCCTATTTTTGCAACTTTGGTTAAAATCTTAAATTTTTCATCACAGATGTGCCCAAGGTGCGCAAAAGTGCTGGAAACGGTGAGATAAGCCTAATTTTGCAACAATGTTTAAGGTTTGGAGGTTTCATAGACTAAAGTTGAAAATCAGTGGTTTGACTGCCATAATGAAATAGGGTCACTAATCAACGTGTTTTCTCAAAAGGCCTTCAGTCAAATTCCTTGATACTTAAAATGCATACAGTGGATTATAATAATGAAAAAGGATAATTTGAAATCTTGGTTTCAACTCTAAAGGAACTCTTTAAAAAAAAGATTTTAAGTTTTGGAAACCCCAATGAAAAAGTAGCAACTGCACGGTTTCTACTGTCAGATTGGCTCTAAGTGCCAAAAAGTGCTGGAAACGGGGAGATAAGCCTATTTTTGCAACAATGGTTAAAATCTTCAATTTTTCATCACAGATGTGTCCAAGATGCACAAAAGCGCTGGAAACGGTGAGATAAGCCTATTTTTGCAACTTTGGTTAAAATCTTCAATTTTTCATCACAGATGTGCCCAAGATGCACAAAAGCGCTGGAAACGGTGAGATAAGCCTATTTTTGCAACTTTGGTTAAAATCTTCAATTTTTCATCACAGATGTGCCCAAGATGCACAAAAGCGCTGGAAACGGTGAGATAAGCCTATTTTTGCAACTTTGGTTAAAATCTTCAATTTTTCATCACAGATGTGCCCAAGATGCACAAAAGCGCTGGAAACGGTGAGATAAGCCTATTTTTGCAACTTTGGTTAAAATCTTCAATTTTTCATCACAGATGTGCCCAAGATGCGCAAAAGCACTGGAAACGGTGAGATAAGCCTATTTTTGCAACTTTGGTTAAAATCTTAAATTTTTCATCACAGATGTGCCCAAGGTGCGCAAAAGTGCTGGAAACGGTGAGATAAGCCTAATTTTGCAACAATGTTTAAGGTTTGGAGGTTTCATAGACTAAAGTTGAAAATCAGTGGTTTGACTGCCATAATGAAATAGGGTCACTAATCAACGTGTTTTCTCAAAAGGCCTTCACTCAATTTCCTTGATACTTAAAATGCATACAGTGGATTATAATAATGAAAAAGGATAATTTGAAATCTTGGTTTCAACTCTAAAGGAACTCTTTAAAAAAAAGATTTTAAGTTTTGGAAACCCCAATGAAAAAGTAGCAACTGCACGGTTTCTACTGTCAGATTGGCTCTAAGTGCCAAAAAGTGCTGGAAACGGGGAGATAAGCCTATTTTTGCAACAATGGTTAAAATCTTCAATTTTTCATCACAGATGTGTCCAAGATGCACAAAAGCGCTGGAAACGGTGAGATAAGCCTATTTTTGCAACTTTGGTTAAAATCTTCAATTTTTCATCACAGATGTGCCCAAGATGCACAAAAGCGCTGGAAACGGTGAGATAAGCCTATTTTTGCAACAATGGTTAAAATCTTCAATTTTTCATCACAGATGTGCCCAAGATGCACAAAAGCGCTGGAAACGGTGAGATAAGCCTATTTTTGCAACTTTGGTTAAAATCTTCAATTTTTCATCACAGATGTGCCCAAGATGCGCAAAAGCACTGGAAACGGTGAGATAAGCCTATTTTTGCAACTTTGGTTAAAATCTTAAATTTTTCATCACAGATGTGCCCAAGATGCGCAAAAGCACTGGAAACGGTGAGATAAGCCTATTTTTGCAACTTTGGTTAAAATCTTAAATTTTTCATCACAGATGTGCCCAAGGTGCGCAAAAGTGCTGGAAACGGTGAGATAAGCCTAATTTTGCAACAATGTTTAAGGTTTGGAGGTTTCATAGACTAAAGTTGAAAATCAGTGGTTTGACTGCCATAATGAAATAGGGTCACTAATCAACGTGTTTTCTCAAAAGGCCTTCACTCAATTTCCTTGATACTTAAAATGCATACAGTGGATTATAATAATGAAAAAGGATAATTTGAAATCTTGGTTTCAACTCTAAAGGAACTCTTTAAAAAAAAGATTTTAAGTTTTGGAAACCCCAATGAAAAAGTAGCAACTGCACGGTTTCTACTGTCAGATTGGCTCTAAGTGCCAAAAAGTGCTGGAAACGGGGAGATAAGCCTATTTTTGCAACAATGGTTAAAATCTTCAATTTTTCATCACAGATGTGTCCAAGATGCACAAAAGCGCTGGAAACGGTGAGATAAGCCTATTTTTGCAACTTTGGTTAAAATCTTCAATTTTTCATCACAGATGTGCCCAAGATGCACAAAAGCGCTGGAAACGGTGAGATAAGCCTATTTTTGCAACAATGGTTAAAATCTTCAATTTTTCATCACAGATGTGCCCAAGATGCACAAAAGCGCTGGAAACGGTGAGATAAGCCTATTTTTGCAACTTTGGTTAAAATCTTCAATTTTTCATCACAGATGTGCCCAAGATGCGCAAAAGCACTGGAAACGGTGAGATAAGCCTATTTTTGCAACTTTGGTTAAAATCTTAAATTTTTCATCACAGATGTGCCCAAGGTGCGCAAAAGTGCTGGAAACGGTGAGATAAGCCTAATTTTGCAACAATGTTTAAGGTTTGGAGGTTTCATAGACTAAAGTTGAAAATCAGTGGTTTGACTGCCATAATGAAATAGGGTCACTAATCAACGTGTTTTCTCAAAAGGCCTTCACTCAATTTCCTTGATACTTAAAATGCATACAGTGGATTATAATAATGAAAAAGGATAATTTGAAATCTTGGTTTCAACTCTAAAGGAACTCTTTAAAAAAAAGATTTTAAGTTTGGAAACCCCAATGAAAAAGTAGCAACTGCACGGATTCTACTGTCAGATTCGCTCTAAGTGCCAAAAAGTGCTGGAAACGGGGAGATAAGCCTATTTTTGCAACAATGGTTAAAATCTTCAATTTTTCATCACAGATGTGCCCAAGATGCACAAAAGCGCTGGAAACGGTGAGATAAGCCTATTTTTGCAACTTTGGTTAAAATCTTCAATTTTTCATCACAGATGTGCCCAAGATGCCCAAAAGCGCTGGAAACGGTGAGATAAGCCTATTTTTGCAACTTTGGTTAAAATCTTCAATTTTTCATCACAGATGTGCCCAAGATGCGCAAAAGCACTGGAAACGGTGAGATAAGCCTATTTTTGCAACTTTGGTTAAAATCTTAAATTTTTCATCACAGATGTGCCCAAGGTGCGCAAAAGTGCTGGAAACGGTGAGATAAGCCTAATTTTGCAACAATGTTTAAGGTTTGGAGGTTTCATAGACTAAAGTTGAAAATCAGTGGTTTGACTGCCATAATGAAATAGGGTCACTAATCAACGTGTTTTCTCAAAAGGCCTTCACTCAATTTCCTTGATACTTAAAATGCATACAGTGGATTATAATAATGAAAAAGGATAATTTGAAATCTTGGTTTCAACTCTAAAGGAACTCTTTAAAAAAAGATTTTAAGTTTTGGAAACCCCAATGAAAAAGTAGCAACTGCCACGGTTTCTACTGTCAGATTGGCTCTAAGTGCCAAAAAGTGCTGGAAACGGGGAGATAAGCCTATTTTTGCAACAATGGTTAAAATCTTCAATTTTCATCACAGATGTGTCCAAGATGCACAAAAGCGCTGGAAACGGTGAGATAAGCCTATTTTTGCAACTTTGGTTAAAATCTTCAATTTTCATCACAGATGTGCCCAAGATGCACAAAAGCGCTGGAAACGGTGAGATAAGCCTATTTTTGCAACAATGGTTAAAATCTTCAATTTTTCATCACAGATGTGCCCAAGATGCACAAAAGCGCTGGAAACGGTGAGATAAGCCTATTTTTGCAACTTTGGTTAAAATCTTCAATTTTTCATCACAGATGTGCCCAAGATGCGCAAAAGCACTGGAAACGGTGAGATAAGCCTATTTTTGCAACTTTGGTTAAAATCTTAAATTTTTCATCACAGATGTGCCCAAGGTGCGCAAAAGTGCTGGAAACGGTGAGATAAGCCTAATTTTGCAACAATGTTTAAGGTTTGGAGGTTTCATAGACTAAAGTTGAAAATCAGTGGTTTGACTGCCATAATGAAATAGGGTCACTAATCAACGTGTTTTCTCAAAAGGCCTTCACTCAATTTCCTTGATACTTAAAATGCATACAGTGGATTATAATAATGAAAAAGGATAATTTGAAATCTTGGTTTCAACTCTAAAGGAACTCTTTAAAAAAAAGATTTTAAGTTTTGGAAACCCCAATGAAAAAGTAGCAACTGCACGGTTTCTACTGTCAGATTGGCTCTAAGTGCCAAAAAGTGCTGGAAACGGGGAGATAAGCCTATTTTTGCAACAATGGTTAAAATCTTCAATTTTTCATCACAGATGTGTCCAAGATGCACAAAAGCGCTGGAAACGGTGAGATAAGCCTATTTTTGCAACTTTGGTTAAAATCTTCAATTTTTCATCACAGATGTGCCCAAGATGCACAAAAGCGCTGGAAACGGTGAGATAAGCCTATTTTTGCAACTTTGGTTAAAATCTTCAATTTTTCATCACAGATGTGCCCAAGATGCACAAAAGCGCTGGAAACGGTGAGATAAGCCTATTTTTGCAACTTTGGTTAAAATCTTCAATTTTTCATCACAGATGTGCCCAAGATGCGCAAAAGCACTGGAAACGGTGAGATAAGCCTATTTTTGCAACTTTGGTTAAAATCTTAAATTTTTCATCACAGATGTGCCCAAGGTGCGCAAAAGTGCTGGAAACGGTGAGATAAGCCTAATTTTGCAACAATGTTTAAGGTTTGGAGGTTTCATAGACTAAAGTTGAAAATCAGTGGTTTGACTGCCATAATGAAATAGGGTCACTAATCAACGTGTTTTCTCAAAAGGCCTTCACTCAATTTCCTTGATACTTAAAATGCATACAGTGGATTATAATAATGAAAAAGGATAATTTGAAATCTTGGTTTCAACTCTAAAGGAACTCTTTAAAAAAAAGATTTTAAGTTTTGGAAACCCCAATGAAAAAGTAGCAACTGCACGGATTCTACTGTCAGATTCGCTCTAAGTGCCAAAAAGTGCTGGAAACGGGGAGATAAGCCTATTTTTGCAACAATGGTTAAAATCTTCAATTTTTCATCACAGATGTGCCCAAGATGCACAAAAGCGCTGGAAACGGTGAGATAAGCCTATTTTTGCAACTTTGGTTAAAATCTTCAATTTTTCATCACAGATGTGCCCAAGATGCACAAAAGCGCTGGAAACGGTGAGATAAGCCTATTTTTGCAACAATGGTTAAAATCTTCAATTTTTCATCACAGATGTGCCCAAGATGCACAAAAGCGCTGGAAACGGTGAGATAAGCCTATTTTTGCAACTTTGGTTAAAATCTTCAATTTTTCATCACAGATGTGCCCAAGATGCGCAAAAGCACTGGAAACGGTGAGATAAGCCTATTTTTGCAACTTTGGTTAAAATCTTAAATTTTTCATCACAGATGTGCCCAAGATGCGCAAAAGCACTGGAAACGGTGAGATAAGCCTATTTTTGCAACTTTGGTTAAAATCTTAAATTTTTCATCACAGATGTGCCCAAGGTGCGCAAAAGTGCTGGAAACGGTGAGATAAGCCTAATTTTGCAACAATGTTTAAGGTTTGGAGGTTTCATAGACTAAAGTTGAAAATCAGTGGTTTGACTGCCATAATGAAATAGGGTCACTAATCAACGTGTTTTCTCAAAAGGCCTTCACTCAATTTCCTTGATACTTAAAATGCATACAGTGGATTATAATAATGAAAAAGGATAATTTGAAATCTTGGTTTCAACTCTAAAGGAACTCTTTAAAAAAAAGATATTAAGTTTTGGAAACCCCAATGAAAAAGTAGCAACTGCACGGTTTCTACTGTCAGATTGGCTCTAAGTGCCAAAAAGTGCTGGAAACGGGGAGATAAGCCTATTTTTGCAACAATGGTTAAAATCTTCAATTTTTCATCACAGATGTGTCCAAGATGCACAAAAGCGCTGGAAACGGTGAGATAAGCCTATTTTTGCAACTTTGGTTAAAATCTTCAATTTTTCATCACAGATGTGCCCAAGATGCACAAAAGCGCTGGAAACGGTGAGATAAGCCTATTTTTGCAACAATGGTTAAAATCTTCAATTTTTCATCACAGATGTGCCCAAGATGCACAAAAGCGCTGGAAACGGTGAGATAAGCCTATTTTTGCAACTTTGGTTAAAATCTTCAATTTTTCATCACAGATGTGCCCAAGATGCGCAAAAGCACTGGAAACGGTGAGATAAGCCTATTTTTGCAACTTTGGTTAAAATCTTAAATTTTTCATCACAGATGTGCCCAAGGTGCGCAAAAGTGCTGGAAACGGTGAGATAAGCCTAATTTTGCAACAATGTTTAAGGTTTGGAGGTTTCATAGACTAAAGTTGAAAATCAGTGGTTTGACTGCCATAATGAAATAGGGTCACTAATCAACGTGTTTTCTCAAAAGGCCTTCACTCAATTTCCTTGATACTTAAAATGCATACAGTGGATTATAATAATGAAAAAGGATAATTTGAAATCTTGGTTTCAACTCTAAAGGAACTCTTTAAAAAAAAGATTTTAAGTTTTGGAAACCCCAATGAAAAAGTAGCAACTGCACGGTTTCTACTGTCAGATTGGCTCTAAGTGCCAAAAAGTGCTGGAAACGGGGAGATAAGCCTATTTTTGCAACAATGGTTAAAATCTTCAATTTTTCATCACAGATGTGTCCAAGATGCACAAAAGCGCTGGAAACGGTGAGATAAGCCTATTTTTGCAACTTTGGTTAAAATCTTCAATTTTTCATCACAGATGTGCCCAAGATGCACAAAAGCGCTGGAAACGGTGAGATAAGCCTATTTTTGCAACTTTGGTTAAAATCTTCAATTTTTCATCACAGATGTGCCCAAGATGCACAAAAGCGCTGGAAACGGTGAGATAAGCCTATTTTTGCAACTTTGGTTAAAATCTTCAATTTTTCATCACAGATGTGCCCAAGATGCGCAAAAGCACTGGAAACGGTGAGATAAGCCTATTTTTGCAACTTTGGTTAAAATCTTAAATTTTTCATCACAGATGTGCCCAAGGTGCGCAAAAGTGCTGGAAACGGTGAGATAAGCCTAATTTTGCAACAATGTTTAAGGTTTGGAGGTTTCATAGACTAAAGTTGAAAATCAGTGGTTTGACTGCCATAATGAAATAGGGTCACTAATCAACGTGTTTTCTCAAAAGGCCTTCACTCAATTTCCTTGATACTTAAAATGCATACAGTGGATTATAATAATGAAAAAGGATAATTTGAAATCTTGGTTTCAACTCTAAAGGAACTCTTTAAAAAAAAGATTTTAAGTTTTGGAAACCCCAATGAAAAAGTAGCAACTGCACGGATTCTACTGTCAGATTCGCTCTAAGTGCCAAAAAGTGCTGGAAACGGGGAGATAAGCCTATTTTTGCAACAATGGTTAAAATCTTCAATTTTTCATCACAGATGTGCCCAAGATGCACAAAAGCGCTGGAAACGGTGAGATAAGCCTATTTCTGCAACTTTGGTTAAAATCTTCAATTTTTCATCACAGATGTGCCCAAGATGCACAAAAGCGCTGGAAACGGTGAGATAAGCCTATTTTTGCAACTTTGGTTAAAATCTTCATTTTTTCATCACAGATATGCCCAAGGTGCACAAAAGTGCTGGAAAGGGTGAGATAAGCCTAATTTTGCAACAATGTTTAAGGTTTGGAGGTTTCATAGACTAAAGTTGAAAATCAGTGGTTTGACTGCCATAATGAAATAGGGTCACTAATCAACGTGTTTTCTCAAAAGGCCTTCAGTCAAATTCCTTGATACTTAAAATGCATACAGTGGATTATAATAATGAAAAAGGATTATTTGAAATCTTGGTTTCAACTCTAAAGGAACTCTTTAAAAAAAAGATTTTAAGTTTTGGAAACCCCAATGAAAAAGTAGCAACTGCACGGTTTCTACTGTCAGATTGGCTCTAAGTGCCAAAAAGTGCTGGAAACGGGGAGATAAGCCTATTTTTGCAACAATGGTTAAAATCTTCAATTTTTCATCACAGATGTGTCCAAGATGCACAAAAGCGCTGGAAACGGTGAGATAAGCCTATTTTTGCAACTTTGGTTAAAATCTTCAATTTTTCATCACAGATGTGCCCAAGATGCACAAAAGCGCTGGAAACTGTGAGATAAGCCTATTTTTGCAACTTTGGTTAAAATCTTCAATTTTTCATCACAGATGTGCCCAAGATGCACAAAAGCGCTGGAAACGGTGAGATAAGCCTATTTTTGCAACTTTGGTTAAAATCTTCAATTTTTCATCACAGATGTGCCCAAGATGCGCAAAAGCGCTGGAAACGGTGAGATAAGCCTATTTTTGCAACTTTGGTTAAAATCTTAAATTTTTCATCACAGATGTGCCCAAGGTGCGCAAAAGTGCTGGAAACGGTGAGATAAGCCTAATTTTGCAACAATGTTTAAGGTTTGGAGGTTTCATAGACTAAAGTTGAAAATCAGTGGTTTGACTGCCATAATGAAATAGGGTCACTAATCAACGTGTTTTCTCAAAAGGCCTTCACTCAATTTCCTTGATACTTAAAATGCATACAGTGGATTATAATAATGAAAAAGGATAATTTGAAATCTTGGTTTCAACTCTAAAGGAACTCTTTAAAAAAAAGATTTTAAGTTTTGGAAACCCCAATGAAAAAGTAGCAACTGCACGGTTTCTACTGTCAGATTGGCTCTAAGTGCCAAAAAGTGCTGGAAACGGGGAGATAAGCCTATTTTTGCAACAATGGTTAAAATCTTCAATTTTTCATCACAGATGTGTCCAAGATGCACAAAAGCGCTGGAAACGGTGAGATAAGCCTATTTTTGCAACTTTGGTTAAAATCTTCAATTTTTCATCACAGATGTGCCCAAGATGCACAAAAGCGCTGGAAACTGTGAGATAAGCCTATTTTTGCAACTTTGGTTAAAATCTTCAATTTTTCATCACAGATGTGCCCAAGATGCACAAAATCGCTGGAAACGGTGAGATAAGCCTATTTTTGCAACTTTGGTTAAAATCTTCAATTTTTCATCACAGATGTGCCCAAGATGCGCAAAAGCGCTGGAAACGGTGAGATAAGCCTATTTTTGCAACTTTGGTTAAAATCTTAAATTTTTCATCACAGATGTGCCCAAGGTGCGCAAAAGTGCTGGAAACGGTGAGATAAGCCTATTTTTGCAACTTTGGTTAAAATCTTAAATTTTTCATCACAGATGTGCCCAAGGTGCGCAAAAGTGCTGGAAACGGTGAGATAAGCCTAATTTTGCAACAATGTTTAAGGTTTGGAGGTTTCATAGACTAAAGTTGAAAATCAGTGGTTTGACTGCCATAATGAAATAGGGTCACTAATCAACGTGTTTTCTCAAAAGGCCTTCAGTCAAATTCCTTGATACTTAAAATGCATACAGTGGATTATAATAATGAAAAAGGATAATTTGAAATCTTGGTTTCAACTCTAAAGGAACTCTTTAAAAAAAAGATTTTGAGTTTTGGAAACCCGAATGAAAAAGTAGCAACTGCACGAATTCTACTGTCAGATTGGCTCTAAGTGCCAAAAAGTGCTGGAAACGGGGAGATAAGCCTATTTTTGCAACAATGGTTAAAATCTTCAATTTTTCATCACAGATGTGTCCAAGATGCACAAAAGCGCTGGAAACGGTGAGATAAGCCTATTTTTGCAACTTTGGTTAAAATCTTCAATTTTTCATCACAGATGTGCCCAAGATGCGCAAAAGCGCTGGAAACGGTGAGATAAGCCTATTTTTGCAACTTTGGTTAAAATCTTCAATTTTTCATCACAGATGTGCCCAAGATGCCCAAAAGCACTGGAAACGGTGAGATAAGCCTATTTTTGCAACTTTGGTTAAAATCTTAAATTTTTCATCACAGATGTGCCCAAGGTGCGCAAAAGTGCTGGAAACGGTGAGATAAGCCTAATTTTGCAACAATGTTTAAGGTTTGGAGGTTTCATAGACTAAAGTTGAAAATCAGTGGTTTGACTGCCATAATGAAATAGGGTCACTAATCAACGTGTTTTCTCAAAAGGCCTTCAGTCAAATTCCTTGATACTTAAAATGCATACAGTGGATTATAATAATGAAAAAGGATAATTTGAAATCTTGGTTTCAACTCTAAAGGAACTCTTTAAAAAAAAGATTTTAAGTTTTGGAAACCCCAATGAAAAAGTAGCAACTGCACGGTTTCTACTGTCAGATTGGCTCTAAGTGCCAAAAAGTGCTGGAAACGGGGAGATAAGCCTATTTTTGCAACAATGGTTAAAATCTTCAATTTTTCATCACAGATGTGTCCAAGATGCACAAAAGCGCTGGAAACGGTGAGATAAGCCTATTTTTGCAACTTTGGTTAAAATCTTCAATTTTTCATCACAGATGTGCCCAAGATGCACAAAAGCGCTGGAAACGGTGAGATAAGCCTATTTTTGCAACTTTGGTTAAAATCTTCAATTTTTCATCACAGATGTGCCCAAGATGCACAAAAGCGCTGGAAACGGTGAGATAAGCCTATTTTTGCAACTTTGGTTAAAATCTTCAATTTTTCATCACAGATGTGCCCAAGATGCACAAAAGCGCTGGAAACGGTGAGATAAGCCTATTTTTGCAACTTTGGTTAAAATCTTCAATTTTTCATCACAGATGTGCCCAAGATGCGCAAAAGCACTGGAAACGGTGAGATAAGCCTATTTTTGCAACTTTGGTTAAAATCTTAAATTTTTCATCACAGATGTGCCCAAGGTGCGCAAAAGTGCTGGAAACGGTGAGATAAGCCTAATTTTGCAACAATGTTTAAGGTTTGGAGGTTTCATAGACTAAAGTTGAAAATCAGTGGTTTGACTGCCATAATGAAATAGGGTCACTAATCAACGTGTTTTCTCAAAAGGCCTTCACTCAATTTCCTTGATACTTAAAATGCATACAGTGGATTATAATAATGAAAAAGGATAATTTGAAATCTTGGTTTCAACTCTAAAGGAACTCTTTAAAAAAAAGATTTTAAGTTTTGGAAACCCCAATGAAAAAGTAGCAACTGCACGGTTTCTACTGTCAGATTGGCTCTAAGTGCCAAAAAGTGCTGGAAACGGGGAGATAAGCCTATTTTTGCAACAATGGTTAAAATCTTCAATTTTTCATCACAGATGTGTCCAAGATGCACAAAAGCGCTGGAAACGGTGAGATAAGCCTATTTTTGCAACTTTGGTTAAAATCTTCAATTTTTCATCACAGATGTGCCCAAGATGCACAAAAGCGCTGGAAACGGTGAGATAAGCCTATTTTTGCAACAATGGTTAAAATCTTCAATTTTTCATCACAGATGTGCCCAAGATGCACAAAAGCGCTGGAAACGGTGAGATAAGCCTATTTTTGCAACTTTGGTTAAAATCTTCAATTTTTCATCACAGATGTGCCCAAGATGCGCAAAAGCACTGGAAACGGTGAGATAAGCCTATTTTTGCAACTTTGGTTAAAATCTTAAATTTTTCATCACAGATGTGCCCAAGATGCGCAAAAGCACTGGAAACGGTGAGATAAGCCTATTTTTGCAACTTTGGTTAAAATCTTAAATTTTTCATCACAGATGTGCCCAAGGTGCGCAAAAGTGCTGGAAACGGTGAGATAAGCCTAATTTTGCAACAATGTTTAAGGTTTGGAGGTTTCATAGACTAAAGTTGAAAATCAGTGGTTTGACTGCCATAATGAAATAGGGTCACTAATCAACGTGTTTTCTCAAAAGGCCTTCACTCAATTTCCTTGATACTTAAAATGCATACAGTGGATTATAATAATGAAAAAGGATAATTTGAAATCTTGGTTTCAACTCTAAAGGAACTCTTTAAAAAAAAGATTTTAAGTTTTGGAAACCCCAATGAAAAAGTAGCAACTGCACGGTTTCTACTGTCAGATTGGCTCTAAGTGCCAAAAAGTGCTGGAAACGGGGAGATAAGCCTATTTTTGCAACAATGGTTAAAATCTTCAATTTTTCATCACAGATGTGTCCAAGATGCACAAAAGCGCTGGAAACGGTGAGATAAGCCTATTTTTGCAACTTTGGTTAAAATCTTCAATTTTTCATCACAGATGTGCCCAAGATGCACAAAAGCGCTGGAAACGGTGAGATAAGCCTATTTTTGCAACAATGGTTAAAATCTTCAATTTTTCATCACAGATGTGCCCAAGATGCACAAAAGCGCTGGAAACGGTGAGATAAGCCTATTTTTGCAACTTTGGTTAAAATCTTCAATTTTTCATCACAGATGTGCCCAAGATGCGCAAAAGCACTGGAAACGGTGAGATAAGCCTATTTTTGCAACTTTGGTTAAAATCTTAAATTTTTCATCACAGATGTGCCCAAGGTGCGCAAAAGTGCTGGAAACGGTGAGATAAGCCTAATTTTGCAACAATGTTTAAGGTTTGGAGGTTTCATAGACTAAAGTTGAAAATCAGTGGTTTGACTGCCATAATGAAATAGGGTCACTAATCAACGTGTTTTCTCAAAAGGCCTTCACTCAATTTCCTTGATACTTAAAATGCATACAGTGGATTATAATAATGAAAAAGGATAATTTGAAATCTTGGTTTCAACTCTAAAGGAACTCTTTAAAAAAAAGATTTTAAGTTTTGGAAACCCCAATGAAAAAGTAGCAACTGCACGGATTCTACTGTCAGATTCGCTCTAAGTGCCAAAAAGTGCTGGAAACGGGGAGATAAGCCTATTTTTGCAACAATGGTTAAAATCTTCAATTTTTCATCACAGATGTGCCCAAGATGCACAAAAGCGCTGGAAACGGTGAGATAAGCCTATTTTTGCAACTTTGGTTAAAATCTTCAATTTTTCATCACAGATGTGCCCAAGATGCCCAAAAGCGCTGGAAACGGTGAGATAAGCCTATTTTTGCAACTTTGGTTAAAATCTTAAATTTTTCATCACAGATGTGCCCAAGGTGCGCAAAAGTGCTGGAAACGGTGAGATAAGCCTAATTTTGCAACAATGTTTAAGGTTTGGAGGTTTCATAGACTAAAGTTGAAAATCAGTGGTTTGACTGCCATAATGAAATAGGGTCACTAATCAACGTGTTTTCTCAAAAGGCCTTCACTCAATTTCCTTGATACTTAAAATGCATACAGTGGATTATAATAATGAAAAAGGATAATTTGAAATCTTGGTTTCAACTCTAAAGGAACTCTTTAAAAAAAAGATTTTAAGTTTTGGAAACCCCAATGAAAAAGTAGCAACTGCACGGTTTCTACTGTCAGATTGGCTCTAAGTGCCAAAAAGTGCTGGAAACGGGGAGATAAGCCTATTTTTGCAACAATGGTTAAAATCTTCAATTTTTCATCACAGATGTGTCCAAGATGCACAAAAGCGCTGGAAACGGTGAGATAAGCCTATTTTTGCAACTTTGGTTAAAATCTTCAATTTTTCATCACAGATGTGCCCAAGATGCACAAAAGCGCTGGAAACGGTGAGATAAGCCTATTTTTGCAACAATGGTTAAAATCTTCAATTTTTCATCACAGATGTGCCCAAGATGCACAAAAGCGCTGGAAACGGTGAGATAAGCCTATTTTTGCAACTTTGGTTAAAATCTTCAATTTTTCATCACAGATGTGCCCAAGATGCGCAAAAGCACTGGAAACGGTGAGATAAGCCTATTTTTGCAACTTTGGTTAAAATCTTAAATTTTTCATCACAGATGTGCCCAAGATGCGCAAAAGCACTGGAAACGGTGAGATAAGCCTATTTTTGCAACTTTGGTTAAAATCTTAAATTTTTCATCACAGATGTGCCCAAGGTGCGCAAAAGTGCTGGAAACGGTGAGATAAGCCTAATTTTGCAACAATGTTTAAGGTTTGGAGGTTTCATAGACTAAAGTTGAAAATCAGTGGTTTGACTGCCATAATGAAATAGGGTCACTAATCAACGTGTTTTCTCAAAAGGCCTTCACTCAATTTCCTTGATACTTAAAATGCATACAGTGGATTATAATAATGAAAAAGGATAATTTGAAATCTTGGTTTCAACTCTAAAGGAACTCTTTAAAAAAAAGATTTTAAGTTTTGGAAACCCCAATGAAAAAGTAGCAACTGCACGGTTTCTACTGTCAGATTGGCTCTAAGTGCCAAAAAGTGCTGGAAACGGGGAGATAAGCCTATTTTTGCAACAATGGTTAAAATCTTCAATTTTTCATCACAGATGTGTCCAAGATGCACAAAAGCGCTGGAAACGGTGAGATAAGCCTATTTTTGCAACTTTGGTTAAAATCTTCAATTTTTCATCACAGATGTGCCCAAGATGCACAAAAGCGCTGGAAACGGTGAGATAAGCCTATTTTTGCAACAATGGTTAAAATCTTCAATTTTTCATCACAGATGTGCCCAAGATGCACAAAAGCGCTGGAAACGGTGAGATAAGCCTATTTTTGCAACTTTGGTTAAAATCTTCAATTTTTCATCACAGATGTGCCCAAGATGCGCAAAAGCACTGGAAACGGTGAGATAAGCCTATTTTTGCAACTTTGGTTAAAATCTTAAATTTTTCATCACAGATGTGCCCAAGGTGCGCAAAAGTGCTGGAAACGGTGAGATAAGCCTAATTTTGCAACAATGTTTAAGGTTTGGAGGTTTCATAGACTAAAGTTGAAAATCAGTGGTTTGACTGCCATAATGAAATAGGGTCACTAATCAACGTGTTTTCTCAAAAGGCCTTCACTCAATTTCCTTGATACTTAAAATGCATACAGTGGATTATAATAATGAAAAAGGATAATTTGAAATCTTGGTTTCAACTCTAAAGGAACTCTTTAAAAAAAAGATTTTAAGTTTTGGAAACCCCAATGAAAAAGTAGCAACTGCACGGATTCTACTGTCAGATTCGCTCTAAGTGCCAAAAAGTGCTGGAAACGGGGAGATAAGCCTATTTTTGCAACAATGGTTAAAATCTTCAATTTTTCATCACAGATGTGCCCAAGATGCACAAAAGCGCTGGAAACGGTGAGATAAGCCTATTTTTGCAACTTTGGTTAAAATCTTCAATTTTTCATCACAGATGTGCCCAAGATGCCCAAAAGCGCTGGAAACGGTGAGATAAGCCTATTTTTGCAACTTTGGTTAAAATCTTCAATTTTTCATCACAGATGTGCCCAAGATGCGCAAAAGCACTGGAAACGGTGAGATAAGCCTATTTTTGCAACTTTGGTTAAAATCTTAAATTTTTCATCACAGATGTGCCCAAGGTGCGCAAAAGTGCTGGAAACGGTGAGATAAGCCTAATTTTGCAACAATGTTTAAGGTTTGGAGGTTTCATAGACTAAAGTTGAAAATCAGTGGTTTGACTGCCATAATGAAATAGGGTCACTAATCAACGTGTTTTCTCAAAAGGCCTTCACTCAATTTCCTTGATACTTAAAATGCATACAGTGGATTATAATAATGAAAAAGGATAATTTGAAATCTTGGTTTCAACTCTAAAGGAACTCTTTAAAAAAAAGATTTTAAGTTTTGGAAACCCCAATGAAAAAGTAGCAACTGCACGGTTTCTACTGTCAGATTGGCTCTAAGTGCCAAAAAGTGCTGGAAACGGGGAGATAAGCCTATTTTTGCAACAATGGTTAAAATCTTCAATTTTTCATCACAGATGTGTCCAAGATGCACAAAAGCGCTGGAAACGGTGAGATAAGCCTATTTTTGCAACTTTGGTTAAAATCTTCAATTTTTCATCACAGATGTGCCCAAGATGCACAAAAGCGCTGGAAACGGTGAGATAAGCCTATTTTTGCAACAATGGTTAAAATCTTCAATTTTTCATCACAGATGTGCCCAAGATGCACAAAAGCGCTGGAAACGGTGAGATAAGCCTATTTTTGCAACTTTGGTTAAAATCTTCAATTTTTCATCACAGATGTGCCCAAGATGCGCAAAAGCACTGGAAACGGTGAGATAAGCCTATTTTTGCAACTTTGGTTAAAATCTTAAATTTTTCATCACAGATGTGCCCAAGGTGCGCAAAAGTGCTGGAAACGGTGAGATAAGCCTAATTTTGCAACAATGTTTAAGGTTTGGAGGTTTCATAGACTAAAGTTGAAAATCAGTGGTTTGACTGCCATAATGAAATAGGGTCACTAATCAACGTGTTTTCTCAAAAGGCCTTCACTCAATTTCCTTGATACTTAAAATGCATACAGTGGATTATAATAATGAAAAAGGATAATTTGAAATCTTGGTTTCAACTCTAAAGGAACTCTTTAAAAAAAAGATTTTAAGTTTTGGAAACCCCAATGAAAAAGTAGCAACTGCACGGTTTCTACTGTCAGATTGGCTCTAAGTGCCAAAAAGTGCTGGAAACGGGGAGATAAGCCTATTTTTGCAACAATGGTTAAAATCTTCAATTTTTCATCACAGATGTGTCCAAGATGCACAAAAGCGCTGGAAACGGTGAGATAAGCCTATTTTTGCAACTTTGGTTAAAATCTTCAATTTTTCATCACAGATGTGCCCAAGATGCACAAAAGCGCTGGAAACGGTGAGATAAGCCTATTTTTGCAACTTTGGTTAAAATCTTCAATTTTTCATCACAGATGTGCCCAAGATGCACAAAAGCGCTGGAAACGGTGAGATAAGCCTATTTTTGCAACTTTGGTTAAAATCTTCAATTTTTCATCACAGATGTGCCCAAGATGCGCAAAAGCACTGGAAACGGTGAGATAAGCCTATTTTTGCAACTTTGGTTAAAATCTTAAATTTTTCATCACAGATGTGCCCAAGGTGCGCAAAAGTGCTGGAAACGGTGAGATAAGCCTAATTTTGCAACAATGTTTAAGGTTTGGAGGTTTCATAGACTAAAGTTGAAAATCAGTGGTTTGACTGCCATAATGAAATAGGGTCACTAATCAACGTGTTTTCTCAAAAGGCCTTCACTCAATTTCCTTGATACTTAAAATGCATACAGTGGATTATAATAATGAAAAAGGATAATTTGAAATCTTGGTTTCAACTCTAAAGGAACTCTTTAAAAAAAAGATTTTAAGTTTTGGAAACCCCAATGAAAAAGTAGCAACTGCACGGTTTCTACTGTCAGATTGGCTCTAAGTGCCAAAAAGTGCTGGAAACGGGGAGATAAGCCTATTTTTGCAACAATGGTTAAAATCTTCAATTTTTCATCACAGATGTGTCCAAGATGCACAAAAGCGCTGGAAACGGTGAGATAAGCCTATTTTTGCAACTTTGGTTAAAATCTTCAATTTTTCATCACAGATGTGCCCAAGATGCACAAAAGCGCTGGAAACGGTGAGATAAGCCTATTTTTGCAACTTTGGTTAAAATCTTCAATTTTTCATCACAGATGTGCCCAAGATGCACAAAAGCGCTGGAAACGGTGAGATAAGCCTATTTTTGCAACTTTGGTTAAAATCTTCAATTTTTCATCACAGATGTGCCCAAGATGCGCAAAAGCGCTGGAAACGGTGAGATAAGCCTATTTTTGCAACTTTGGTTAAAATCTTAAATTTTTCATCACAGATGTGCCCAAGGTGCGCAAAAGTGCTGGAAACGGTGAGATAAGCCTAATTTTGCAACAATGTTTAAGGTTTGGAGGTTTCATAGACTAAAGTTGAAAATCAGTGGTTTGACTGCCATAATGAAATAGGGTCACTAATCAACGTGTTTTCTCAAAAGGCCTTCACTCAATTTCCTTGATACTTAAAATGCATACAGTGGATTATAATAATGAAAAAGGATAATTTGAAATCTTGGTTTCAACTCTAAAGGAACTCTTTAAAAAAAAGATTTTAAGTTTTGGAAACCCCAATGAAAAAGTAGCAACTGCACGGATTCTACTGTCAGATTCGCTCTAAGTGCCAAAAAGTGCTGGAAACGGGGAGATAAGCCTATTTTTGCAACAATGGTTAAAATCTTCAATTTTTCATCACAGATGTGCCCAAGATGCACAAAAGCGCTGGAAACGGTGAGATAAGCCTATTTTTGCAACTTTGGTTAAAATCTTCAATTTTTCATCACAGATGTGCCCAAGATGCACAAAAGCGCTGGAAACGGTGAGATAAGCCTATTTCTGCAACTTTGGTTAAAATCTTCAATTTTTCATCACAGATGTGCCCAAGATGCACAAAAGCGCTGGAAACGGTGAGATAAGCCTATTTTTGCAACTTTGGTTAAAATCTTCAATTTTTCATCACAGATGTGCCCAAGATGCACAAAAGCGCTGGAAACGGTGAGATAAGCCTATTTTTGCAACAATGGTTAAAATCTTCAATTTTTCATCACAGATGTGCCCAAGATGCACAAAAGCGCTGGAAACGGTGAGATAAGCCTATTTTTGCAACTTTGGTTAAAATCTTCAATTTTTCATCACAGATGTGCCCAAGATGCGCAAAAGCACTGGAAACGGTGAGATAAGCCTATTTTTGCAACTTTGGTTAAAATCTTAAATTTTTCATCACAGATGTGCCCAAGATGCGCAAAAGCACTGGAAACGGTGAGATAAGCCTATTTTTGCAACTTTGGTTAAAATCTTAAATTTTTCATCACAGATGTGCCCAAGGTGCGCAAAAGTGCTGGAAACGGTGAGATAAGCCTAATTTTGCAACAATGTTTAAGGTTTGGAGGTTTCATAGACTAAAGTTGAAAATCAGTGGTTTGACTGCCATAATGAAATAGGGTCACTAATCAACGTGTTTTCTCAAAAGGCCTTCACTCAATTTCCTTGATACTTAAAATGCATACAGTGGATTATAATAATGAAAAAGGATAATTTGAAATCTTGGTTTCAACTCTAAAGGAACTCTTTAAAAAAAAGATTTTAAGTTTTGGAAACCCCAATGAAAAAGTAGCAACTGCACGGTTTCTACTGTCAGATTGGCTCTAAGTGCCAAAAAGTGCTGGAAACGGGGAGATAAGCCTATTTTTGCAACAATGGTTAAAATCTTCAATTTTTCATCACAGATGTGTCCAAGATGCACAAAAGCGCTGGAAACGGTGAGATAAGCCTATTTTTGCAACTTTGGTTAAAATCTTCAATTTTTCATCACAGATGTGCCCAAGATGCACAAAAGCGCTGGAAACGGTGAGATAAGCCTATTTTTGCAACAATGGTTAAAATCTTCAATTTTTCATCACAGATGTGCCCAAGATGCACAAAAGCGCTGGAAACGGTGAGATAAGCCTATTTTTGCAACTTTGGTTAAAATCTTCAATTTTTCATCACAGATGTGCCCAAGATGCGCAAAAGCACTGGAAACGGTGAGATAAGCCTATTTTTGCAACTTTGGTTAAAATCTTAAATTTTTCATCACAGATGTGCCCAAGGTGCGCAAAAGTGCTGGAAACGGTGAGATAAGCCTAATTTTGCAACAATGTTTAAGGTTTGGAGGTTTCATAGACTAAAGTTGAAAATCAGTGGTTTGACTGCCATAATGAAATAGGGTCACTAATCAACGTGTTTTCTCAAAAGGCCTTCACTCAATTTCCTTGATACTTAAAATGCATACAGTGGATTATAATAATGAAAAAGGATAATTTGAAATCTTGGTTTCAACTCTAAAGGAACTCTTTAAAAAAAAGATTTTAAGTTTTGGAAACCCCAATGAAAAAGTAGCAACTGCACGGATTCTACTGTCAGATTCGCTCTAAGTGCCAAAAAGTGCTGGAAACGGGGAGATAAGCCTATTTTTGCAACAATGGTTAAAATCTTCAATTTTTCATCACAGATGTGCCCAAGATGCACAAAAGCGCTGGAAACGGTGAGATAAGCCTATTTTTGCAACTTTGGTTAAAATCTTCAATTTTTCATCACAGATGTGCCCAAGATGCCCAAAAGCGCTGGAAACGGTGAGATAAGCCTATTTTTGCAACAATGGTTAAAATCTTCAATTTTTCATCACAGATGTGCCCAAGATGCGCAAAAGCACTGGAAACGGTGAGATAAGCCTATTTTTGCAACTTTGGTTAAAATCTTAAATTTTTCATCACAGATGTGCCCAAGGTGCGCAAAAGTGCTGGAAACGGTGAGATAAGCCTAATTTTGCAACAATGTTTAAGGTTTGGAGGTTTCATAGACTAAAGTTGAAAATCAGTGGTTTGACTGCCATAATGAAATAGGGTCACTAATCAACGTGTTTTCTCAAAAGGCCTTCACTCAATTTCCTTGATACTTAAAATGCATACAGTGGATTATAATAATGAAAAAGGATAATTTGAAATCTTGGTTTCAACTCTAAAGGAACTCTTTAAAAAAAAGATTTTAAGTTTTGGAAACCCCAATGAAAAAGTAGCAACTGCACGGTTTCTACTGTCAGATTGGCTCTAAGTGCCAAAAAGTGCTGGAAACGGGGAGATAAGCCTATTTTTGCAACAATGGTTAAAATCTTCAATTTTTCATCACAGATGTGTCCAAGATGCACAAAAGCGCTGGAAACGGTGAGATAAGCCTATTTTTGCAACTTTGGTTAAAATCTTCAATTTTTCATCACAGATGTGCCCAAGATGCACAAAAGCGCTGGAAACGGTGAGATAAGCCTATTTTTGCAACAATGGTTAAAATCTTCAATTTTTCATCACAGATGTGCCCAAGATGCACAAAAGCGCTGGAAACGGTGAGATAAGCCTATTTTTGCAACTTTGGTTAAAATCTTCAATTTTTCATCACAGATGTGCCCAAGATGCGCAAAAGCACTGGAAACGGTGAGATAAGCCTATTTTTGCAACTTTGGTTAAAATCTTAAATTTTTCATCACAGATGTGCCCAAGGTGCGCAAAAGTGCTGGAAACGGTGAGATAAGCCTAATTTTGCAACAATGTTTAAGGTTTGGAGGTTTCATAGACTAAAGTTGAAAATCAGTGGTTTGACTGCCATAATGAAATAGGGTCACTAATCAACGTGTTTTCTCAAAAGGCCTTCACTCAATTTCCTTGATACTTAAAATGCATACAGTGGATTATAATAATGAAAAAGGATAATTTGAAATCTTGGTTTCAACTCTAAAGGAACTCTTTAAAAAAAAGATTTTAAGTTTTGGAAACCCCAATGAAAAAGTAGCAACTGCACGGATTCTACTGTCAGATTCGCTCTAAGTGCCAAAAAGTGCTGGAAACGGGGAGATAAGCCTATTTTTGCAACAATGGTTAAAATCTTCAATTTTTCATCACAGATGTGCCCAAGATGCACAAAAGCGCTGGAAACGGTGAGATAAGCCTATTTTTGCAACTTTGGTTAAAATCTTCAATTTTTCATCACAGATGTGCCCAAGATGCCCAAAAGCGCTGGAAACGGTGAGATAAGCCTATTTTTGCAACAATGGTTAAAATCTTCAATTTTTCATCACAGATGTGCCCAAGATGCGCAAAAGCACTGGAAACGGTGAGATAAGCCTATTTTTGCAACTTTGGTTAAAATCTTAAATTTTTCATCACAGATGTGCCCAAGGTGCGCAAAAGTGCTGGAAACGGTGAGATAAGCCTAATTTTGCAACAATGTTTAAGGTTTGGAGGTTTCATAGACTAAAGTTGAAAATCAGTGGTTTGACTGCCATAATGAAATAGGGTCACTAATCAACGTGTTTTCTCAAAAGGCCTTCACTCAATTTCCTTGATACTTAAAATGCATACAGTGGATTATAATAATGAAAAAGGATAATTTGAAATCTTGGTTTCAACTCTAAAGGAACTCTTTAAAAAAAAGATTTTAAGTTTTGGAAACCCCAATGAAAAAGTAGCAACTGCACGGTTTCTACTGTCAGATTGGCTCTAAGTGCCAAAAAGTGCTGGAAACGGGGAGATAAGCCTATTTTTGCAACAATGGTTAAAATCTTCAATTTTTCATCACAGATGTGTCCAAGATGCACAAAAGCGCTGGAAACGGTGAGATAAGCCTATTTTTGCAACTTTGGTTAAAATCTTCAATTTTTCATCACAGATGTGCCCAAGATGCACAAAAGCGCTGGAAACGGTGAGATAAGCCTATTTTTGCAACAATGGTTAAAATCTTCAATTTTTCATCACAGATGTGCCCAAGATGCACAAAAGCGCTGGAAACGGTGAGATAAGCCTATTTTTGCAACTTTGGTTAAAATCTTCAATTTTTCATCACAGATGTGCCCAAGATGCGCAAAAGCACTGGAAACGGTGAGATAAGCCTATTTTTGCAACTTTGGTTAAAATCTTAAATTTTTCATCACAGATGTGCCCAAGGTGCGCAAAAGTGCTGGAAACGGTGAGATAAGCCTAATTTTGCAACAATGTTTAAGGTTTGGAGGTTTCATAGACTAAAGTTGAAAATCAGTGGTTTGACTGCCATAATGAAATAGGGTCACTAATCAACGTGTTTTCTCAAAAGGCCTTCACTCAATTTCCTTGATACTTAAAATGCATACAGTGGATTATAATAATGAAAAAGGATAATTTGAAATCTTGGTTTCAACTCTAAAGGAACTCTTTAAAAAAAAGATTTTAAGTTTTGGAAACCCCAATGAAAAAGTAGCAACTGCACGGTTTCTACTGTCAGATTGGCTCTAAGTGCCAAAAAGTGCTGGAAACGGGGAGATAAGCCTATTTTTGCAACAATGGTTAAAATCTTCAATTTTTCATCACAGATGTGTCCAAGATGCACAAAAGCGCTGGAAACGGTGAGATAAGCCTATTTTTGCAACTTTGGTTAAAATCTTCAATTTTTCATCACAGATGTGCCCAAGATGCACAAAAGCGCTGGAAACGGTGAGATAAGCCTATTTTTGCAACTTTGGTTAAAATCTTCAATTTTTCATCACAGATGTGCCCAAGATGCACAAAAGCGCTGGAAACGGTGAGATAAGCCTATTTTTGCAACTTTGGTTAAAATCTTCAATTTTTCATCACAGATGTGCCCAAGATGCGCAAAAGCACTGGAAACGGTGAGATAAGCCTATTTTTGCAACTTTGGTTAAAATCTTAAATTTTTCATCACAGATGTGCCCAAGGTGCGCAAAAGTGCTGGAAACGGTGAGATAAGCCTAATTTTGCAACAATGTTTAAGGTTTGGAGGTTTCATAGACTAAAGTTGAAAATCAGTGGTTTGACTGCCATAATGAAATAGGGTCACTAATCAACGTGTTTTCTCAAAAGGCCTTCACTCAATTTCCTTGATACTTAAAATGCATACAGTGGATTATAATAATGAAAAAGGATAATTTGAAATCTTGGTTTCAACTCTAAAGGAACTCTTTAAAAAAAAGATTTTAAGTTTTGGAAACCCCAATGAAAAAGTAGCAACTGCACGGATTCTACTGTCAGATTCGCTCTAAGTGCCAAAAAGTGCTGGAAACGGGGAGATAAGCCTATTTTTGCAACAATGGTTAAAATCTTCAATTTTTCATCACAGATGTGCCCAAGATGCACAAAAGCGCTGGAAACGGTGAGATAAGCCTATTTCTGCAACTTTGGTTAAAATCTTCAATTTTTCATCACAGATGTGCCCAAGATGCACAAAAGCGCTGGAAACTGTGAGATAAGCCTATTTTTGCAACTTTGGTTAAAATCTTCAATTTTTCATCACAGATGTGCCCAAGATGCACAAAATCGCTGGAAACGGTGAGATAAGCCTATTTTTGCAACTTTGGTTAAAATCTTCAATTTTTCATCACAGATGTGCCCAAGATGCGCAAAAGCGCTGGAAACGGTGAGATAAGCCTATTTTTGCAACTTTGGTTAAAATCTTAAATTTTTCATCACAGATGTGCCCAAGGTGCGCAAAAGTGCTGGAAACGGTGAGATAAGCCTATTTTTGCAACTTTGGTTAAAATCTTAAATTTTTCATCACAGATGTGCCCAAGGTGCGCAAAAGTGCTGGAAACGGTGAGATAAGCCTAATTTTGCAACAATGTTTAAGGTTTGGAGGTTTCATAGACTAAAGTTGAAAATCAGTGGTTTGACTGCCATAATGAAATAGGGTCACTAATCAACGTGTTTTCTCAAAAGGCCTTCACTCAATTTCCTTGATACTTAAAATGCATACAGTGGATTATAATAATGAAAAAGGATAATTTGAAATCTTGGTTTCAACTCTAAAGGAACTCTTTAAAAAAAAGATTTTAAGTTTTGGAAACCCCAATGAAAAAGTAGCAACTGCACGGTTTCTACTGTCAGATTGGCTCTAAGTGCCAAAAAGTGCTGGAAACGGGGAGATAAGCCTATTTTTGCAACAATGGTTAAAATCTTCAATTTTTCATCACAGATGTGTCCAAGATGCACAAAAGCGCTGGAAACGGTGAGATAAGCCTATTTTTGCAACTTTGGTTAAAATCTTCATTTTTTCATCACAGATATGCCCAAGGTGCACAAAAGTGCTGGAAAGGGTGAGATAAGCCTAATTTTGCAACAATGTTTAAGGTTTGGAGGTTTCATAGACTAAAGTTGAAAATCAGTGGTTTGACTGCCATAATGAAATAGGGTCACTAATCAACGTGTTTTCTCAAAAGGCCTTCAGTCAAATTCCTTGATACTTAAAATGCATACAGTGGATTATAATAATGAAAAAGGATAATTTGAAATCTTGGTTTCAACTCTAAAGGAACTCTTTAAAAAAAAGATTTTGAGTTTTGGAAACCCGAATGAAAAAGTAGCAACTGCACGAATTCTACTGTCAGATTGGCTCTAAGTGCCAAAAAGTGCTGGAAACGGGGAGATAAGCCTATTTTTGCAACAATGGTTAAAATCTTCAATTTTTCATCACAGATGTGTCCAAGATGCACAAAAGCGCTGGAAACGGTGAGATAAGCCTATTTTTGCAACTTTGGTTAAAATCTTCAATTTTTCATCACAGATGTGCCCAAGATGCGCAAAAGCGCTGGAAACGGTGAGATAAGCCTATTTTTGCAACTTTGGTTAAAATCTTCAATTTTTCATCACAGATGTGCCCAAGATGCCCAAAAGCACTGGAAACGGTGAGATAAGCCTATTTTTGCAACTTTGGTTAAAATCTTAAATTTTTCATCACAGATGTGCCCAAGGTGCGCAAAAGTGCTGGAAACGGTGAGATAAGCCTAATTTTGCAACAATGTTTAAGGTTTGGAGGTTTCATAGACTAAAGTTGAAAATCAGTGGTTTGACTGCCATAATGAAATAGGGTCACTAATCAACGTGTTTTCTCAAAAGGCCTTCAGTCAAATTCCTTGATACTTAAAATGCATACAGTGGATTATAATAATGAAAAAGGATAATTTGAAATCTTGGTTTCAACTCTAAAGGAACTCTTTAAAAAAAAGATTTTAAGTTTTGGAAACCCCAATGAAAAAGTAGCAACTGCACGGTTTCTACTGTCAGATTGGCTCTAAGTGCCAAAAAGTGCTGGAAACGGGGAGATAAGCCTATTTTTGCAACAATGGTTAAAATCTTCAATTTTTCATCACAGATGTGTCCAAGATGCACAAAAGCGCTGGAAACGGTGAGATAAGCCTATTTTTGCAACTTTGGTTAAAATCTTCAATTTTTCATCACAGATGTGCCCAAGATGCACAAAAGCGCTGGAAACGGTGAGATAAGCCTATTTTTGCAACTTTGGTTAAAATCTTCAATTTTTCATCACAGATGTGCCCAAGATGCACAAAAGCGCTGGAAACGGTGAGATAAGCCTATTTTTGCAACTTTGGTTAAAATCTTCAATTTTTCATCACAGATGTGCCCAAGATGCACAAAAGCGCTGGAAACGGTGAGATAAGCCTATTTTTGCAACTTTGGTTAAAATCTTCAATTTTTCATCACAGATGTGCCCAAGATGCGCAAAAGCACTGGAAACGGTGAGATAAGCCTATTTTTGCAACTTTGGTTAAAATCTTAAATTTTTCATCACAGATGTGCCCAAGGTGCGCAAAAGTGCTGGAAACGGTGAGATAAGCCTAATTTTGCAACAATGTTTAAGGTTTGGAGGTTTCATAGACTAAAGTTGAAAATCAGTGGTTTGACTGCCATAATGAAATAGGGTCACTAATCAACGTGTTTTCTCAAAAGGCCTTCACTCAATTTCCTTGATACTTAAAATGCATACAGTGGATTATAATAATGAAAAAGGATAATTTGAAATCTTGGTTTCAACTCTAAAGGAACTCTTTAAAAAAAAGATTTTAAGTTTTGGAAACCCCAATGAAAAAGTAGCAACTGCACGGTTTCTACTGTCAGATTGGCTCTAAGTGCCAAAAAGTGCTGGAAACGGGGAGATAAGCCTATTTTTGCAACAATGGTTAAAATCTTCAATTTTTCATCACAGATGTGCCCAAGATGCACAAAAGCGCTGGAAACGGTGAGATAAGCCTATTTTTGCAACTTTGGTTAAAATCTTCAATTTTTCATCACAGATGTGCCCAAGATGCCCAAAAGCGCTGGAAACGGTGAGATAAGCCTATTTTTGCAACTTTGGTTAAAATCTTAAATTTTTCATCACAGATGTGCCCAAGATGCCCAAAAGCGCTGGAAACGGTGAGATAAGCCTATTTTTGCAACTTTGGTTAAAATCTTCATTTTTTCATCACAGATATGCCCAAGGTGCACAAAAGTGCTGGAAAGGGTGAGATAAGCCTAATTTTGCAACAATGTTTAAGGTTTGGAGGTTTCATAGACTAAAGTTGAAAATCAGTGGTTTGACTGCCATAATGAAATAGGGTCACTAATCAACGTGTTTTCTCAAAAGGCCTTCAGTCAAATTCCTTGATACTTAAAATGCATACAGTGGATTATAATAATGAAAAAGGATAATTTGAAATCTTGGTTTCAACTCTAAAGGAACTCTTTAAAAAAAAGATTTTGAGTTTTGGAAACCCCAATGAAAAAGTAGCAACTGCACGAATTCTACTGTCAGATTGGCTCTAAGTGCCAAAAAGTGCTGGAAACGGGGAGATAAGCCTATTTTTGCAACAATGGTTAAAATCTTCAATTTTTCATCACAGATGTGTCCAAGATGCACAAAAGCGCTGGAAACGGTGAGATAAGCCTATTTTTGCAACTTTGGTTAAAATCTTCAATTTTTCATCACAGATGTGCCCAAGATGCGCAAAAGCACTGGAAACGGTGAGATAAGCCTATTTTTGCAACTTTGGTTAAAATCTTAAATTTTTCATCACAGATGTGCCCAAGGTGCGCAAAAGTGCTGGAAACGGTGAGATAAGCCTATTTTTGCAACTTTGGTTAAAATCTTCAATTTTTCATCACAGATGTGCCCAAGATGCGCAAAAGCACTGGAAACGGTGAGATAAGCCTATTTTTGCAACTTTGGTTAAAATCTTAAATTTTTCATCACAGATGTGCCCAAGGTGCGCAAAAGTGCTGGAAACGGTGAGATAAGCCTAATTTTGCAACAATGTTTAAGGTTTGGAGGTTTCATAGACTAAAGTTGAAAATCAGTGGTTTGACTGCCATAATGAAATAGGGTCACTAATCAACGTGTTTTCTCAAAAGGCCTTCACTCAATTTCCTTGATACTTAAAATGCATACAGTGGATTATAATAATGAAAAAGGATAATTTGAAATCTTGGTTTCAACTCTAAAGGAACTCTTTAAAAAAAAGATTTTAAGTTTTGGAAACCCCAATGAAAAAGTAGCAACTGCACGGATTCTACTGTCAGATTCGCTCTAAGTGCCAAAAAGTGCTGGAAACGGGGAGATAAGCCTATTTTTGCAACAATGGTTAAAATCTTCAATTTTTCATCACAGATGTGCCCAAGATGCACAAAAGCGCTGGAAACGGTGAGATAAGCCTATTTTTGCAACTTTGGTTAAAATCTTCAATTTTTCATCACAGATGTGCCCAAGATGCCCAAAAGCGCTGGAAACGGTGAGATAAGCCTATTTTTGCAACTTTGGTTAAAATCTTAAATTTTTCATCACAGATGTGCCCAAGATGCCCAAAAGCGCTGGAAACGGTGAGATAAGCCTATTTTTGCAACTTTGGTTAAAATCTTCATTTTTTCATCACAGATATGCCCAAGGTGCACAAAAGTGCTGGAAAGGGTGAGATAAGCCTAATTTTGCAACAATGTTTAAGGTTTGGAGGTTTCATAGACTAAAGTTGAAAATCAGTGGTTTGACTGCCATAATGAAATAGGGTCACTAATCAACGTGTTTTCTCAAAAGGCCTTCAGTCAAATTCCTTGATACTTAAAATGCATACAGTGGATTATAATAATGAAAAAGGATAATTTGAAATCTTGGTTTCAACTCTAAAGGAACTCTTTAAAAAAAAGATTTTGAGTTTTGGAAACCCCAATGAAAAAGTAGCAACTGCACGAATTCTACTGTCAGATTGGCTCTAAGTGCCAAAAAGTGCTGGAAACGGGGAGATAAGCCTATTTTTGCAACAATGGTTAAAATCTTCAATTTTTCATCACAGATGTGTCCAAGATGCACAAAAGCGCTGGAAACGGTGAGATAAGCCTATTTTTGCAACTTTGGTTAAAATCTTCAATTTTTCATCACAGATGTGCCCAAGATGCGCAAAAGCACTGGAAACGGTGAGATAAGCCTATTTTTGCAACTTTGGTTAAAATCTTAAATTTTTCATCACAGATGTGCCCAAGGTGCGCAAAAGTGCTGGAAACGGTGAGATAAGCCTATTTTTGCAACTTTGGTTAAAATCTTCAATTTTTCATCACAGATGTGCCCAAGATGCGCAAAAGCACTGGAAACGGTGAGATAAGCCTATTTTTGCAACTTTGGTTAAAATCTTAAATTTTTCATCACAGATGTGCCCAAGGTGCGCAAAAATGCTGGAAACGGTGAGATAAGCCTAATTTTGCAACAATGTTTAAGGTTTGGAGGTTTCATAGACTAAAGTTGAAAATCAGTGGTTTGACTGCCATAATGAAATAGGGTCACTAATCAACGTGTTTTCTCAAAAGGCCTTCACTCAATTTCCTTGATACTTAAAATGCATACAGTGGATTATAATAATGAAAAAGGATAATTTGAAATCTTGGTTTCAACTCTAAAGGAACTCTTTAAAAAAAAGATTTTAAGTTTTGGAAACCCCAATGAAAAAGTAGCAACTGCACGGATTCTACTGTCAGATTCGCTCTAAGTGCCAAAAAGTGCTGGAAACGGGGAGATAAGCCTATTTTTGCAACAATGGTTAAAATCTTCAATTTTTCATCACAGATGTGCCCAAGATGCACAAAAGCGCTGGAAACGGTGAGATAAGCCTATTTTTGCAACTTTGGTTAAAATCTTCAATTTTTCATCACAGATGTGCCCAAGATGCACAAAAGCGCTGGAAACGGTGAGATAAGCCTATTTCTGCAACTTTGGTTAAAATCTTCAATTTTTCATCACAGATGTGCCCAAGATGCACAAAAGCGCTGGAAACGGTGAGATAAGCCTATTTTTGCAACTTTGGTTAAAATCTTCATTTTTTCATCACAGATATGCCCAAGGTGCACAAAAGTGCTGGAAAGGGTGAGATAAGCCTAATTTTGCAACAATGTTTAAGGTTTGGAGGTTTCATAGACTAAAGTTGAAAATCAGTGGTTTGACTGCCATAATGAAATAGGGTCACTAATCAACGTGTTTTCTCAAAAGGCCTTCAGTCAAATTCCTTGATACTTAAAATGCATACAGTGGATTATAATAATGAAAAAGGATTATTTGAAATCTTGGTTTCAACTCTAAAGGAACTCTTTAAAAAAAAGATTTTAAGTTTTGGAAACCCCAATGAAAAAGTAGCAACTGCACGGTTTCTACTGTCAGATTGGCTCTAAGTGCCAAAAAGTGCTGGAAACGGGGAGATAAGCCTATTTTTGCAACAATGGTTAAAATCTTCAATTTTTCATCACAGATGTGTCCAAGATGCACAAAAGCGCTGGAAACGGTGAGATAAGCCTATTTTTGCAACTTTGGTTAAAATCTTCAATTTTTCATCACAGATGTGCCCAAGATGCACAAAAGCGCTGGAAACTGTGAGATAAGCCTATTTTTGCAACTTTGGTTAAAATCTTCAATTTTTCATCACAGATGTGCCCAAGATGCACAAAAGCGCTGGAAACGGTGAGATAAGCCTATTTTTGCAACTTTGGTTAAAATCTTCAATTTTTCATCACAGATGTGCCCAAGATGCACAAAAGCGCTGGAAACTGTGAGATAAGCCTATTTTTGCAACTTTGGTTAAAATCTTCAATTTTTCATCACAGATGTGCCCAAGATGCACAAAAGCGCTGGAAACGGTGAGATAAGCCTATTTTTGCAACTTTGGTTAAAATCTTCAATTTTTCATCACAGATGTGCCCAAGATGCGCAAAAGCACTGGAAACGGTGAGATAAGCCTATTTTTGCAACTTTGGTTAAAATCTTAAATTTTTCATCACAGATGTGCCCAAGGTGCGCAAAAGTGCTGGAAACGGTGAGATAAGCCTAATTTTGCAACAATGTTTAAGGTTTGGAGGTTTCATAGACTAAAGTTGAAAATCAGTGGTTTGACTGCCATAATGAAATAGGGTCACTAATCAACGTGTTTTCTCAAAAGGCCTTCACTCAATTTCCTTGATACTTAAAATGCATACAGTGGATTATAATAATGAAAAAGGATAATTTGAAATCTTGGTTTCAACTCTAAAGGAACTCTTTAAAAAAAAGATTTTAAGTTTTGGAAACCCCAATGAAAAAGTAGCAACTGCACGGATTCTACTGTCAGATTCGCTCTAAGTGCCAAAAAGTGCTGGAAACGGGGAGATAAGCCTATTTTTGCAACAATGGTTAAAATCTTCAATTTTTCATCACAGATGTGCCCAAGATGCACAAAAGCGCTGGAAACGGTGAGATAAGCCTATTTCTGCAACTTTGGTTAAAATCTTCAATTTTTCATCACAGATGTGCCCAAGATGCACAAAAGCGCTGGAAACGGTGAGATAAGCCTATTTTTGCAACTTTGGTTAAAATCTTAAATTTTTCATCACAGATGTGCCCAAGGTGCGCAAAAGTGCTGGAAACGGTGAGATAAGCCTAATTTTGCAACAATGTTTAAGGTTTGGAGGTTTCATAGACTAAAGTTGAAAATCAGTGGTTTGACTGCCATAATGAAATAGGGTCACTAATCAACGTGTTTTCTCAAAAGGCCTTCACTCAATTTCCTTGATACTTAAAATGCATACAGTGGATTATAATAATGAAAAAGGATAATTTGAAATCTTGGTTTCAACTCTAAAGGAACTCTTTAAAAAAAAGATTTTAAGTTTTGGAAACCCCAATGAAAAAGTAGCAACTGCACGGTTTCTACTGTCAGATTGGCTCTAAGTGCCAAAAAGTGCTGGAAACGGGGAGATAAGCCTATTTTTGCAACAATGGTTAAAATCTTCAATTTTTCATCACAGATGTGTCCAAGATGCACAAAAGCGCTGGAAACGGTGAGATAAGCCTATTTTTGCAACTTTGGTTAAAATCTTCAATTTTTCATCACAGATGTGCCCAAGATGCACAAAAGCGCTGGAAACTGTGAGATAAGCCTATTTTTGCAACTTTGGTTAAAATCTTCAATTTTTCATCACAGATGTGCCCAAGATGCACAAAATCGCTGGAAACGGTGAGATAAGCCTATTTTTGCAACTTTGGTTAAAATCTTAAATTTTTCATCACAGATGTGCCCAAGGTGCGCAAAAGTGCTGGAAACGGTGAGATAAGCCTAATTTTGCAACAATGTTTAAGGTTTGGAGGTTTCATAGACTAAAGTTGAAAATCAGTGGTTTGACTGCCATAATGAAATAGGGTCACTAATCAACGTGTTTTCTCAAAAGGCCTTCACTCAATTTCCTTGATACTTAAAATGCATACAGTGGATTATAATAATGAAAAAGGATAATTTGAAATCTTGGTTTCAACTCTAAAGGAACTCTTTAAAAAAAAGATTTTAAGTTTTGGAAACCCCAATGAAAAAGTAGCAACTGCACGGTTTCTACTGTCAGATTGGCTCTAAGTGCCAAAAAGTGCTGGAAACGGGGAGATAAGCCTATTTTTGCAACAATGGTTAAAATCTTCAATTTTTCATCACAGATGTGTCCAAGATGCACAAAAGCGCTGGAAACGGTGAGATAAGCCTATTTTTGCAACTTTGGTTAAAATCTTCATTTTTTCATCACAGATATGCCCAAGGTGCACAAAAGTGCTGGAAAGGGTGAGATAAGCCTAATTTTGCAACAATGTTTAAGGTTTGGAGGTTTCATAGACTAAAGTTGAAAATCAGTGGTTTGACTGCCATAATGAAATAGGGTCACTAATCAACGTGTTTTCTCAAAAGGCCTTCAGTCAAATTCCTTGATACTTAAAATGCATACAGTGGATTATAATAATGAAAAAGGATAATTTGAAATCTTGGTTTCAACTCTAAAGGAACTCTTTAAAAAAAAGATTTTGAGTTTTGGAAACCCGAATGAAAAAGTAGCAACTGCACGAATTCTACTGTCAGATTGGCTCTAAGTGCCAAAAAGTGCTGGAAACGGGGAGATAAGCCTATTTTTGCAACAATGGTTAAAATCTTCAATTTTTCATCACAGATGTGTCCAAGATGCACAAAAGCGCTGGAAACGGTGAGATAAGCCTATTTTTGCAACTTTGGTTAAAATCTTCAATTTTTCATCACAGATGTGCCCAAGATGCGCAAAAGCGCTGGAAACGGTGAGATAAGCCTATTTTTGCAACTTTGGTTAAAATCTTCAATTTTTCATCACAGATGTGCCCAAGATGCCCAAAAGCACTGGAAACGGTGAGATAAGCCTATTTTTGCAACTTTGGTTAAAATCTTAAATTTTTCATCACAGATGTGCCCAAGGTGCGCAAAAGTGCTGGAAACGGTGAGATAAGCCTAATTTTGCAACAATGTTTAAGGTTTGGAGGTTTCATAGACTAAAGTTGAAAATCAGTGGTTTGACTGCCATAATGAAATAGGGTCACTAATCAACGTGTTTTCTCAAAAGGCCTTCAGTCAAATTCCTTGATACTTAAAATGCATACAGTGGATTATAATAATGAAAAAGGATAATTTGAAATCTTGGTTTCAACTCTAAAGGAACTCTTTAAAAAAAAGATTTTAAGTTTTGGAAACCCCAATGAAAAAGTAGCAACTGCACGGTTTCTACTGTCAGATTGGCTCTAAGTGCCAAAAAGTGCTGGAAACGGGGAGATAAGCCTATTTTTGCAACAATGGTTAAAATCTTCAATTTTTCATCACAGATGTGTCCAAGATGCACAAAAGCGCTGGAAACGGTGAGATAAGCCTATTTTTGCAACTTTGGTTAAAATCTTCAATTTTTCATCACAGATGTGCCCAAGATGCACAAAAGCGCTGGAAACGGTGAGATAAGCCTATTTTTGCAACTTTGGTTAAAATCTTCAATTTTTCATCACAGATGTGCCCAAGATGCACAAAAGCGCTGGAAACGGTGAGATAAGCCTATTTTTGCAACTTTGGTTAAAATCTTCAATTTTTCATCACAGATGTGCCCAAGATGCACAAAAGCGCTGGAAACGGTGAGATAAGCCTATTTTTGCAACTTTGGTTAAAATCTTCAATTTTTCATCACAGATGTGCCCAAGATGCGCAAAAGCACTGGAAACGGTGAGATAAGCCTATTTTTGCAACTTTGGTTAAAATCTTAAATTTTTCATCACAGATGTGCCCAAGGTGCGCAAAAGTGCTGGAAACGGTGAGATAAGCCTAATTTTGCAACAATGTTTAAGGTTTGGAGGTTTCATAGACTAAAGTTGAAAATCAGTGGTTTGACTGCCATAATGAAATAGGGTCACTAATCAACGTGTTTTCTCAAAAGGCCTTCACTCAATTTCCTTGATACTTAAAATGCATACAGTGGATTATAATAATGAAAAAGGATAATTTGAAATCTTGGTTTCAACTCTAAAGGAACTCTTTAAAAAAAAGATTTTAAGTTTTGGAAACCCCAATGAAAAAGTAGCAACTGCACGGTTTCTACTGTCAGATTGGCTCTAAGTGCCAAAAAGTGCTGGAAACGGGGAGATAAGCCTATTTTTGCAACAATGGTTAAAATCTTCAATTTTTCATCACAGATGTGCCCAAGATGCACAAAAGCGCTGGAAACGGTGAGATAAGCCTATTTTTGCAACTTTGGTTAAAATCTTCAATTTTTCATCACAGATGTGCCCAAGATGCCCAAAAGCGCTGGAAACGGTGAGATAAGCCTATTTTTGCAACTTTGGTTAAAATCTTAAATTTTTCATCACAGATGTGCCCAAGATGCCCAAAAGCGCTGGAAACGGTGAGATAAGCCTATTTTTGCAACTTTGGTTAAAATCTTCATTTTTTCATCACAGATATGCCCAAGGTGCACAAAAGTGCTGGAAAGGGTGAGATAAGCCTAATTTTGCAACAATGTTTAAGGTTTGGAGGTTTCATAGACTAAAGTTGAAAATCAGTGGTTTGACTGCCATAATGAAATAGGGTCACTAATCAACGTGTTTTCTCAAAAGGCCTTCAGTCAAATTCCTTGATACTTAAAATGCATACAGTGGATTATAATAATGAAAAAGGATAATTTGAAATCTTGGTTTCAACTCTAAAGGAACTCTTTAAAAAAAAGATTTTGAGTTTTGGAAACCCCAATGAAAAAGTAGCAACTGCACGAATTCTACTGTCAGATTGGCTCTAAGTGCCAAAAAGTGCTGGAAACGGGGAGATAAGCCTATTTTTGCAACAATGGTTAAAATCTTCAATTTTTCATCACAGATGTGTCCAAGATGCACAAAAGCGCTGGAAACGGTGAGATAAGCCTATTTTTGCAACTTTGGTTAAAATCTTCAATTTTTCATCACAGATGTGCCCAAGATGCGCAAAAGCACTGGAAACGGTGAGATAAGCCTATTTTTGCAACTTTGGTTAAAATCTTCAATTTTTCATCACAGATGTGCCCAAGATGCGCAAAAGCACTGGAAACGGTGAGATAAGCCTATTTTTGCAACTTTGGTTAAAATCTTAAATTTTTCATCACAGATGTGCCCAAGGTGCGCAAAAGTGCTGGAAACGGTGAGATAAGCCTATTTTTGCAACTTTGGTTAAAATCTTCAATTTTTCATCACAGATGTGCCCAAGATGCACAAAAGCGCTGGAAACGGTGAGATAAGCCTATTTTTGCAACTTTGGTTAAAATCTTCATTTTTTCATCACAGATATGCCCAAGGTGCACAAAAGTGCTGGAAAGGGTGAGATAAGCCTAATTTTGCAACAATGTTTAAGGTTTGGAGGTTTCATAGACTAAAGTTGAAAATCAGTGGTTTGACTGCCATAATGAAATAGGGTCACTAATCAACGTGTTTTCTCAAAAGGCCTTCAGTCAAATTCCTTGATACTTAAAATGCATACAGTGGATTATAATAATGAAAAAGGATTATTTGAAATCTTGGTTTCAACTCTAAAGGAACTCTTTAAAAAAAAGATTTTAAGTTTTGGAAACCCCAATGAAAAAGTAGCAACTGCACGGTTTCTACTGTCAGATTGGCTCTAAGTGCCAAAAAGTGCTGGAAACGGGGAGATAAGCCTATTTTTGCAACAATGGTTAAAATCTTCAATTTTTCATCACAGATGTGTCCAAGATGCACAAAAGCGCTGGAAACGGTGAGATAAGCCTATTTTTGCAACTTTGGTTAAAATCTTCAATTTTTCATCACAGATGTGCCCAAGATGCACAAAAGCGCTGGAAACTGTGAGATAAGCCTATTTTTGCAACTTTGGTTAAAATCTTCAATTTTTCATCACAGATGTGCCCAAGATGCACAAAAGCGCTGGAAACGGTGAGATAAGCCTATTTTTGCAACTTTGGTTAAAATCTTCAATTTTTCATCACAGATGTGCCCAAGATGCGCAAAAGCGCTGGAAACGGTGAGATAAGCCTATTTTTGCAACTTTGGTTAAAATCTTAAATTTTTCATCACAGATGTGCCCAAGGTGCGCAAAAGTGCTGGAAACGGTGAGATAAGCCTAATTTTGCAACAATGTTTAAGGTTTGGAGGTTTCATAGACTAAAGTTGAAAATCAGTGGTTTGACTGCCATAATGAAATAGGGTCACTAATCAACGTGTTTTCTCAAAAGGCCTTCACTCAATTTCCTTGATACTTAAAATGCATACAGTGGATTATAATAATGAAAAAGGATAATTTGAAATCTTGGTTTCAACTCTAAAGGAACTCTTTAAAAAAAAGATTTTAAGTTTTGGAAACCCCAATGAAAAAGTAGCAACTGCACGGTTTCTACTGTCAGATTGGCTCTAAGTGCCAAAAAGTGCTGGAAACGGGGAGATAAGCCTATTTTTGCAACAATGGTTAAAATCTTCAATTTTTCATCACAGATGTGTCCAAGATGCACAAAAGCGCTGGAAACGGTGAGATAAGCCTATTTTTGCAACTTTGGTTAAAATCTTCAATTTTTCATCACAGATGTGCCCAAGATGCACAAAAGCGCTGGAAACTGTGAGATAAGCCTATTTTTGCAACTTTGGTTAAAATCTTCAATTTTTCATCACAGATGTGCCCAAGATGCACAAAATCGCTGGAAACGGTGAGATAAGCCTATTTTTGCAACTTTGGTTAAAATCTTCAATTTTTCATCACAGATGTGCCCAAGATGCGCAAAAGCGCTGGAAACGGTGAGATAAGCCTATTTTTGCAACTTTGGTTAAAATCTTAAATTTTTCATCACAGATGTGCCCAAGGTGCGCAAAAGTGCTGGAAACGGTGAGATAAGCCTATTTTTGCAACTTTGGTTAAAATCTTAAATTTTTCATCACAGATGTGCCCAAGGTGCGCAAAAGTGCTGGAAACGGTGAGATAAGCCTAATTTTGCAACAATGTTTAAGGTTTGGAGGTTTCATAGACTAAAGTTGAAAATCAGTGGTTTGACTGCCATAATGAAATAGGGTCACTAATCAACGTGTTTTCTCAAAAGGCCTTCACTCAATTTCCTTGATACTTAAAATGCATACAGTGGATTATAATAATGAAAAAGGATAATTTGAAATCTTGGTTTCAACTCTAAAGGAACTCTTTAAAAAAAAGATTTTAAGTTTTGGAAACCCCAATGAAAAAGTAGCAACTGCACGGTTTCTACTGTCAGATTGGCTCTAAGTGCCAAAAAGTGCTGGAAACGGGGAGATAAGCCTATTTTTGCAACAATGGTTAAAATCTTCAATTTTTCATCACAGATGTGTCCAAGATGCACAAAAGCGCTGGAAACGGTGAGATAAGCCTATTTTTGCAACTTTGGTTAAAATCTTCAATTTTTCATCACAGATGTGCCCAAGGTGCGCAAAAGTGCTGGAAACGGTGAGATAAGCCTATTTTTGCAACAATGGTTAAAATCTTCAATTTTTCATCACAGATGTGCCCAAGATGCGCAAAAGCGCTGGAAACGGTGAGATAAGCCTATTTTTGCAACTTTGGTTAAAATCTTAAATTTTTCATCACAGATGTGCCCAAGGTGCGCAAAAGTGCTGGAAACGGTGAGATAAGCCTATTTTTGCAACTTTGGTTAAAATCTTAAATTTTTCATCACAGATGTGCCCAAGGTGCGCAAAAGTGCTGGAAACGGTGAGATAAGCCTAATTTTGCAACAATGTTTAAGGTTTGGAGGTTTCATAGACTAAAGTTGAAAATCAGTGGTTTGACTGCCATAATGAAATAGGGTCACTAATCAACGTGTTTTCTCAAAAGGCCTTCACTCAATTTCCTTGATACTTAAAATGCATACAGTGGATTATAATAATGAAAAAGGATAATTTGAAATCTTGGTTTCAACTCTAAAGGAACTCTTTAAAAAAAAGATTTTAAGTTTTGGAAACCCCAATGAAAAAGTAGCAACTGCACGAATTCTACTGTCAGATTGGCTCTAAGTGCCAAAAAGTGCTGGAAACGGGGAGATAAGCCTATTTTTGCAACAATGGTTAAAATCTTCAATTTTTCATCACAGATGTGTCCAAGATGCACAAAAGCGCTGGAAACGGTGAGATAAGCCTATTTTTGCAACTTTGGTTAAAATCTTCAATTTTTCATCACAGATGTGCCCAAGATGCGCAAAAGCGCTGGAAACGGTGAGATAAGCCTATTTTTGCAACTTTGGTTAAAATCTTAAATTTTTCATCACAGATGTGCCCAAGGTGCGCAAAAGTGCTGGAAACGGTGAGATAAGCCTAATTTTGCAACAATGTTTAAGGTTTGGAGGTTTCATAGACTAAAGTTGAAAATCAGTGGTTTGACTGCCATAATGAAATAGGGTCACTAATCAACGTGTTTTCTCAAAAGGCCTTCACTCAATTTCCTTGATACTTAAAATGCATACAGTGGATTATAATAATGAAAAAGGATAATTTGAAATCTTGGTTTCAACTCTAAAGGAACTCTTTAAAAAAAAGATTTTAAGTTTTGGAAACCCCAATGAAAAAGTAGCAACTGCACGGTTTCTACTGTCAGATTGGCTCTAAGTGCCAAAAAGTGCTGGAAACGGGGAGATAAGCCTATTTTTGCAACAATGGTTAAAATCTTCAATTTTTCATCACAGATGTGTCCAAGATGCACAAAAGCGCTGGAAACGGTGAGATAAGCCTATTTTTGCAACTTTGGTTAAAATCTTCAATTTTTCATCACAGATGTGCCCAAGATGCACAAAAGCGCTGGAAACGGTGAGATAAGCCTATTTTTGCAACAATGGTTAAAATCTTCAATTTTTCATCACAGATGTGCCCAAGATGCACAAAAGCGCTGGAAACGGTGAGATAAGCCTATTTTTGCAACTTTGGTTAAAATCTTCAATTTTTCATCACAGATGTGCCCAAGATGCGCAAAAGCACTGGAAACGGTGAGATAAGCCTATTTTTGCAACTTTGGTTAAAATCTTAAATTTTTCATCACAGATGTGCCCAAGGTGCGCAAAAGTGCTGGAAACGGTGAGATAAGCCTAATTTTGCAACAATGTTTAAGGTTTGGAGGTTTCATAGACTAAAGTTGAAAATCAGTGGTTTGACTGCCATAATGAAATAGGGTCACTAATCAACGTGTTTTCTCAAAAGGCCTTCACTCAATTTCCTTGATACTTAAAATGCATACAGTGGATTATAATAATGAAAAAGGATAATTTGAAATCTTGGTTTCAACTCTAAAGGAACTCTTTAAAAAAAAGATTTTAAGTTTTGGAAACCCCAATGAAAAAGTAGCAACTGCACGGTTTCTACTGTCAGATTGGCTCTAAGTGCCAAAAAGTGCTGGAAACGGGGAGATAAGCCTATTTTTGCAACAATGGTTAAAATCTTCAATTTTTCATCACAGATGTGTCCAAGATGCACAAAAGCGCTGGAAACGGTGAGATAAGCCTATTTTTGCAACTTTGGTTAAAATCTTCAATTTTTCATCACAGATGTGCCCAAGATGCACAAAAGCGCTGGAAACGGTGAGATAAGCCTATTTTTGCAACTTTGGTTAAAATCTTCAATTTTTCATCACAGATGTGCCCAAGATGCACAAAAGCGCTGGAAACGGTGAGATAAGCCTATTTTTGCAACTTTGGTTAAAATCTTCAATTTTTCATCACAGATGTGCCCAAGATGCACAAAAGCGCTGGAAACGGTGAGATAAGCCTATTTTTGCAACTTTGGTTAAAATCTTCAATTTTTCATCACAGATGTGCCCAAGATGCGCAAAAGCGCTGGAAACGGTGAGATAAGCCTATTTTTGCAACTTTGGTTAAAATCTTCAATTTTTCATCACAGATGTGCCCAAGGTGCGCAAAAGTGCTGGAAACGGTGAGATAAGCCTAATTTTGCAACAATGTTTAAGGTTTGGAGGTTTCATAGACTAAAGTTGAAAATCAGTGGTTTGACTGCCATAATGAAATAGGGTCACTAATCAACGTGTTTTCTCAAAAGGCCTTCACTCAATTTCCTTGATACTTAAAATGCATACAGTGGATTATAATAATGAAAAAGGATAATTTGAAATCTTGGTTTCAACTCTAAAGGAACTCTTTAAAAAAAAGATTTTAAGTTTTGGAAACCCCAATGAAAAAGTAGCAACTGCACGGTTTCTACTGTCAGATTGGCTCTAAGTGCCAAAAAGTGCTGGAAACGGGGAGATAAGCCTATTTTTGCAACAATGGTTAAAATCTTCAATTTTTCATCACAGATGTGTCCAAGATGCACAAAAGCGCTGGAAACGGTGAGATAAGCCTATTTTTGCAACTTTGGTTAAAATCTTCAATTTTTCATCACAGATGTGCCCAAGATGCACAAAAGCGCTGGAAACGGTGAGATAAGCCTATTTTTGCAACAATGGTTAAAATCTTCAATTTTTCATCACAGATGTGCCCAAGATGCACAAAAGCGCTGGAAACGGTGAGATAAGCCTATTTTTGCAACTTTGGTTAAAATCTTCAATTTTTCATCACAGATGTGCCCAAGATGCGCAAAAGCACTGGAAACGGTGAGATAAGCCTATTTTTGCAACTTTGGTTAAAATCTTAAATTTTTCATCACAGATGTGCCCAAGGTGCGCAAAAGTGCTGGAAACGGTGAGATAAGCCTAATTTTGCAACAATGTTTAAGGTTTGGAGGTTTCATAGACTAAAGTTGAAAATCAGTGGTTTGACTGCCATAATGAAATAGGGTCACTAATCAACGTGTTTTCTCAAAAGGCCTTCACTCAATTTCCTTGATACTTAAAATGCATACAGTGGATTATAATAATGAAAAAGGATAATTTGAAATCTTGGTTTCAACTCTAAAGGAACTCTTTAAAAAAAAGATTTTAAGTTTTGGAAACCCCAATGAAAAAGTAGCAACTGCACGGTTTCTACTGTCAGATTGGCTCTAAGTGCCAAAAAGTGCTGGAAACGGGGAGATAAGCCTATTTTTGCAACAATGGTTAAAATCTTCAATTTTTCATCACAGATGTGTCCAAGATGCACAAAAGCGCTGGAAACGGTGAGATAAGCCTATTTTTGCAACTTTGGTTAAAATCTTCAATTTTTCATCACAGATGTGCCCAAGATGCACAAAAGCGCTGGAAACGGTGAGATAAGCCTATTTTTGCAACTTTGGTTAAAATCTTCAATTTTTCATCACAGATGTGCCCAAGATGCACAAAAGCGCTGGAAACGGTGAGATAAGCCTATTTTTGCAACTTTGGTTAAAATCTTCAATTTTTCATCACAGATGTGCCCAAGATGCACAAAAGCGCTGGAAACGGTGAGATAAGCCTATTTTTGCAACTTTGGTTAAAATCTTCAATTTTTCATCACAGATGTGCCCAAGATGCGCAAAAGCGCTGGAAACGGTGAGATAAGCCTATTTTTGCAACTTTGGTTAAAATCTTCAATTTTTCATCACAGATGTGCCCAAGGTGCGCAAAAGTGCTGGAAACGGTGAGATAAGCCTAATTTTGCAACAATGTTTAAGGTTTGGAGGTTTCATAGACTAAAGTTGAAAATCAGTGGTTTGACTGCCATAATGAAATAGGGTCACTAATCAACGTGTTTTCTCAAAAGGCCTTCACTCAATTTCCTTGATACTTAAAATGCATACAGTGGATTATAATAATGAAAAAGGATAATTTGAAATCTTGGTTTCAACTCTAAAGGAACTCTTTAAAAAAAAGATTTTAAGTTTTGGAAACCCCAATGAAAAAGTAGCAACTGCACGGTTTCTACTGTCAGATTGGCTCTAAGTGCCAAAAAGTGCTGGAAACGGGGAGATAAGCCTATTTTTGCAACAATGGTTAAAATCTTCAATTTTTCATCACAGATGTGTCCAAGATGCACAAAAGCGCTGGAAACGGTGAGATAAGCCTATTTTTGCAACTTTGGTTAAAATCTTCAATTTTTCATCACAGATGTGCCCAAGATGCACAAAAGCGCTGGAAACGGTGAGATAAGCCTATTTTTGCAACAATGGTTAAAATCTTCAATTTTTCATCACAGATGTGCCCAAGATGCACAAAAGCGCTGGAAACGGTGAGATAAGCCTATTTTTGCAACTTTGGTTAAAATCTTCAATTTTTCATCACAGATGTGCCCAAGATGCGCAAAAGCACTGGAAACGGTGAGATAAGCCTATTTTTGCAACTTTGGTTAAAATCTTAAATTTTTCATCACAGATGTGCCCAAGGTGCGCAAAAGTGCTGGAAACGGTGAGATAAGCCTAATTTTGCAACAATGTTTAAGGTTTGGAGGTTTCATAGACTAAAGTTGAAAATCAGTGGTTTGACTGCCATAATGAAATAGGGTCACTAATCAACGTGTTTTCTCAAAAGGCCTTCACTCAATTTCCTTGATACTTAAAATGCATACAGTGGATTATAATAATGAAAAAGGATAATTTGAAATCTTGGTTTCAACTCTAAAGGAACTCTTTAAAAAAAAGATTTTAAGTTTTGGAAACCCCAATGAAAAAGTAGCAACTGCACGGTTTCTACTGTCAGATTGGCTCTAAGTGCCAAAAAGTGCTGGAAACGGGGAGATAAGCCTATTTTTGCAACAATGGTTAAAATCTTCAATTTTTCATCACAGATGTGTCCAAGATGCACAAAAGCGCTGGAAACGGTGAGATAAGCCTATTTTTGCAACTTTGGTTAAAATCTTCAATTTTTCATCACAGATGTGCCCAAGATGCACAAAAGCGCTGGAAACGGTGAGATAAGCCTATTTCTGCAACTTTGGTTAAAATCTTCAATTTTTCATCACAGATGTGCCCAAGATGCACAAAAGCGCTGGAAACGGTGAGATAAGCCTATTTTTGCAACTTTGGTTAAAATCTTCATTTTTTCATCACAGATATGCCCAAGGTGCACAAAAGTGCTGGAAAGGGTGAGATAAGCCTAATTTTGCAACAATGTTTAAGGTTTGGAGGTTTCATAGACTAAAGTTGAAAATCAGTGGTTTGACTGCCATAATGAAATAGGGTCACTAATCAACGTGTTTTCTCAAAAGGCCTTCAGTCAAATTCCTTGATACTTAAAATGCATACAGTGGATTATAATAATGAAAAAGGATTATTTGAAATCTTGGTTTCAACTCTAAAGGAACTCTTTAAAAAAAAGATTTTAAGTTTTGGAAACCCCAATGAAAAAGTAGCAACTGCACGGTTTCTACTGTCAGATTGGCTCTAAGTGCCAAAAAGTGCTGGAAACGGGGAGATAAGCCTATTTTTGCAACAATGGTTAAAATCTTCAATTTTTCATCACAGATGTGCCCAAGGTGCGCAAAAGTGCTGGAAACGGTGAGATAAGCCTAATTTTGCAACAATGTTTAAGGTTTGGAGGTTTCATAGACTAAAGTTGAAAATCAGTGGTTTGACTGCCATAATGAAATAGGGTCACTAATCAACGTGTTTTCTCAAAAGGCCTTCACTCAATTTCCTTGATACTTAAAATGCATACAGTGGATTATAATAATGAAAAAGGATAATTTGAAATCTTGGTTTCAACTCTAAAGGAACTCTTTAAAAAAAAGATTTTAAGTTTTGGAAACCCTAATGAAAAAGTAGCAACTGCACGGTTTCTACTGTCAGATTGGCTCTAAGTGCCAAAAAGTGCTGGAAACGGGGAGATAAGCCTATTTTTGCAACAATGGTTAAAATCTTCAATTTTTCATCACAGATGTGTCCAAGATGCACAAAAGCGCTGGAAACGGTGAGATAAGCCTATTTTTGCAACTTTGGTTAAAATCTTCAATTTTTCATCACAGATGTGCCCAAGATGCACAAAAGCGCTGGAAACGGTGAGATAAGCCTATTTTTGCAACTTTGGTTAAAATCTTAAATTTTTCATCACAGATGTGCCCAAGATGCCCAAAAGCGCTGGAAACGGTGAGATAAGCCTATTTTTGCAACTTTGGTTAAAATCTTCAATTTTTCATCACAGATGTGCCCAAGATGCACAAAAGCGCTGGAAACGGTGAGATAAGCCTATTTTTGCAACTTTGGTTAAAATCTTCAATTTTTCATCACAGATGTGCCCAAGATGCGCAAAAGCGCTGGAAACGGTGAGATAAGCCTATTTTTGCAACTTTGGTTAAAATCTTAAATTTTTCATCACAGATGTGCCCAAGGTGCGCAAAAGTGCTGGAAACGGTGAGATAAGCCTAATTTTGCAACAATGTTTAAGGTTTGGAGGTTTCATAGACTAAAGTTGAAAATCAGTGGTTTGACTGCCATAATGAAATAGGGTCACTAATCAACGTGTTTTCTCAAAAGGCCTTCAGTCAAATTCCTTGATACTTAAAATGCATACAGTGGATTATAATAATGAAAAAGGATAATTTGAAATCTTGGTTTCAACTCTAAAGGAACTCTTTAAAAAAAAGATTTTAAGTTTTGGAAACCCCAATGAAAAAGTAGCAACTGCACGGTTTCTACTGTCAGATTGGCTCTAAGTGCCAAAAAGTGCTGGAAACGGGGAGATAAGCCTATTTTTGCAACAATGGTTAAAATCTTCAATTTTTCATCACAGATGTGTCCAAGATGCACAAAAGCGCTGGAAACGGTGAGATAAGCCTATTTTTGCAACTTTGGTTAAAATCTTCAATTTTTCATCACAGATGTGCCCAAGATGCCCAAAAGCGCTGGAAACGGTGAGATAAGCCTATTTTTGGAACTTTGGTTCAAATCTTCAATTTTTCATCACAGATGTGCCCAAGATGCCCAAAAGCGCTGGAAACGATGCGATAAGCCTATTTTTGCAACTTTTGTTAAAATCTTAAATTTTTCATCACAGATGTGCCCAAGATGCGCAAAAGCGCTGGAAACGGTGAGATAAGCCTATTTTTGCAACTTTGGTTAAAATCTTCATTTTTTCATCACAGATATGCCCAAGGTGCACAAAAGTGCTGGAAACGGTGAGATAAGCCTAATTTTGCAACAATGTTTAAGGTTTGGAGGTTTCATAGACCAAAGTTGAAAATCAGTGGTTTGACTGCCATAATGAAATAGGGTCACTAATCAACGTGTTTTCTCAAAAGGCCTTCAGTCAAATTCCTTGATACTTAAAATGCATACAGTGGATTATAATAATGAAAAAGGATAATTTGAAATCTTGGTTTCAACTCTAAAGGAACTCTTTACAAAAAAGATTTTAAGTTTTGGAAACCCCAATGAAAAAGTAGCAACTGCACGGTTTCTACTGTCAGATTGGCTCTAAGTGCCAAAAAGTGCTGGAAACGGGGAGATAAGCCTATTTTTGCAACTTTGGTTAAAATCTTCATTTTTTCATCACAGATATGCCCAAGGTGCACAAAAGTGCTGGAAACGGTGAGATAAGCCTAATTTTGCAACAATGTTTAAGGTTTGGAGGTTTCATAGACTAAAGTTGAAAATCAGTGGTTTGACTGCCATAATGAAATAGGGTCACTAATCAACGTGTTTTCTCAAAAGGCCTTCAGTCAAATTCCTTGATACTTAAAATGCATACAGTGGATTATAATAATGAAAAAGGATAATTTGAAATCTTGGTTTCAACTCTAAAGGAACTCTTTACAAAAAAGATTTTAAGTTTTGGAAACCCCAATGAAAAAGTTGCAACTGCACGGTTTCTACTGTCAGATTGGCTCTAAGTGCCAAAAAGTGCTGGAAACGGGGAGATAAGCCTATTTTTGCAACAATGGTTAAAATCTTCAATTTTTCATCACAGATGTGTCCAAGATGCACAAAAGCGCTGGAAACGGTGAGATAAGCCTATTTTTGCAACTTTGGTTAAAATCTTCAATTTTTCATCACAGATGTGCCCAAGATGCCCAAAAGCGCTGGAAACGGTGAGATAAGCCTATTTTTGCAACTTTGATTAAAATCTTCAATTTTTCATCACAGATGTGCCCAAGATGCCCAAAAGCGCTGGAAACGATGCGATAAGCCTATTTTTGCAACTTTGGTTAAAATCTTCAATTTTTCATCACAGATGTGCCCAAGATGCGCAAAAGCGCTGGAAACGGTGAGATAAGCCTATTTTTGCAACTTTGGTTAAAATCTTCATTTTTTCATCACAGATATGCCCAAGGTGCGCAAAAGTGCTGGAAACGGTGAGATAAGCCTATTTTTGCAACTTTGGTTAAAATCTTCAATTTTTCATCACAGATGTGCCCAAGGTGCGCAAAAGTGCTGGAAACGGTGAGATAAGCCTAATTTTGAAACAATGTTTAAGGTTTGGAGGTTTCATAGACTAAAGTTGAAAATCAGTGGTTTGACTGCCATAATGAAATAGGGTCACTAATCAACGTGTTTTCTCAAAAGGCCTTCACTCAATTTCCTTGATACTTAAAATGCATACAGTGGATTATAATAATGAAAAAGGATAATTTGAAATCTTGGTTTCAACTCTAAAGGAACTCTTTAAAAAAAAGATTTTAAGTTTTGGAAACCCCAATGAAAAAGTAGCAACTGCACGGTTTCTACTGTCAGATTGGCTCTAAGTGCCAAAAAGTGCTGGAAACGGGGAGATAAGCCTATTTTTGCAACAATGGTTAAAATCTTCAATTTTTCATCACAGATGTGTCCAAGATGCACAAAAGCACTGGAAACGGTGAGATAAGCCTATTTTTGCAACTTTGGTTAAAATCTTCAATTTTTCATCACAGATGTGCCCAAGATGCCCAAAAGCGCTGGAAACGGTGAGATAAGCCTATTTTTGCAACTTTGGTTAAAATCTTCAATTTTTCATCACAGATGTGCCCAAGATGCCCAAAAGCGCTGGAAACGGTGAGATAAGCCTATTTTTGCAACTTTGGTTAAAATCTTCAATTTTTCATCACAGATATGCCCAAGGTGCACAAAAGTGCTGGAAACGGTGAGATAAGCCTAATTTTGCAACAATGTTTAAGGTTTGGAGGTTTCATAGACTAAAGTTGAAAATCATTGGTTTGACTGCCATAATGAAATAGGGTCACTAATCAACGTGTTTACTCAAAAGGCCTTCAGTCAAATTCCTTGATACTTAAAATGCATACAGTGGATTATAATAATGAAAAAGGATAATTTGAAATCTTGGTTTCAACTCTAAAGGAACTCTTTAAAAAAAAGATTTTAAGTTTTGGAAACCCCAATGAAAAAGTAGCAACTGCACGGTTTCTACTGTCAGATTGGCTCTAAGTGCCAAAAAGTGCTGGAAACGGGGAGATAAGCCTATTTTTGCAACAATGGTTAAAATCTTCAATTTTTCATCACAGATGTGTCCAAGATGCACAAAAGCGCTGGAAACGGTGAGATAAGCCTATTTTTGCAACTTTGGTTAAAATCTTCAATTTTTCATCACAGATGTGCCCAAGATGCCCAAAAGCGCTGGAAACGGTGAGATAAGCCTATTTTTGCAACTTTGGTTAAAATCTTAAATTTTTCATCACAGATGTGCCCAAGATGCACAAAAGCGCTGGAAACGGTGAGATAAGCCTATTTTTGCAACTTTGGTTAAAATCTTCAATTTTTCATCACAGATGTGCCCAAGATGCGCAAAAGCGCTGGAAACGGTGAGATAAGCCTATTTTTGCAACTTTGGTTAAAATCTTAAATTTTTCATCACAGATGTGCCCAAGGTGCGCAAAAGTGCTGGAAACGGTGAGATAAGCCTAATTTTGCAACAATGTTTAAGGTTTGGAGGTTTCATAGACTAAAGTTGAAAATCAGTGGTTTGACTGCCATAATGAAATAGGGTCACTAATCAACGTGTTTTCTCAAAAGGCCTTCACTCAATTTCCTTGATACTTAAAATGCATACAGTGGATTATAATAATGAAAAAGGATAATTTGAAATCTTGGTTTCAACTCTAAAGGAACTCTTTAAAAAAAAGATTTTAAGTTTTGGAAACCCCAATGAAAAAGTAGCAACTGCACGGTTTCTACTGTCAGATTGGCTCTAAGTGCCAAAAAGTGCTGGAAACGGGGAGATAAGCCTATTTTTGCAACAATGGTTAAAATCTTCAATTTTTCATCACAGATGTGTCCAAGATGCACAAAAGCACTGGAAACGGTGAGATAAGCCTATTTTTGCAACTTTGGTTAAAATCTTCAATTTTTCATCACAGATGTGCCCAAGATGCCCAAAAGCGCTGGAAACGGTGAGATAAGCCTATTTTTGCAACTTTGGTTAAAATCTTCAATTTTTCATCACAGATGTGCCCAAGATGCCCAAAAGCGCTGGAAACGGTGAGATAAGCCTATTTTTGCAACTTTGGTTAAAATCTTCAATTTTTCATCACAGATATGCCCAAGGTGCACAAAAGTGCTGGAAACGGTGAGATAAGCCTATTTTTGCAACTTTGGTTAAAATCTTAAATTTTTCATCACAGATGTGCCCAAGATGCACAAAAGCGCTGGAAACGGTGAGATAAGCCTATTTTTGCAACTTTGGTTAAAATCTTCAATTTTTCATCACAGATGTGCCCAAGATGCGCAAAAGCGCTGGAAACGGTGAGATAAGCCTATTTTTGCAACTTTGGTTAAAATCTTAAATTTTTCATCACAGATGTGCCCAAGGTGCGCAAAAGTGCTGGAAACGGTGAGATAAGCCTAATTTTGCAACAATGTTTAAGGTTTGGAGGTTTCATAGACTAAAGTTGAAAATCAGTGGTTTGACTGCCATAATGAAATAGGGTCACTAATCAACGTGTTTTCTCAAAAGGCCTTCACTCAATTTCCTTGATACTTAAAATGCATACAGTGGATTATAATAATGAAAAAGGATAATTTGAAATCTTGGTTTCAACTCTAAAGGAACTCTTTAAAAAAAAGATTTTAAGTTTTGGAAACCCCAATGAAAAAGTAGCAACTGCACGGTTTCTACTGTCAGATTGGCTCTAAGTGCCAAAAAGTGCTGGAAACGGGGAGATAAGCCTATTTTTGCAACAATGGTTAAAATCTTCAATTTTTCATCACAGATGTGCCCAAGATGCACAAAAGCGCTGGAAACGGTGAGATAAGCCTATTTTTGCAACTTTGGTTAAAATCTTCAATTTTTCATCACAGATGTGCCCAAGATGCACAAAAGCGCTGGAAACGGTGAGATAAGCCTATTTTTGCAACTTTGGTTAAAATCTTCAATTTTTCATCACAGATGTGCCCAAGATGCGCAAAAGCGCTGGAAACGGTGAGATAAGCCTATTTTTGCAACTTTGGTTAAAATCTTAAATTTTTCATCACAGATGTGCCCAAGGTGCGCAAAAGTGCTGGAAACGGTGAGATAAGCCTAATTTTGCAACAATGTTTAAGGTTTGGAGGTTTCATAGACTAAAGTTGAAAATCAGTGGTTTGACTGCCATAATGAAATAGGGTCACTAATCAACGTGTTTTCTCAAAAGGCCTTCACTCAATTTCCTTGATACTTAAAATGCATACAGTGGATTATAATAATGAAAAAGGATAATTTGAAATCTTGGTTTCAACTCTAAAGGAACTCTTTAAAAAAAAGATTTTAAGTTTTGGAAACCCCAATGAAAAAGTAGCAACTGCACGGATTCTACTGTCAGATTCGCTCTAAGTGCCAAAAAGTGCTGGAAACGGGGAGATAAGCCTATTTTTGCAACAATGGTTAAAATCTTCAATTTTTCATCACAGATGTGTCCAAGATGCACAAAAGCGCTGGAAACGGTGAGATAAGCCTATTTTTGCAACTTTGGTTAAAATCTTCAATTTTTCATCACAAATGTGCCCAAGATGCACAAAAGCGCTGGAAACGGTGAGATAAGCCTATTTTTGCAACTTTGGTTAAAATCTTAAATTTTTCATCACAGATGTGCCCAAGATGCACAAAAGCGCTGGAAACGGTGAGATAAGCCTATTTTTGCAACTTTGGTTAAAATCTTCAATTTTTCATCACAGATGTGCCCAAGGTGCGCAAAAGTGCTGGAAACGGTGAGATAAGCCTAATTTTGCAACAATGTTTAAGGTTTGGAGGTTTCATAGACTAAAGTTGAAAATCAGTGGTTTGACTGCCATAATGAAATAGGGTCACTAATCAACGTGTTTTCTCAAAAGGCCTTCACTCAATTTCCTTGATACTTAAAATGCATACAGTGGATTATAATAATGAAAAAGGATAATTTGAAATCTTGGTTTCAACTCTAAAGGAACTCTTTAAAAAAAAGATTTTAAGTTTTGGAAACCCCAATGAAAAAGTAGCAACTGCACGGATTCTACTGTCAGATTCGCTCTAAGTGCCAAAAAGTGCTGGAAACGGGGAGATAAGCCTATTTTTGCAACAATGGTTAAAATCTTCAATTTTTCATCACAGATGTGCCCAAGATGCACAAAAGCGCTGGAAACGGTGAGATAAGCCTATTTTTGCAACTTTGGTTAAAATCTTCAATTTTTCATCACAGATGTGCCCAAGATGCCCAAAAGCGCTGGAAACGGTGAGATAAGCCTATTTTTGCAACTTTGGTTAAAATCTTAAATTTTTCATCACAGATGTGCCCAAGGTGCACAAAAGTGCTGGAAAGGGTGAGATAAGCCTATTTTTGCAACAATGTTTAAGGTTTGGAGGTTTCATAGACTAAAGTTGAAAATCAGTGGTTTGACTGCCATAATGAAATAGGGTCACTAATCAACGTGTTTTCTCAAAAGGCCTTCAGTCAAATTCCTTGATACTTAAAATGCATACAGTGGATTATAATAATGAAAAAGGATAATTTGAAATCTTGGTTTCAACTCTAAAGGAACTCTTTAAAAAAAGATTTTAAGTTTTGGAAACCCCAATGAAAAAGTAGCAACTGCACGGTTTCTACTGTCAGATTGGCTCTAAGTGCCAAAAAGTGCTGGAAACGGGGAGATAAGCCTATTTTTGCAACAATGGTTAAAATCTTCAATTTTTCATCACAGATGTGTCCAAGATGCACAAAAGCGCTGGAAACGGTGAGATAAGCCTATTTTTGCAACTTTGGTTAAAATCTTCAATTTTTCATCACAGATGTGCCCAAGATGCCCAAAAGCGCTGGAAACGGTGAGATAAGCCTATTTTTGCAACTTTGGTTAAAATCTTAAATTTTTCATCACAGATGTGCCCAAGATACCCAAAAGCGCTGGAAACGGTGAGATAAGCCTATTTTTGCATCTTTGGTTAAAATCTTCAATTTTTCATCACAGATATGCCCAAGGTGCACAAAAGTGCTGGAAACGGTGAGATAAGCCTTATTTTGCAACAATGTTTAAGGTTTGGAGGTTTCATAGACTAAAGTTGAAAATCATTGGTTTGACTGCCATAATGAAATAGGGTCACTAATCAACGTGTTTACTCAAAAGGCCTTCAGTCAAATTCCTTGATACTTAAAATGCATACAGTGGATTATAATAATGAAAAAGGATAATTTGAAATCTTGGTTTCAACTCTAAAGGAACTCTTTAAAAAAAAGATTTTAAGTTTTGGAAACCCCAATGAAAAAGTAGCAACTGCACGGTTTCTACTGTCAGATTGGCTCTAAGTGCCAAAAAGTGCTGGAAACGGGGAGATAAGCCTATTTTTGCAACAATGGTTAAAATCTTCAATTTTTCATCACAGATGTGCCCAAGATGCCCAAAAGCGCTGGAAACGGTGAGATAAGCCTATTTTTGCAACTTTGGTTAAAATCTTAAATTTTTCATCACAGATGTGCCCAAGATGCACAAAAGCGCTGGAAACGGTGAGATAAGCCTATTTTTGCAACTTTGGTTAAAATCTTCAATTTTTCATCACAGATGTGCCCAAGATGCGCAAAAGCGCTGGAAACGGTGAGATAAGCCTATTTTTGCAACTTTGGTTAAAATCTTAAATTTTTCATCACAGATGTGCCCAAGGTGCGCAAAAGTGCTGGAAACGGTGAGATAAGCCTAATTTTGCAACAATGTTTAAGGTTTGGAGGTTTCATAGACTAAAGTTGAAAATCAGTGGTTTGACTGCCATAATGAAATAGGGTCACTAATCAACGTGTTTTCTCAAAAGGCCTTCACTCAATTTCCTTGATACTTAAAATGCATACAGTGGATTATAATAATGAAAAAGGATAATTTGAAATCTCGGTTTCAACTCTAAAGGAACTCTTTAAAAAAAAGATTTTAAGTTTTGGAAACCCCAATGAAAAAGTAGCAACTGCACGGATTCTACTGTCAGATTCGCTCTAAGTGCCAAAAAGTGCTGGAAACGGGGAGATAAGCCTATTTTTGCAACAATGGTTAAAATCTTCAATTTTTCATCACAGATGTGCCCAAGATGCACAAAAGCGCTGGAAACGGTGAGATAAGCCTATTTTTGCAACTTTGGTTAAAATCTTCAATTTTTCATCACAGATGTGCCCAAGATGCCCAAAAGCGCTGGAAACGGTGAGATAAGCCTATTTTTGCAACTTTGGTTATAATCTTAAATTTTTCATCACAGATGTGCCCAAGATGCCCAAAAGCGCTGGAAACGGTGAGATAAGCCTATTTTTGCAACTTTGGTTAAAATCTTCATTTTTTCATCACAGATATGCCCAAGGTGCACAAAAGTGCTGGAAACGGTGAGATAAGCCTAATTTTGCAACAATGTTTAAGGTTTGGAGGTTTCATAGACTAAAGTTGAAAATCAGTGGTTTGACTGCCATAATGAAATAGGGTCACTAATCAACGTGTTTTCTCAAAAGGCCTTCAGTCAAATTCCTTGATACTTAAAATGCATACAGTGGATTATAATAATGAAAAAGGATAATTTGAAATCTTGGTTTCAACTCTAAAGGAACTCTTTAAAAAAAAGATTTTAAGTTTTGGAAACCCCAATGAAAAAGTAGCAACTGCACGGTTTCTACTGTCAGATTGGCTCTAAGTGCCAAAAAGTGCTGGAAACGGGGAGATAAGCCTATTTTTGCAACTTTGGTTAAAATCTTCATTTTTTCATCACAGATATGCCCAAGGTGCACAAAAGTGCTGGAAACGGTGAGATAAGCCTAATTTTGCAACAATGTTTAAGGTTTGGAGGTTTTATAGACTAAAGTTGAAAATCAGTGGTTTGACTGCCATAATGAAATAGGGTCACTAATCAACGTGTTTTCTCAAAAGGCCTTCAGTCAAATTCCTTGATACTTAAAATGCATACAGTGGATTATAATAATGAAAAAGGATAATTTGAAATCTTGGTTTCAACTCTAAAGGAACTCTTTAAAAAAAGATTTTAAGTTTTGGAAACCCCAATGAAAAAGTAGCAACTGCACGGTTTCTACTGTCAGATTGGCTCTAAGTGCCAAAAAGTGCTGGAAACGGGGAGATAAGCCTATTTTTGCAACAATGGTTAAAATCTTCAATTTTTCATCACAGATGTGTCCAAGATGCACAAAAGCGCTGGAAACGGTGAGATAAGCCTATTTTTGCAACTTTGGTTAAAATCTTCAATTTTTCATCACAGATGTGCCCAAGATGCCCAAAAGCGCTGGAAACGGTGAGATAAGCCTATTTTTGCAACTTTGGTTAAAATCTTAAATTTTTCATCACAGATGTGCCCAAGATACCCAAAAGCGCTGGAAACGGTGAGATAAGCCTATTTTTGCAACTTTGGTTAAAATCTTCAATTTTTCATCACAGATATGCCCAAGGTGCACAAAAGTGCTGGAAACGGTGAGATAAGCCTTATTTTGCAACAATGTTTAAGGTTTGGAGGTTTCATAGACTAAAGTTGAAAATCATTGGTTTGACTGCCATAATGAAATAGGGTCACTAATCAACGTGTTTACTCAAAAGGCCTTCAGTCAAATTCCTTGATACTTAAAATGCATACAGTGGATTATAATAATGAAAAAGGATAATTTGAAATCTTGGTTTCAACTCTAAAGGAACTCTTTAAAAAAAAGATTTTAAGTTTTGGAAACCCCAATGAAAAAGTAGCAACTGCACGGTTTCTACTGTCAGATTGGCTCTAAGTGCCAAAAAGTGCTGGAAACGGGGAGATAAGCCTATTTTTGCAACAATGGTTAAAATCTTCAATTTTTCATCACAGATGTGTCCAAGATGCACAAAAGCGCTGGAAACGGTGAGATAAGCCTATTTTTGCAACTTTGGTTAAAATCTTCAATTTTTCATCACAGATGTGCCCAAGATGCACAAAAGCGCTGGAAACGGTGAGATAAGCCTATTTTTGCAACTTTGGTTAAAATCTTCAATTTTTCATCACAGATGTGCCCAAGATGCACAAAAGCGCTGGAAACGGTGAGATAAGCCTATTTTTGCAACTTTGGTTAAAATCTTCAATTTTTCATCACAGATGTGCCCAAGATGCACAAAAGCGCTGGAAACGGTGAGATAAGCCTATTTTTGCAACTTTGGTTAAAATCTTCAATTTTTCATCACAGATGTGCCCAAGATGCGCAAAAGCACTGGAAACGGTGAGATAAGCCTATTTTTGCAACTTTGGTTAAAATCTTAAATTTTTCATCACAGATGTGCCCAAGGTGCGCAAAAGTGCTGGAAACGGTGAGATAAGCCTAATTTTGCAACAATGTTTAAGGTTTGGAGGTTTCATAGACTAAAGTTCAAAATCAGTGGTTTGACTGCCATAATGAAATAGGGTCACTAATCAACGTGTTTTCTCAAAAGGCCTTCACTCAATTTCCTTGATACTTAAAATGCATACAGTGGATTATAATAATGAAAAAGGATAATTTGAAATCTTGGTTTCAACTCTAAAGGAACTCTTTAAAAAAAAGATTTTAAGTTTTGGAAACCCCAATGAAAAAGTAGCAACTGCACGGATTCTACTGTCAGATTCGCTCTAAGTGCCAAAAAGTGCTGGAAACGGGGAGATAAGCCTATTTTTGCAACAATGGTTAAAATCTTCAATTTTTCATCACAGATGTGTCCAAGATGCACAAAAGCGCTGGAAACGGTGAGATAAGCCTATTTTTGCAACTTTGGTTAAAATCTTCAATTTTTCATCACAGATGTGCCCAAGATGCACAAAAGCGCTGGAAACGGTGAGATAAGCCTATTTTTGCAACTTTGGTTAAAATCTTAAATTTTTCATCACAGATGTGCCCAAGATGCACAAAAGCGCTGGAAACGGTGAGATAAGCCTATTTTTGCAACTTTGGTTAAAATCTTCAATTTTTCATCACAGATGTGCCCAAGATGCGCAAAAGCACTGGAAACGGTGAGATAAGCCTATTTTTGCAACTTTGGTTAAAATCTTAAATTTTTCATCACAGATGTGCCCAAGGTGCGCAAAAGTGCTGGAAACGGTGAGATAAGCCTAATTTTGCAACAATGTTTAAGGTTTGGAGGTTTCATAGACTAAAGTTGAAAATCAGTGGTTTGACTGCCATAATGAAATAGGGTCACTAATCAACGTGTTTTCTCAAAAGGCCTTCACTCAATTTCCTTGATACTTAAAATGCATACAGTGGATTATAATAATGAAAAAGGATAATTTGAAATCTTGGTTTCAACTCTAAAGGAACTCTTTAAAAAAAAGATTTTAAGTTTTGGAAACCCCAATGAAAAAGTAGCAACTGCACGGATTCTACTGTCAGATTCGCTCTAAGTGCCAAAAAGTGCTGGAAACGGGGAGATAAGCCTATTTTTGCAACAATGGTTAAAATCTTCAATTTTTCATCACAGATGTGCCCAAGATGCACAAAAGCGCTGGAAACGGTGAGATAAGCCTATTTTTGCAACTTTGGTTAAAATCTTCAATTTTTCATCACAGATGTGCCCAAGATGCCCAAAAGCGCTGGAAACGGTGAGATAAGCCTATTTTTGCAACTTTGGTTAAAATCTTAAATTTTTCATCACAGATGTGCCCAAGGTGCACAAAAGTGCTGGAAAGGGTGAGATAAGCCTATTTTTGCAACAATGTTTAAGGTTTGGAGGTTTCATAGACTAAAGTTGAAAATCAGTGGTTTGACTGCCATAATGAAATAGGGTCACTAATCAACGTGTTTTCTCAAAAGGCCTTCAGTCAAATTCCTTGATACTTAAAATGCATACAGTGGATTATAATAATGAAAAAGGATAATTTGAAATCTTGGTTTCAACTCTAAAGGAACTCTTTAAAAAAAGATTTTAAGTTTTGGAAACCCCAATGAAAAAGTAGCAACTGCACGGTTTCTACTGTCAGATTGGCTCTAAGTGCCAAAAAGTGCTGGAAACGGGGAGATAAGCCTATTTTTGCAACAATGGTTAAAATCTTCAATTTTTCATCACAGATGTGCCCAAGATGCACAAAAGCGCTGGAAACGGTGAGATAAGCCTATTTTTGCAACTTTGGTTAAAATCTTCAATTTTTCATCACAGATGTGCCCAAGATGCACAAAAGCGCTGGAAACGGTGAGATAAGCCTATTTTTGCAACTTTGGTTAAAATCTTCAATTTTTCATCACAGATGTGCCCAAGATGCACAAAAGCGCTGGAAACGGTGAGATAAGCCTATTTTTGCAACTTTGGTTAAAATCTTCAATTTTTCATCACAGATGTGCCCAAGATGCGCAAAAGCACTGGAAACGGTGAGATAAGCCTATTTTTGCAACTTTGGTTAAAATCTTAAATTTTTCATCACAGATGTGCCCAAGGTGCGCAAAAGTGCTGGAAACGGTGAGATAAGCCTAATTTTGCAACAATGTTTAAGGTTTGGAGGTTTCATAGACTAAAGTTCAAAATCAGTGGTTTGACTGCCATAATGAAATAGGGTCACTAATCAACGTGTTTTCTCAAAAGGCCTTCACTCAATTTCCTTGATACTTAAAATGCATACAGTGGATTATAATAATGAAAAAGGATAATTTGAAATCTTGGTTTCAACTCTAAAGGAACTCTTTAAAAAAAAGATTTTAAGTTTTGGAAACCCCAATGAAAAAGTAGCAACTGCACGGATTCTACTGTCAGATTCGCTCTAAGTGCCAAAAAGTGCTGGAAACGGGGAGATAAGCCTATTTTTGCAACAATGGTTAAAATCTTCAATTTTTCATCACAGATGTGTCCAAGATGCACAAAAGCGCTGGAAACGGTGAGATAAGCCTATTTTTGCAACTTTGGTTAAAATCTTCAATTTTTCATCACAGATGTGCCCAAGATGCACAAAAGCGCTGGAAACGGTGAGATAAGCCTATTTTTGCAACTTTGGTTAAAATCTTAAATTTTTCATCACAGATGTGCCCAAGATGCACAAAAGCGCTGGAAACGGTGAGATAAGCCTATTTTTGCAACTTTGGTTAAAATCTTCAATTTTTCATCACAGATGTGCCCAAGATGCGCAAAAGCACTGGAAACGGTGAGATAAGCCTATTTTTGCAACTTTGGTTAAAATCTTAAATTTTTCATCACAGATGTGCCCAAGGTGCGCAAAAGTGCTGGAAACGGTGAGATAAGCCTAATTTTGCAACAATGTTTAAGGTTTGGAGGTTTCATAGACTAAAGTTGAAAATCAGTGGTTTGACTGCCATAATGAAATAGGGTCACTAATCAACGTGTTTTCTCAAAAGGCCTTCACTCAATTTCCTTGATACTTAAAATGCATACAGTGGATTATAATAATGAAAAAGGATAATTTGAAATCTTGGTTTCAACTCTAAAGGAACTCTTTAAAAAAAAGATTTTAAGTTTTGGAAACCCCAATGAAAAAGTAGCAACTGCACGGATTCTACTGTCAGATTCGCTCTAAGTGCCAAAAAGTGCTGGAAACGGGGAGATAAGCCTATTTTTGCAACAATGGTTAAAATCTTCAATTTTTCATCACAGATGTGCCCAAGATGCACAAAAGCGCTGGAAACGGTGAGATAAGCCTATTTTTGCAACTTTGGTTAAAATCTTCAATTTTTCATCACAGATGTGCCCAAGATGCCCAAAAGCGCTGGAAACGGTGAGATAAGCCTATTTTTGCAACTTTGGTTAAAATCTTAAATTTTTCATCACAGATGTGCCCAAGGTGCGCAAAAGTGCTGGAAACGGTGAGATAAGCCTAATTTTGCAACAATGTTTAAGGTTTGGAGGTTTCATAGACTAAAGTTGAAAATCAGTGGTTTGACTGCCATAATGAAATAGGGTCACTAATCAACGTGTTTTCTCAAAAGGCCTTCACTCAATTTCCTTGATACTTAAAATGCATACAGTGGATTATAATAATGAAAAAGGATAATTTGAAATCTCGGTTTCAACTCTAAAGGAACTCTTTAAAAAAAAGATTTTAAGTTTTGGAAACCCCAATGAAAAAGTAGCAACTGCACGGATTCTACTGTCAGATTCGCTCTAAGTGCCAAAAAGTGCTGGAAACGGGGAGATAAGCCTATTTTTGCAACAATGGTTAAAATCTTCAATTTTTCATCACAGATGTGCCCAAGATGCACAAAAGCGCTGGAAACGGTGAGATAAGCCTATTTTTGCAACTTTGGTTAAAATCTTCAATTTTTCATCACAGATGTGCCCAAGATGCCCAAAAGCGCTGGAAACGGTGAGATAAGCCTATTTTTGCAACTTTGGTTATAATCTTAAATTTTTCATCACAGATGTGCCCAAGATGCCCAAAAGCGCTGGAAACGGTGAGATAAGCCTATTTTTGCAACTTTGGTTAAAATCTTCATTTTTTCATCACAGATATGCCCAAGGTGCACAAAAGTGCTGGAAACGGTGAGATAAGCCTAATTTTGCAACAATGTTTAAGGTTTGGAGGTTTCATAGACTAAAGTTGAAAATCAGTGGTTTGACTGCCATAATGAAATAGGGTCACTAATCAACGTGTTTTCTCAAAAGGCCTTCAGTCAAATTCCTTGATACTTAAAATGCATACAGTGGATTATAATAATGAAAAAGGATAATTTGAAATCTTGGTTTCAACTCTAAAGGAACTCTTTAAAAAAAAGATTTTAAGTTTTGGAAACCCCAATGAAAAAGTAGCAACTGCACGGTTTCTACTGTCAGATTGGCTCTAAGTGCCAAAAAGTGCTGGAAACGGGGAGATAAGCCTATTTTTGCAACTTTGGTTAAAATCTTCATTTTTTCATCACAGATATGCCCAAGGTGCACAAAAGTGCTGGAAACGGTGAGATAAGCCTAATTTTGCAACAATGTTTAAGGTTTGGAGGTTTTATAGACTAAAGTTGAAAATCAGTGGTTTGACTGCCATAATGAAATAGGGTCACTAATCAACGTGTTTTCTCAAAAGGCCTTCAGTCAAATTCCTTGATACTTAAAATGCATACAGTGGATTATAATAATGAAAAAGGATAATTTGAAATCTTGGTTTCAACTCTAAAGGAACTCTTTAAAAAAAGATTTTAAGTTTTGGAAACCCCAATGAAAAAGTAGCAACTGCACGGTTTCTACTGTCAGATTGGCTCTAAGTGCCAAAAAGTGCTGGAAACGGGGAGATAAGCCTATTTTTGCAACAATGGTTAAAATCTTCAATTTTTCATCACAGATGTGTCCAAGATGCACAAAAGCGCTGGAAACGGTGAGATAAGCCTATTTTTGCAACTTTGGTTAAAATCTTCAATTTTTCATCACAGATGTGCCCAAGATGCCCAAAAGCGCTGGAAACGGTGAGATAAGCCTATTTTTGCAACTTTGGTTAAAATCTTCAATTTTTCATCACAGATGTGCCCAAGATACCCAAAAGCGCTGGAAACGGTGAGATAAGCCTATTTTTGCAACTTTGGTTAAAATCTTCAATTTTTCATCACAGATATGCCCAAGGTGCACAAAAGTGCTGGAAACGGTGAGATAAGCCTTATTTTGCAACAATGTTTAAGGTTTGGAGGTTTCATAGACTAAAGTTGAAAATCATTGGTTTGACTGCCATAATGAAATAGGGTCACTAATCAACGTGTTTACTCAAAAGGCCTTCAGTCAAATTCCTTGATACTTAAAATGCATACAGTGGATTATAATAATGAAAAAGGATAATTTGAAATCTTGGTTTCAACTCTAAAGGAACTCTTTAAAAAAAAGATTTTAAGTTTTGGAAACCCCAATGAAAAAGTAGCAACTGCACGGTTTCTACTGTCAGATTGGCTCTAAGTGCCAAAAAGTGCTGGAAACGGGGAGATAAGCCTATTTTTGCAACAATGGTTAAAATCTTCAATTTTTCATCACAGATGTGTCCAAGATGCACAAAAGCGCTGGAAACGGTGAGATAAGCCTATTTTTGCAACTTTGGTTAAAATCTTCAATTTTTCATCACAGATGTGCCCAAGATGCACAAAAGCGCTGGAAACGGTGAGATAAGCCTATTTTTGCAACTTTGGTTAAAATCTTCAATTTTTCATCACAGATGTGCCCAAGATGCACAAAAGCGCTGGAAACGGTGAGATAAGCCTATTTTTGCAACTTTGGTTAAAATCTTCAATTTTTCATCACAGATGTGCCCAAGATGCGCAAAAGCACTGGAAACGGTGAGATAAGCCTATTTTTGCAACTTTGGTTAAAATCTTAAATTTTTCATCACAGATGTGCCCAAGGTGCGCAAAAGTGCTGGAAACGGTGAGATAAGCCTAATTTTGCAACAATGTTTAAGGTTTGGAGGTTTCATAGACTAAAGTTGAAAATCAGTGGTTTGACTGCCATAATGAAATAGGGTCACTAATCAACGTGTTTTCTCAAAAGGCCTTCACTCAATTTCCTTGATACTTAAAATGCATACAGTGGATTATAATAATGAAAAAGGATAATTTGAAATCTTGGTTTCAACTCTAAAGGAACTCTTTAAAAAAAAGATTTTAAGTTTTGGAAACCCCAATGAAAAAGTAGCAACTGCACGGATTCTACTGTCAGATTCGCTCTAAGTGCCAAAAAGTGCTGGAAACGGGGAGATAAGCCTATTTTTGCAACAATGGTTAAAATCTTCAATTTTTCATCACAGATGTGTCCAAGATGCACAAAAGCGCTGGAAACGGTGAGATAAGCCTATTTTTGCAACTTTGGTTAAAATCTTCAATTTTTCATCACAGATGTGCCCAAGATGCACAAAAGCGCTGGAAACGGTGAGATAAGCCTATTTTTGCAACTTTGGTTAAAATCTTCAATTTTTCATCACAGATGTGCCCAAGATGCCCAAAAGCGCTGGAAACGGTGAGATAAGCCTATTTTTGCAACTTTGGTTAAAATCTTAAATTTTTCATCACAGATGTGCCCAAGGTGCGCAAAAGTGCTGGAAACGGTGAGATAAGCCTAATTTTGCAACAATGTTTAAGGTTTGGAGGTTTCATAGACTAAAGTTGAAAATCAGTGGTTTGACTGCCATAATGAAATAGGGTCACTAATCAACGTGTTTTCTCAAAAGGCCTTCAGTCAAATTCCTTGATACTTAAAATGCATACAGTGGATTATAATAATGAAAAAGGATAATTTGAAATCTTGGTTTCAACTCTAAAGGAACTCTTTAAAAAAAAGATTTTAAGTTTTGGAAACCCCAATGAAAAAGTAGCAACTGCACGGTTTCTACTGTCAGATTGGCTCTAAGTGCCAAAAAGTGCTGGAAACGGGGAGATAAGCCTATTTTTGCAACAATGGTTAAAATCTTCAATTTTTCATCACAGATGTGTCCAAGATGCACAAAAGCGCTGGAAACGGTGAGATAAGCCTATTTTTGCAACTTTGGTTAAAATCTTCAATTTTTCATCACAGATGTGCCCAAGATGCACAAAAGCGCTGGAAACGGTGAGATAAGCCTATTTTTGCAACTTTGGTTAAAATCTTCAATTTTTCATCACAGATGTGCCCAAGATGCACAAAAGCGCTGGAAACGGTGAGATAAGCCTATTTTTGCAACTTTGGTTAAAATCTTCAATTTTTCATCACAGATGTGCCCAAGATGCGCAAAAGCGCTGGAAACGGTGAGATAAGCCTATTTTTGCAACTTTGGTTAAAATCTTAAATTTTTCATCACAGATGTGCCCAAGGTGCGCAAAAGTGCTGGAAACGGTGAGATAAGCCTAATTTTGCAACAATGTTTAAGGTTTGGAGGTTTCATAGACTAAAGTTGAAAATCAGTGGTTTGACTGCCATAATGAAATAGGGTCACTAATCAACGTGTTTTCTCAAAAGGCCTTCACTCAATTTCCTTGATACTTAAAATGCATACAGTGGATTATAATAATGAAAAAGGATAATTTGAAATCTTGGTTTCAACTCTAAAGGAACTCTTTAAAAAAAAGATTTTAAGTTTTGGAAACCCCAATGAAAAAGTAGCAACTGCACGGATTCTACTGTCAGATTCGCTCTAAGTGCCAAAAAGTGCTGGAAACGGGGAGATAAGCCTATTTTTGCAACAATGGTTAAAATCTTCAATTTTTCATCACAGATGTGTCCAAGATGCACAAAAGCGCTGGAAACGGTGAGATAAGCCTATTTTTGCAACTTTGGTTAAAATCTTCAATTTTTCATCACAAATGTGCCCAAGATGCACAAAAGCGCTGGAAACGGTGAGATAAGCCTATTTTTGCAACTTTGGTTAAAATCTTCAATTTTTCATCACAGATGTGCCCAAGATGCACAAAAGCGCTGGAAACGGTGAGTTAAGCCTATTTTTGCAACTTTGGTTAAAATCTTCAATTTTTCATCACAGATGTGCCCAAGATGCGCAAAAGCGCTGGAAACGGTGAGATAAGCCTATTTTTGCAACTTTGGTTAAAATCTTCAATTTTTCATCACAGATGTGCCCAAGATGCGCAAAAGCGCTGGAAACGGTGAGATAAGCCTATTTTTGCAACTTTGGTTAAAATCTTAAATTTTTCATCACAGATGTGCCCAAGGTGCACAAAAGTGCTGGAAAGGGTGAGATAAGCCTATTTTTGCAACAATGTTTAAGGTTTGGAGGTTTCATAGACTAAAGTTGAAAATCAGTGGTTTGACTGCCATAATGAAATAGGGTCACTAATCAACGTGTTTTCTCAAAAGGCCTTCAGTCAAATTCCTTGATACTTAAAATGCATACAGTGGATTATAATAATGAAAAAGGATAATTTGAAATCTTGGTTTCAACTCTAAAGGAACTCTTTAAAAAAAGATTTTAAGTTTTGGAAACCCCAATGAAAAAGTAGCAACTGCACGGTTTCTACTGTCAGATTGGCTCTAAGTGCCAAAAAGTGCTGGAAACGGGGAGATAAGCCTATTTTTGCAACAATGGTTAAAATCTTCAATTTTTCATCACAGATGTGTCCAAGATGCACAAAAGCGCTGGAAACGGTGAGATAAGCCTATTTTTGCAACTTTGGTTAAAATCTTCAATTTTTCATCACAGATGTGCCCAAGATGCCCAAAAGCGCTGGAAACGGTGAGATAAGCCTATTTTTGCAACTTTGGTTAAAATCTTAAATTTTTCATCACAGATGTGCCCAAGATACCCAAAAGCGCTGGAAACGGTGAGATAAGCCTATTTTTGCAACTTTGGTTAAAATCTTCAATTTTTCATCACAGATATGCCCAAGGTGCACAAAAGTGCTGGAAACGGTGAGATAAGCCTTATTTTGCAACAATGTTTAAGGTTTGGAGGTTTCATAGACTAAAGTTGAAAATCATTGGTTTGACTGCCATAATGAAATAGGGTCACTAATCAACGTGTTTACTCAAAAGGCCTTCAGTCAAATTCCTTGATACTTAAAATGCATACAGTGGATTATAATAATGAAAAAGGATAATTTGAAATCTTGGTTTCAACTCTAAAGGAACTCTTTAAAAAAAAGATTTTAAGTTTTGGAAACCCCAATGAAAAAGTAGCAACTGCACGGTTTCTACTGTCAGATTGGCTCTAAGTGCCAAAAAGTGCTGGAAACGGGGAGATAAGCCTATTTTTGCAACAATGGTTAAAATCTTCAATTTTTCATCACAGATGTGCCCAAGATGCCCAAAAGCGCTGGAAACGGTGAGATAAGCCTATTTTTGCAACTTTGGTTAAAATCTTAAATTTTTCATCACAGATGTGCCCAAGATGCACAAAAGCGCTGGAAACGGTGAGATAAGCCTATTTTTGCAACTTTGGTTAAAATCTTCAATTTTTCATCACAAATGTGCCCAAGATGCACAAAAGCGCTGGAAACGGTGAGATAAGCCTATTTTTGCAACTTTGGTTAAAATCTTCAATTTTTCATCACAGATGTGCCCAAGATGCACAAAAGCGCTGGAAACGGTGAGATAAGCCTATTTTTGCAACTTTGGTTAAAATCTTCAATTTTTCATCACAGATGTGCCCAAGATGCGCAAAAGCGCTGGAAACGGTGAGATAAGCCTATTTTTGCAACTTTGGTTAAAATCTTCAATTTTTCATCACAGATGTGCCCAAGATGCGCAAAAGCGCTGGAAACGGTGAGATAAGCCTATTTTTGCAACTTTGGTTAAAATCTTAAATTTTTCATCACAGATGTGCCCAAGGTGCACAAAAGTGCTGGAAAGGGTGAGATAAGCCTATTTTTGCAACAATGTTTAAGGTTTGGAGGTTTCATAGACTAAAGTTGAAAATCAGTGGTTTGACTGCCATAATGAAATAGGGTCACTAATCAACGTGTTTTCTCAAAAGGCCTTCAGTCAAATTCCTTGATACTTAAAATGCATACAGTGGATTATAATAATGAAAAAGGATAATTTGAAATCTTGGTTTCAACTCTAAAGGAACTCTTTAAAAAAAGATTTTAAGTTTTGGAAACCCCAATGAAAAAGTAGCAACTGCACGGTTTCTACTGTCAGATTGGCTCTAAGTGCCAAAAAGTGCTGGAAACGGGGAGATAAGCCTATTTTTGCAACAATGGTTAAAATCTTCAATTTTTCATCACAGATGTGTCCAAGATGCACAAAAGCGCTGGAAACGGTGAGATAAGCCTATTTTTGCAACTTTGGTTAAAATCTTCAATTTTTCATCACAGATGTGCCCAAGATGCCCAAAAGCGCTGGAAACGGTGAGATAAGCCTATTTTTGCAACTTTGGTTAAAATCTTAAATTTTTCATCACAGATGTGCCCAAGATACCCAAAAGCGCTGGAAACGGTGAGATAAGCCTATTTTTGCAACTTTGGTTAAAATCTTCAATTTTTCATCACAGATATGCCCAAGGTGCACAAAAGTGCTGGAAACGGTGAGATAAGCCTTATTTTGCAACAATGTTTAAGGTTTGGAGGTTTCATAGACTAAAGTTGAAAATCATTGGTTTGACTGCCATAATGAAATAGGGTCACTAATCAACGTGTTTACTCAAAAGGCCTTCAGTCAAATTCCTTGATACTTAAAATGCATACAGTGGATTATAATAATGAAAAAGGATAATTTGAAATCTTGGTTTCAACTCTAAAGGAACTCTTTAAAAAAAAGATTTTAAGTTTTGGAAACCCCAATGAAAAAGTAGCAACTGCACGGTTTCTACTGTCAGATTGGCTCTAAGTGCCAAAAAGTGCTGGAAACGGGGAGATAAGCCTATTTTTGCAACAATGGTTAAAATCTTCAATTTTTCATCACAGATGTGCCCAAGATGCCCAAAAGCGCTGGAAACGGTGAGATAAGCCTATTTTTGCAACTTTGGTTAAAATCTTAAATTTTTCATCACAGATGTGCCCAAGATGCACAAAAGCGCTGGAAACGGTGAGATAAGCCTATTTTTGCAACTTTGGTTAAAATCTTCAATTTTTCATCACAAATGTGCCCAAGATGCACAAAAGCGCTGGAAACGGTGAGATAAGCCTATTTTTGCAACTTTGGTTAAAATCTTCAATTTTTCATCACAGATGTGCCCAAGATGCACAAAAGCGCTGGAAACGGTGAGATAAGCCTATTTTTGCAACTTTGGTTAAAATCTTCAATTTTTCATCACAGATGTGCCCAAGATGCGCAAAAGCGCTGGAAACGGTGAGATAAGCCTATTTTTGCAACTTTGGTTAAAATCTTCAATTTTTCATCACAGATGTGCCCAAGATGCGCAAAAGCGCTGGAAACGGTGAGATAAGCCTATTTTTGCAACTTTGGTTAAAATCTTAAATTTTTCATCACAGATGTGCCCAAGGTGCGCAAAAGTGCTGGAAAGGGTGAGATAAGCCTATTTTTGCAACAATGTTTAAGGTTTGGAGGTTTCATAGACTAAAGTTGAAAATCAGTGGTTTGACTGCCATAATGAAATAGGGTCACTAATCAACGTGTTTTCTCAAAAGGCCTTCAGTCAAATTCCTTGATACTTAAAATGCATACAGTGGATTATAATAATGAAAAAGGATAATTTGAAATCTTGGTTTCAACTCTAAAGGAACTCTTTAAAAAAAGATTTTAAGTTTTGGAAACCCCAATGAAAAAGTAGCAACTGCACGGTTTCTACTGTCAGATTGGCTCTAAGTGCCAAAAAGTGCTGGAAACGGGGAGATAAGCCTATTTTTGCAACAATGGTTAAAATCTTCAATTTTTCATCACAGATGTGTCCAAGATGCACAAAAGCGCTGGAAACGGTGAGATAAGCCTATTTTTGCAACTTTGGTTAAAATCTTCAATTTTTCATCACAGATGTGCCCAAGATGCCCAAAAGCGCTGGAAACGGTGAGATAAGCCTATTTTTGCAACTTTGGTTAAAATCTTAAATTTTTCATCACAGATGTGCCCAAGATACCCAAAAGCGCTGGAAACGGTGAGATAAGCCTATTTTTGCAACTTTGGTTAAAATCTTCAATTTTTCATCACAGATATGCCCAAGGTGCACAAAAGTGCTGGAAACGGTGAGATAAGCCTTATTTTGCAACAATGTTTAAGGTTTGGAGGTTTCATAGACTAAAGTTGAAAATCATTGGTTTGACTGCCATAATGAAATAGGGTCACTAATCAACGTGTTTACTCAAAAGGCCTTCAGTCAAATTCCTTGATACTTAAAATGCATACAGTGGATTATAATAATGAAAAAGGATAATTTGAAATCTTGGTTTCAACTCTAAAGGAACTCTTTAAAAAAAAGATTTTAAGTTTTGGAAACCCCAATGAAAAAGTAGCAACTGCACGGTTTCTACTGTCAGATTGGCTCTAAGTGCCAAAAAGTGCTGGAAACGGGGAGATAAGCCTATTTTTGCAACAATGGTTAAAATCTTCAATTTTTCATCACAGATGTGCCCAAGATGCCCAAAAGCGCTGGAAACGGTGAGATAAGCCTATTTTTGCAACTTTGGTTAAAATCTTAAATTTTTCATCACAGATGTGCCCAAGATGCACAAAAGCGCTGGAAACGGTGAGATAAGCCTATTTTTGCAACTTTGGTTAAAATCTTCAATTTTTCATCACAGATGTGCCCAAGATGCGCAAAAGCGCTGGAAACGGTGAGATAAGCCTATTTTTGCAACTTTGGTTAAAATCTTAAATTTTTCATCACAGATGTGCCCAAGGTGCGCAAAAGTGCTGGAAACGGTGAGATAAGCCTAATTTTGCAACAATGTTTAAGGTTTGGAGGTTTCATAGACTAAAGTTGAAAATCAGTGGTTTGACTGCCATAATGAAATAGGGTCACTAATCAACGTGTTTTCTCAAAAGGCCTTCACTCAATTTCCTTGATACTTAAAATGCATACAGTGGATTATAATAATGAAAAAGGATAATTTGAAATCTTGGTTTCAACTCTAAAGGAACTCTTTAAAAAAAAGATTTTAAGTTTTGGAAACCCCAATGAAAAAGTAGCAACTGCACGGATTCTACTGTCAGATTCGCTCTAAGTGCCAAAAAGTGCTGGAAACGGGGAGATAAGCCTATTTTTGCAACAATGGTTAAAATCTTCAATTTTTCATCACAGATGTGCCCAAGATGCACAAAAGCGCTGGAAACGGTGAGATAAGCCTATTTTTGCAACTTTGGTTAAAATCTTCAATTTTTCATCACAGATGTGCCCAAGATGCCCAAAAGCGCTGGAAACGGTGAGATAAGCCTATTTTTGCAACTTTGGTTAAAATCTTCATTTTTTCATCACAGATATGCCCAAGGTGCACAAAAGTGCTGGAAACGGTGAGATAAGCCTAATTTTGCAACAATGTTTAAGGTTTGGAGGTTTCATAGACTAAAGTTGAAAATCAGTGGTTTGACTGCCATAATGAAATAGGGTCACTAATCAACGTGTTTTCTCAAAAGGCCTTCAGTCAAATTCCTTGATACTTAAAATGCATACAGTGGATTATAATAATGAAAAAGGATAATTTGAAATCTTGGTTTCAACTCTAAAGGAACTCTTTAAAAAAAAGATTTTAAGTTTTGGAAACCCCAATGAAAAAGTAGCAACTGCACGGTTTCTACTGTCAGATTGGCTCTAAGTGCCAAAAAGTGCTGGAAACGGGGAGATAAGCCTATTTTTGCAACTTTGGTTAAAATCTTCATTTTTTCATCACAGATATGCCCAAGGTGCACAAAAGTGCTGGAAACGGTGAGATAAGCCTAATTTTGCAACAATGTTTAAGGTTTGGAGGTTTCATAGACTAAAGTTGAAAATCAGTGGTTTGACTGCCATAATGAAATAGGGTCACTAATCAACGTGTTTTCTCAAAAGGCCTTCAGTCAAATTCCTTGATACTTAAAATGCATACAGTGGATTATAATAATGAAAAAGGATAATTTGAAATCTTGGTTTCAACTCTAAAGGAACTCTTTAAAAAAAAGATTTTGAGTTTTGGAAACCCGAATGAAAAAGTAGCAACTGCACGAATTCTACTGTCAGATTGGCTCTAAGTGCCAAAAAGTGCTGGAAACGGGGAGATAAGCCTATTTTTGCAACAATGGTTAAAATCTTTAATTTTTCATCACAGATGTGTCCAAGATGCACAAAAGCGCTGGAAACGGTGAGATAAGCCTATTTTTGCAACTTTGGTTAAAATCTTCAATTTTTCATCACAGATGTGCCCAAGATGCACAAAAGCGCTGGAAACGGTGAGATAAGCCTATTTTTGCAACTTTGGTTAAAATCTTCAATTTTTCATCACAGATGTGCCCAAGATGCGCAAAAGCGCTGGAAACGGTGAGATAAGCCTATTTTTGCAACTTTGGTTAAAATCTTCAATTTTTCATCACAGATGTGCCCAAGATGCACAAAAGCGCTGGAAACGGTGAGATAAGCCTATTTTTGCAACTTTGGTTAAAATCTTCAATTTTTCATCACAGATGTGCCCAAGATGCCCAAAAGCACTGGAAACGGTGAGATAAGCCTATTTTTGCAACTTTGGTTAAAATCTTAAATTTTTCATCACAGATGTGCCCAAGGTGCGCAAAAGTGCTGGAAACGGTGAGATAAGCCTAATTTTGCAACAATGTTTAAGGTTTGGAGGTTTCATAGACTAAAGTTGAAAATCAGTGGTTTGACTGCCATAATGAAATAGGGTCACTAATCAACGTGTTTTCTCAAAAGGCCTTCAGTCAAATTCCTTGATACTTAAAATGCATACAGTGGATTATAATAATGAAAAAGGATAATTTGAAATCTTGGTTTCAACTCTAAAGGAACTCTTTAAAAAAAAGATTTTAAGTTTTGGAAACCCCAATGAAAAAGTAGCAACTGCACGGTTTCTACTGTCAGATTGGCTCTAAGTGCCAAAAAGTGCTGGAAACGGGGAGATAAGCCTATTTTTGCAACAATGGTTAAAATCTTCAATTTTTCATCACAGATGTGTCCAAGATGCACAAAAGCGCTGGAAACGGTGAGATAAGCCTATTTTTGCAACTTTGGTTAAAATCTTCAATTTTTCATCACAGATGTGCCCAAGATGCACAAAAGCGCTGGAAACGGTGAGATAAGCCTATTTTTGCAACTTTGGTTAAAATCTTCAATTTTTCATCACAGATGTGCCCAAGATGCACAAAAGCGCTGGAAACGGTGAGATAAGCCTATTTTTGCAACTTTGGTTAAAATCTTCAATTTTTCATCACAGATGTGCCCAAGATGCGCAAAAGCACTGGAAACGGTGAGATAAGCCTATTTTTGCAACTTTGGTTAAAATCTTAAATTTTTCATCACAGATGTGCCCAAGGTGCGCAAAAGTGCTGGAAACGGTGAGATAAGCCTAATTTTGCAACAATGTTTAAGGTTTGGAGGTTTCATAGACTAAAGTTGAAAATCAGTGGTTTGACTGCCATAATGAAATAGGGTCACTAATCAACGTGTTTTCTCAAAAGGCCTTCACTCAATTTCCTTGATACTTAAAATGCATACAGTGGATTATAATAATGAAAAAGGATAATTTGAAATCTTGGTTTCAACTCTAAAGGAACTCTTTAAAAAAAAGATTTTAAGTTTTGGAAACCCCAATGAAAAAGTAGCAACTGCACGGATTCTACTGTCAGATTCGCTCTAAGTGCCAAAAAGTGCTGGAAACGGGGAGATAAGCCTATTTTTGCAACAATGGTTAAAATCTTCAATTTTTCATCACAGATGTGTCCAAGATGCACAAAAGCGCTGGAAACGGTGAGATAAGCCTATTTTTGCAACTTTGGTTAAAATCTTCAATTTTTCATCACAGATATGCCCAAGGTGCACAAAAGTGCTGGAAACGGTGAGATAAGCCTTATTTTGCAACAATGTTTAAGGTTTGGAGGTTTCATAGACTAAAGTTGAAAATCATTGGTTTGACTGCCATAATGAAATAGGGTCACTAATCAACGTGTTTACTCAAAAGGCCTTCAGTCAAATTCCTTGATACTTAAAATGCATACAGTGGATTATAATAATGAAAAAGGATAATTTGAAATCTTGGTTTCAACTCTAAAGGAACTCTTTAAAAAAAAGATTTTAAGTTTTGGAAACCCCAATGAAAAAGTAGCAACTGCACGGTTTCTACTGTCAGATTGGCTCTAAGTGCCAAAAAGTGCTGGAAACGGGGAGATAAGCCTATTTTTGCAACAATGGTTAAAATCTTCAATTTTTCATCACAGATGTGCCCAAGATGCCCAAAAGCGCTGGAAACGGTGAGATAAGCCTATTTTTGCAACTTTGGTTAAAATCTTAAATTTTTCATCACAGATGTGCCCAAGATGCACAAAAGCGCTGGAAACGGTGAGATAAGCCTATTTTTGCAACTTTGGTTAAAATCTTCAATTTTTCATCACAGATGTGCCCAAGATGCGCAAAAGCGCTGGAAACGGTGAGATAAGCCTATTTCTGCAACTTTGGTTAAAATCTTAAATTTTTCATCACAGATGTGCCCAAGGTGCGCAAAAGTGCTGGAAACGGTGAGATAAGCCTAATTTTGCAACAATGTTTAAGGTTTGGAGGTTTCATAGACTAAAGTTGAAAATCAGTGGTTTGACTGCCATAATGAAATAGGGTCACTAATCAACGTGTTTTCTCAAAAGGCCTTCACTCAATTTCCTTGATACTTAAAATGCATACAGTGGATTATAATAATGAAAAAGGATAATTTGAAATCTTGGTTTCAACTCTAAAGGAACTCTTTGAAAAAAAGATTTTAAGTTTTGGAAACCCCAATGAAAAAGTAGCAACTGCACGGATTCTACTGTCAGATTCGCTCTAAGTGCCAAAAAGTGCTGGAAACGGGGAGATAAGCCTATTTTTGCAACAATGGTTAAAATCTTCAATTTTTCATCACAGATGTGCCCAAGATGCACAAAAGCGCTGGAAACGGTGAGATAAGCCTATTTTTGCAACTTTGGTTAAAATCTTCAATATTTCATCACAGATGTGCCCAAGATGCCCAAAAGCGCTGGAAACGGTGAGATAAGCCTATTTTTGCAACTTTGGTTAAAATCTTAAATTTTTCATCACAGATGTGCCCAAGATGCCCAAAAGCGCTGGAAACGGTGAGATAAGCCTATTTTTGCAACTTTGGTTAAAATCTTCATTTTTTCATCACAGATATGCCCAAGGTGCACAAAAGTGCTGGAAACGGTGAGATAAGCCTAATTTTGCAACAATGTTTAAGGTTTGGAGGTTTCATAGACTAAAGTTGAAAATCAGTGGTTTGACTGCCATAATGAAATAGGGTCACTAATCAACGTGTTTTCTCAAAAGGCCTTCAGTCAAATTCCTTGATACTTAAAATGCATACAGTGGATTATAATAATGAAAAAGGATAATTTGAAATCTTGGTTTCAACTCTAAAGGAACTCTTTAAAAAAAAGATTTTAAGTTTTGGAAACCCCAATGAAAAAGTAGCAACTGCACGGTTTCTACTGTCAGATTGGCTCTAAGTGCCAAAAAGTGCTGGAAACGGGGAGATAAGCCTATTTTTGCAACTTTGGTTAAAATCTTCATTTTTTCATCACAGATATGCCCAAGGTGCACAAAAGTGCTGGAAACGGTGAGATAAGCCTAATTTTGCAACAATGTTTAAGGTTTGGAGGTTTCATAGACTAAAGTTGAAAATCAGTGGTTTGACTGCCATAATGAAATAGGGTCACTAATCAACGTGTTTTCTCAAAAGGCCTTCAGTCAAATTCCTTGATACTTAAAATGCATACAGTGGATTATAATAATGAAAAAGGATAATTTGAAATCTTGGTTTCAACTCTAAAGGAACTCTTTAAAAAAAAGATTTTGAGTTTTGGAAACCCGAATGAAAAAGTAGCAACTGCACGAATTCTACTGTCAGATTGGCTCTAAGTGCCAAAAAGTGCTGGAAACGGGGAGATAAGCCTATTTTTGCAACAATGGTTAAAATCTTCAATTTTTCATCACAGATGTGTCCAAGATGCACAAAAGCGCTGGAAACGGTGAGATAAGCCTATTTTTGCAACTTTGGTTAAAATCTTAAATTTTTCATCACAGATGTGCCCAAGGTGCGCAAAAGTGCTGGAAACGGTGAGATAAGCCTAATTTTGCAACAATGTTTAAGGTTTGGAGGTTTCATAGACTAAAGTTGAAAATCAGTGGTTTGACTGCCATAATGAAATAGGGTCACTAATCAACGTGTTTTCTCAAAAGGCCTTCACTCAATTTCCTTGATACTTAAAATGCATACAGTGGATTATAATAATGAAAAAGGATAATTTGAAATCTTGGTTTCAACTCTAAAGGAACTCTTTAAAAAAAAGATTTTAAGTTTTGGAAACCCCAATGAAAAAGTAGCAACTGCACGGATTCTACTGTCAGATTCGCTCTAAGTGCCAAAAAGTGCTGGAAACGGGGAGATAAGCCTATTTTTGCAACAATGGTTAAAATCTTCAATTTTTCATCACAGATGTGTCCAAGATGCACAAAAGCGCTGGAAACGGTGAGATAAGCCTATTTTTGCAACTTTGGTTAAAATCTTCAATTTTTCATCACAGATATGCCCAAGGTGCACAAAAGTGCTGGAAACGGTGAGATAAGCCTTATTTTGCAACAATGTTTAAGGTTTGGAGGTTTCATAGACTAAAGTTGAAAATCATTGGTTTGACTGCCATAATGAAATAGGGTCACTAATCAACGTGTTTACTCAAAAGGCCTTCAGTCAAATTCCTTGATACTTAAAATGCATACAGTGGATTATAATAATGAAAAAGGATAATTTGAAATCTTGGTTTCAACTCTAAAGGAACTCTTTAAAAAAAAGATTTTAAGTTTTGGAAACCCCAATGAAAAAGTAGCAACTGCACGGTTTCTACTGTCAGATTGGCTCTAAGTGCCAAAAAGTGCTGGAAACGGGGAGATAAGCCTATTTTTGCAACAATGGTTAAAATCTTCAATTTTTCATCACAGATGTGCCCAAGATGCCCAAAAGCGCTGGAAACGGTGAGATAAGCCTATTTTTGCAACTTTGGTTAAAATCTTAAATTTTTCATCACAGATGTGCCCAAGATGCACAAAAGCGCTGGAAACGGTGAGATAAGCCTATTTTTGCAACTTTGGTTAAAATCTTCAATTTTTCATCACAGATGTGCCCAAGATGCGCAAAAGCGCTGGAAACGGTGAGATAAGCCTATTTTTGCAACTTTGGTTAAAATCTTAAATTTTTCATCACAGATGTGCCCAAGGTGCGCAAAAGTGCTGGAAACGGTGAGATAAGCCTAATTTTGCAACAATGTTTAAGGTTTGGAGGTTTCATAGACTAAAGTTGAAAATCAGTGGTTTGACTGCCATAATGAAATAGGGTCACTAATCAACGTGTTTTCTCAAAAGGCCTTCACTCAATTTCCTTGATACTTAAAATGCATACAGTGGATTATAATAATGAAAAAGGATAATTTGAAATCTTGGTTTCAACTCTAAAGGAACTCTTTAAAAAAAAGATTTTAAGTTTTGGAAACCCCAATGAAAAAGTAGCAACTGCACGGATTCTACTGTCAGATTCGCTCTAAGTGCCAAAAAGTGCTGGAAACGGGGAGATAAGCCTATTTTTGCAACTTTGGTTAAAATCTTCATTTTTTCATCACAGATATGCCCAAGGTGCACAAAAGTGCTGGAAACGGTGAGATAAGCCTAATTTTGCAACAATGTTTAAGGTTTGGAGGTTTCATAGACTAAAGTTGAAAATCATTGGTTTGACTGCCATAATGAAATAGGGTCACTAATCAACGTGTTTTATCAAAAGGCCTTCAGTCAAATTCCTTGATACTTAAAATGCATACAGTGGATTATAATAATGAAAAAGGATAATTTGAAATCTTGGTTTCAACTCTAAAGGAACTCTTTAAAAAAAAGATTTTGAGTTTTGGAAACCCGAATGAAAAAGTAGCAACTGCACGAATTCTACTGTCAGATTGGCTCTAAGTGCCAAAAAGTGCTGGAAACGGGGAGATAAGCCTATTTTTGCAACAATGGTTAAAATCTTCAATTTTTCATCACAGATGTGTCCAAGATGCACAAAAGCGCTGGAAACGGTGAGATAAGCCTATTTTTGCAACTTTGGTTAAAATCTTCAATTTTTCATCACAGATGTGCCCAAGATGCACAAAAGCGCTGGAAACGGTGAGATAAGCCTATTTTTGCAACTTTGGTTAAAATCTTCAATTTTTCATCACAGATGTGCCCAAGATGCGCAAAAGCGCTGGAAACGGTGAGATAAGCCTATTTTTGCAACTTTGGTTAAAATCTTCAATTTTTCATCACAGATGTGCCCAAGATGCCCAAAAGCACTGGAAACGGTGAGATAAGCCTATTTTTGCAACTTTGGTTAAAATCTTCAATTTTTCATCACAGATGTGCCCAAGATGCACAAAAGCGCTGGAAACGGTGAGATAAGCCTATTTTTGCAACTTTGGTTAAAATCTTCAATTTTTCATCACAGATGTGCCCAAGATGCCCAAAAGCACTGGAAACGGTGAGATAAGCCTATTTTTGCAACTTTGGTTAAAATCTTAAATTTTTCATCACAGATGTGCCCAAGGTGCGCAAAAGTGCTGGAAACGGTGAGATAAGCCTAATTTTGCAACAATGTTTAAGGTTTGGAGGTTTCATAGACTAAAGTTGAAAATCAGTGGTTTGACTGCCATAATGAAATAGGGTCACTAATCAACGTGTTTTCTCAAAAGGCCTTCACTCAATTTCCTTGATACTTAAAATGCATACAGTGGATTATAATAATGAAAAAGGATAATTTGAAATCTTGGTTTCAACTCTAAAGGAACTCTTTAAAAAAAAGATTTTAAGTTTTGGAAACCCCAATGAAAAAGTAGCAACTGCACGGATTCTACTGTCAGATTCGCTCTAAGTGCCAAAAAGTGCTGGAAACGGGGAGATAAGCCTATTTTTGCAACATTGGTTAAAATCTTCAATTTTTCATCACAGATGTGCCCAAGATGCACAAAAGCGCTGGAAACGGTGAGATAAGCCTATTTTTGCAACTTTGGTTAAAATCTTCAATTTTTCATCACAGATGTGCCCAAGATGCCCAAAAGCGCTGGAAACGGTGAGATAAGCCTATTTTTGCAACTTTGGTTAAAATCTTAAATTTTTCATCACAGATGTGCCCAAGGTGCACAAAAGTGCTGGAAAGGGTGAGATAAGCCTATTTTTGCAACAATGTTTAAGGTTTGGAGGTTTCATAGACTAAAGTTGAAAATCAGTGGTTTGACTGCCATAATGAAATAGGGTCACTAATCAATGTGTTTTCTCAAAAGGCCTTCAGTCAAATTCCTTGATACTTAAAATGCATACAGTGGATTATAATAATGAAAAAGGATAATTTGAAATCTTGGTTTCAACTCTAAAGGAACTCTTTAAAAAAAAGATTTTGAGTTTTGGAAACCCGAATGAAAAAGTAGCAACTGCACGAATTCTACTGTCAGATTGGCTCTAAGTGCCAAAAAGTGCTGGAAACGGGGAGATAAGCCTATTTTTGCAACAATGGTTAAAATCTTCAATTTTTCATCACAGATGTGCCCAAGATGCACAAAAGCGCTGGAAACGGTGAGATAAGCCTATTTTTGCAACTTTGGTTAAAATCTTCAATTTTTCATCACAGATGTGCCCAAGATGCGCAAAAGCGCTGGAAACGGTGAGATAAGCCTATTTTTGCAACTTTGGTTAAAATCTTCAATTTTTCATCACAGATGTGCCCAAGATGCCCAAAAGCGCTGGAAACGGTGAGATAAGCCTATTTTTGCAACTTTGGTTAAAATCTTAAATTTTTCATCACAGATGTGCCCAAGGTGCGCAAAAGTGCTGGAAACGGTGAGATAAGCCTAATTTTGCAACAATGTTTAAGGTTTGGAGGTTTCATAGACTAAAGTTGAAAATCAGTGGTTTGACTGCCATAATGAAATAGGGTCACTAATCAACGTGTTTTCTCAAAAGGCCTTCAGTCAAATTCCTTGATACTTAAAATGCATACAGTGGATTATAATAATGAAAAAGGATAATTTGAAATCTTGGTTTCAACTCTAAAGGAACTCTTTAAAAAAAAGATTTTAAGTTTTGGAAACCCCAATGAAAAAGTAGCAACTGCACGGTTTCTACTGTCAGATTGGCTCTAAGTGCCAAAAAGTGCTGGAAACGGGGAGATAAGCCTATTTTTGCAACAATGGTTAAAATCTTCAATTTTTCATCACAGATGTGTCCAAGATGCACAAAAGCGCTGGAAACGGTGAGATAAGCCTATTTTTGCAACTTTGGTTAAAATCTTCAATTTTTCATCACAGATGTGCCCAAGATGCACAAAAGCGCTGGAAACGGTGAGATAAGCCTATTTTTGCAACTTTGGTTAAAATCTTCAATTTTTCATCACAGATGTGCCCAAGATGCACAAAAGCGCTGGAAACGGTGAGATAAGCCTATTTTTGCAACTTTGGTTAAAATCTTCAATTTTTCATCACAGATGTGCCCAAGATGCGCAAAAGCACTGGAAACGGTGAGATAAGCCTAATTTTGCAACAATGTTTAAGGTTTGGAGGTTTCATAGACTAAAGTTGAAAATCAGTGGTTTGACTGCCATAATGAAATAGGGTCACTAATCAACGTGTTTTCTCAAAAGGCCTTCACTCAATTTCCTTGATACTTAAAATGCATACAGTGGATTATAATAATGAAAAAGGATAATTTGAAATCTTGGTTTCAACTCTAAAGGAACTCTTTAAAAAAAAGATTTTAAGTTTTGGAAACCCCAATGAAAAAGTAGCAACTGCACGGTTTCTACTGTCAGATTGGCTCTAAGTGCCAAAAAGTGCTGGAAACGGGGAGATAAGCCTATTTTTGCAACAATGGTTAAAATCTTCAATTTTTCATCACAGATGTGTCCAAGATGCACAAAAGCGCTGGAAACGGTGAGATAAGCCTATTTTTGCAACTTTGGTTAAAATCTTCAATTTTTCATCACAGATGTGCCCAAGATGCACAAAAGCGCTGGAAACGGTGAGATAAGCCTATTTTTGCAACAATGGTTAAAATCTTCAATTTTTCATCACAGATGTGCCCAAGATGCACAAAAGCGCTGGAAACGGTGAGACAAGCCTATTTTTGCAACTTTGGTTAAAATCTTCAATTTTTCATCACAGATGTGCCCAAGATGCGCAAAAGCACTGGAAACGGTGAGATAAGCCTATTTTTGCAACTTTGGTTAAAATCTTAAATTTTTCATCACAGATGTGCCCAAGGTGCGCAAAAGTGCTGGAAACGGTGAGATAAGCCTAATTTTGCAACAATGTTTAAGGTTTGGAGGTTTCATAGACTAAAGTTGAAAATCAGTGGTTTGACTGCCATAATGAAATAGGGTCACTAATCAACGTGTTTTCTCAAAAGGCCTTCAGTCAAATTCCTTGATACTTAAAATGCATACAGTGGATTATAATAATGAAAAAGGATAATTTGAAATCTTGGTTTCAACTCTAAAGGAACTCTTTAAAAAAAAGATTTTAAGTTTTGGAAACCCCAATGAAAAAGTAGCAACTGCACGGATTCTACTGTCAGATTCGCTCTAAGTGCCAAAAAGTGCTGGAAACGGGGAGATAAGCCTATTTTTGCAACAATGGTTAAAATCTTCAATTTTTCATCACAGATGTGCCCAAGATGCACAAAAGCGCTGGAAACGGTGAGATAAGCCTATTTTTGCAACTTTGGTTAAAATCTTCAATTTTTCATCACAGATGTGCCCAAGATGCACAAAAGTGCTGGAAAGGGTGAGATAAGCCTATTTTTGCAACAATGTTTAAGGTTTGGAGGTTTCATAGACTAAAGTTGAAAATCAGTGGTTTGACTGCCATAATGAAATAGGGTCACTAATCAACGTGTTTTCTCAAAAGGCCTTCAGTCAAATTCCTTGATACTTAAAATGCATACAGTGGATTATAATAATGAAAAAGGATAATTTGAAATCTTGGTTTCAACTCTAAAGGAACTCTTTAAAAAAAAGATTTTGAGTTTTGGAAACCCGAATGAAAAAGTAGCAACTGCACGAATTCTACTGTCAGATTGGCTCTAAGTGCCAAAAAGTGCTGGAAACGGGGAGATAAGCCTATTTTTGCAACAATGGTTAAAATCTTCAATTTTTCATCACAGATGTGCCCAAGATGCACAAAAGCGCTGGAAACGGTGAGATAAGCCTATTTTTGCAACTTTGGTTAAAATCTTCAATTTTTCATCACAGATGTGCCCAAGATGCGCAAAAGCGCTGGAAACGGTGAGATAAGCCTATTTTTGCAACTTTGGTTAAAATCTTCAATTTTTCATCACAGATGTGCCCAAGATGCCCAAAAGCACTGGAAACGGTGAGATAAGCCTATTTTTGCAACTTTGGTTAAAATCTTAAATTTTTCATCAGAGATGTGCCCAAGGTGCGCAAAAGTGCTGGAAACGGTGAGATAAGCCTAATTTTGCAACAATGTTTAAGGTTTGGAGGTTTCATAGACTAAAGTTGAAAATCAGTGGTTTGACTGCCATAATGAAATAGGGTCACTAATCAACGTGTTTTCTCAAAAGGCCTTCAGTCAAATTCCTTGATACTTAAAATGCATACAGTGGATTATAATAATGAAAAAGGATAATTTGAAATCTTGGTTTCAACTCTAAAGGAACTCTTTAAAAAAAAGATTTTAAGTTTTGGAAACCCCAATGAAAAAGTAGCAACTGCACGGTTTCTACTGTCAGATTGGCTCTAAGTGCCAAAAAGTGCTGGAAACGGGGAGATAAGCCTATTTTTGCAACAATGGTTAAAATCTTCAATTTTTCATCACAGATGTGTCCAAGATGCACAAAAGCGCTGGAAACGGTGAGATAAGCCTATTTTTGCAACTTTGGTTAAAATCTTCAATTTTTCATCACAGATGTGCCCAAGATGCACAAAAGCGCTGGAAACGGTGAGATAAGCCTATTTTTGCAACTTTGGTTAAAATCTTCAATTTTTCATCACAGATGTGCCCAAGATGCACAAAAGCGCTGGAAACGGTGAGATAAGCCTATTTTTGCAACTTTGGTTAAAATCTTCAATTTTTCATCACAGATGTGCCCAAGATGCGCAAAAGCACTGGAAACGGTGAGATAAGCCTATTTTTGCAACTTTGGTTAAAATCTTAAATTTTTCATCACAGATGTGCCCAAGGTGCGCAAAAGTGCTGGAAACGGTGAGATAAGCCTAATTTTGCAACAATGTTTAAGGTTTGGAGGTTTCATAGACTAAAGTTGAAAATCAGTGGTTTGACTGCCATAATGAAATAGGGTCACTAATCAACGTGTTTTCTCAAAAGGCCTTCACTCAATTTCCTTGATACTTAAAATGCATACAGTGGATTATAATAATGAAAAAGGATAATTTGAAATCTTGGTTTCAACTCTAAAGGAACTCTTTAAAAAAAAGATTTTAAGTTTTGGAAACCCCAATGAAAAAGTAGCAACTGCACGGATTCTACTGTCAGATTCGCTCTAAGTGCCAAAAAGTGCTGGAAACGGGGAGATAAGCCTATTTTTGCAACAATGGTTAAAATCTTCAATTTTTCATCACAGATGTGTCCAAGATGCACAAAAGCGCTGGAAACGGTGAGATAAGCCTATTTTTGCAACTTTGGTTAAAATCTTCAATTTTTCATCACAAATGTGCCCAAGATGCACAAAAGCGCTGGAAACGGTGAGATAAGCCTATTTTTGCAACTTTGGTTAAAATCTTCAATTTTTCATCACAGATGTGCCCAAGATGCACAAAAGCGCTGGAAACGGTGAGATAAGCCTATTTTTGCAACTTTGGTTAAAATCTTCAATTTTTCATCACAGATGTGCCCAAGATGCGCAAAAGCGCTGGAAACGGTGAGATAAGCCTATTTTTGCAACTTTGGTTAAAATCTTAAATTTTTCATCACAGATGTGCCCAAGGTGCGCAAAAGTGCTGGAAACGGTGAGATAAGCCTAATTTTGCAACAATGTTTAAGGTTTGGAGGTTTCATAGACTAAAGTTGAAAATCAGTGGTTTGACTGCCATAATGAAATAGGGTCACTAATCAACGTGTTTTCTCAAAAGGCCTTCACTCAATTTCCTTGATACTTAAAATGCATACAGTGGATTATAATAATGAAAAAGGATAATTTGAAATCTTGGTTTCAACTCTAAAGGAACTCTTTAAAAAAAAGATTTTAAGTTTTGGAAACCCCAATGAAAAAGTAGCAACTGCACGGATTCTACTGTCAGATTCGCTCTAAGTGCCAAAAAGTGCTGGAAACGGGGAGATAAGCCTATTTTTGCAACAATGGTTAAAATCTTCAATTTTTCATCACAGATGTGCCCAAGATGCACAAAAGCGCTGGAAACGGTGAGATAAGCCTATTTTTGCAACTTTGGTTAAAATCTTCAATTTTTCATCACAGATGTGCCCAAGATGCCCAAAAGCGCTGGAAACGGTGAGATAAGCCTATTTTTGCAACTTTGGTTAAAATCTTAAATTTTTCATCACAGATGTGCCCAAGGTGCACAAAAGTGCTGGAAAGGGTGAGATAAGCCTATTTTTGCAACAATGTTTAAGGTTTGGAGGTTTCATAGACTAAAGTTGAAAATCAGTGGTTTGACTGCCATAATGAAATAGGGTCACTAATCAACGTGTTTTCTCAAAAGGCCTTCAGTCAAATTCCTTGATACTTAAAATGCATACAGTGGATTATAATAATGAAAAAGGATAATTTGAAATCTTGGTTTCAACTCTAAAGGAACTCTTTAAAAAAAAGATTTTGAGTTTTGGAAACCCGAATGAAAAAGTAGCAACTGCACGAATTCTACTGTCAGATTGGCTCTAAGTGCCAAAAAGTGCTGGAAACGGGGAGATAAGCCTATTTTTGCAACAATGGTTAAAATCTTCAATTTTTCATCACAGATGTGCCCAAGATGCACAAAAGCGCTGGAAACGGTGAGATAAGCCTATTTTTGCAACTTTGGTTAAAATCTTCAATTTTTCATCACAGATGTGCCCAAGATGCGCAAAAGCGCTGGAAACGGTGAGATAAGCCTATTTTTGCAACTTTGGTTAAAATCTTCAATTTTTCATCACAGATGTGCCCAAGATGCCCAAAAGCACTGGAAACGGTGAGATAAGCCTATTTTTGCAACTTTGGTTAAAATCTTAAATTTTTCATCACAGATGTGCCCAAGGTGCGCAAAAGTGCTGGAAACGGTGAGATAAGCCTAATTTTGCAACAATGTTTAAGGTTTGGAGGTTTCATAGACTAAAGTTGAAAATCAGTGGTTTGACTGCCATAATGAAATAGGGTCACTAATCAACGTGTTTTCTCAAAAGGCCTTCAGTCAAATTCCTTGATACTTAAAATGCATACAGTGGATTATAATAATGAAAAAGGATAATTTGAAATCTTGGTTTCAACTCTAAAGGAACTCTTTAAAAAAAAGATTTTGAGTTTTGGAAACCCGAATGAAAAAGTAGCAACTGCACGAATTCTACTGTCAGATTGGCTCTAAGTGCCAAAAAGTGCTGGAAACGGGGAGATAAGCCTATTTTTGCAACAATGGTTAAAATCTTCAATTTTTCATCACAGATGTGCCCAAGATGCACAAAAGCGCTGGAAACGGTGAGATAAGCCTATTTTTGCAACTTTGGTTAAAATCTTCAATTTTTCATCACAGATGTGCCCAAGATGCGCAAAAGCGCTGGAAACGGTGAGATAAGCCTATTTTTGCAACTTTGGTTAAAATCTTAAATTTTTCATCAGAGATGTGCCCAAGGTGCGCAAAAGTGCTGGAAACGGTGAGATAAGCCTAATTTTGCAACAATGTTTAAGGTTTGGAGGTTTCATAGACTAAAGTTGAAAATCAGTGGTTTGACTGCCATAATGAAATAGGGTCACTAATCAACGTGTTTTCTCAAAAGGCCTTCAGTCAAATTCCTTGATACTTAAAATGCATACAGTGGATTATAATAATGAAAAAGGATAATTTGAAATCTTGGTTTCAACTCTAAAGGAACTCTTTAAAAAAAAGATTTTAAGTTTTGGAAACCCCAATGAAAAAGTAGCAACTGCACGGTTTCTACTGTCAGATTGGCTCTAAGTGCCAAAAAGTGCTGGAAACGGGGAGATAAGCCTATTTTTGCAACAATGGTTAAAATCTTCAATTTTTCATCACAGATGTGTCCAAGATGCACAAAAGCGCTGGAAACGGTGAGATAAGCCTATTTTTGCAACTTTGGTTAAAATCTTCAATTTTTCATCACAGATGTGCCCAAGATGCGCAAAAGCGCTGGAAACGGTGAGATAAGCCTATTTTTGCAACTTTGGTTAAAATCTTCAATTTTTCATCACAGATGTGCCCAAGATGCCCAAAAGCACTGGAAACGGTGAGATAAGCCTATTTTTGCAACTTTGGTTAAAATCTTAAATTTTTCATCACAGATGTGCCCAAGGTGCGCAAAAGTGCTGGAAACGGTGAGATAAGCCTAATTTTGCAACAATGTTTAAGGTTTGGAGGTTTCATAGACTAAAGTTGAAAATCAGTGGTTTGACTGCCATAATGAAATAGGGTCACTAATCAACGTGTTTTCTCAAAAGGCCTTCAGTCAAATTCCTTGATACCTAAAATGCATACAGTGGATTATAATAATGAAAAAGGATAATTTGAAATCTTGGTTTCAACTCTAAAGGAACTCTTTAAAAAAAAGATTTTGAGTTTTGGAAACCCGAATGAAAAAGTAGCAACTGCACGAATTCTACTGTCAGATTGGCTCTAAGTGCCAAAAAGTGCTGGAAACGGGGAGATAAGCCTATTTTTGCAACAATGGTTAAAATCTTCAATTTTTCATCACAGATGTGCCCAAGATGCACAAAAGCGCTGGAAACGGTGAGATAAGCCTATTTTTGCAACTTTGGTTAAAATCTTCAATTTTTCATCACAGATGTGCCCAAGATGCGCAAAAGCGCTGGAAACGGTGAGATAAGCCTATTTTTGCAACTTTGGTTAAAATCTTCAATTTTTCATCACAGATGTGCCCAAGATGCCCAAAAGCACTGGAAACGGTGAGATAAGCCTATTTTTGCAACTTTGGTTAAAATCTTAAATTTTTCATCAGAGATGTGCCCAAGGTGCGCAAAAGTGCTGGAAACGGTGAGATAAGCCTAATTTTGCAACAATGTTTAAGGTTTGGAGGTTTCATAGACTAAAGTTGAAAATCAGTGGTTTGACTGCCATAATGAAATAGGGTCACTAATCAACGTGTTTTCTCAAAAGGCCTTCAGTCAAATTCCTTGATACTTAAAATGCATACAGTGGATTATAATAATGAAAAAGGATAATTTGAAATCTTGGTTTCAACTCTAAAGGAACTCTTTAAAAAAAAGATTTTAAGTTTTGGAAACCCCAATGAAAAAGTAGCAACTGCACGGTTTCTACTGTCAGATTGGCTCTAAGTGCCAAAAAGTGCTGGAAACGGGGAGATAAGCCTATTTTTGCAACAATGGTTAAAATCTTCAATTTTTCATCACAGATGTGTCCAAGATGCACAAAAGCGCTGGAAACGGTGAGATAAGCCTATTTTTGCAACTTTGGTTAAAATCTTCAATTTTTCATCACAGATGTGCCCAAGATGCACAAAAGCGCTGGAAACGGTGAGATAAGCCTATTTTTGCAACTTTGGTTAAAATCTTCAATTTTTCATCACAGATGTGCCCAAGATGCACAAAAGCGCTGGAAACGGTGAGATAAGCCTATTTTTGCAACTTTGGTTAAAATCTTCAATTTTTCATCACAGATGTGCCCAAGATGCGCAAAAGCACTGGAAACGGTGAGATAAGCCTATTTTTGCAACTTTGGTTAAAATCTTAAATTTTTCATCACAGATGTGCCCAAGGTGCGCAAAAGTGCTGGAAACGGTGAGATAAGCCTAATTTTGCAACAATGTTTAAGGTTTGGAGGTTTCATAGACTAAAGTTGAAAATCAGTGGTTTGACTGCCATAATGAAATAGGGTCACTAATCAACGTGTTTTCTCAAAAGGCCTTCACTCAATTTCCTTGATACTTAAAATGCATACAGTGGATTATAATAATGAAAAAGGATAATTTGAAATCTTGGTTTCAACTCTAAAGGAACTCTTTAAAAAAAAGATTTTAAGTTTTGGAAACCCCAATGAAAAAGTAGCAACTGCACGGAATCTACTGTCAGATTCGCTCTAAGTGCCAAAAAGTGCTGGAAACGGGGAGATAAGCCTATTTTTGCAAAAATGGTTAAAATCTTCAATTTTTCATCACAGATGTGCCCAAGATGCACAAAAGCGCTGGAAACGGTGAGATAAGCCTATTTTTGCAACTTTGGTTAAAATCTTCAATTTTTCATCACAGATGTGCCCAAGATGCCCAAAAGCGCTGGAAACGGTGAGATAAGCCTATTTTTGCAACTTTGGTTAAAATCTTAAATTTTTCATCACAGATGTGCCCAAGATGCCCAAAAGCGCTGGAAACGGTGAGATAAGCCTATTTTTGCAACTTTGGTTAAAATCTTCATTTTTTCATCACAGATATGCCCAAGGTGCACAAAAGTGCTGGAAACGGTGAGATAAGCCTAATTTTGCAACAATGTTTAAGGTTTGGAGGTTTCATAGACTAAAGTTGAAAATCAGTGGTTTGACTGCCATAATGAAATAGGGTCACTAATCAACGTGTTTTCTCAAAAGGCCTTCAGTCAAATTCCTTGATACTTAAAATGCATACAGTGGATTATAATAATGAAAAAGGATAATTTGAAATCTTGGTTTCAACTCTAAAGGAACTCTTTAAAAAAAAGATTTTAAGTTTTGGAAACCCCAATGAAAAAGTAGCAACTGCACGGTTTCTACTGTCAGATTGGCTCTAAGTGCCAAAAAGTGCTGGAAACGGGGAGATAAGCCTATTTTTGCAACAATGGTTAAAATCTTCAATTTTTCATCACAGATGTGTCCAAGATGCACAAAAGCGCTGGAAACGGTGAGATAAGCCTATTTTTGCAACTTTGGTTAAAATCTTCAATTTTTCATCACAGATGTGCCCAAGATGCACAAAAGCGCTGGAAACGGTGAGATAAGCCTATTTTTGCAACTTTGGTTAAAATCTTCAATTTTTCATCACAGATGTGCCCAAGATGCACAAAAGCGCTGGAAACGGTGAGATAAGCCTATTTTTGCAACTTTGGTTAAAATCTTCAATTTTTCATCACAGATGTGCCCAAGATGCGCAAAAGCACTGGAAACGGTGAGATAAGCCTATTTTTGCAACTTTGGTTAAAATCTTAAATTTTTCATCACAGATGTGCCCAAGGTGCGCAAAAGTGCTGGAAACGGTGAGATAAGCCTAATTTTGCAACAATGTTTAAGGTTTGGAGGTTTCATAGACTAAAGTTGAAAATCAGTGGTTTGACTGCCATAATGAAATAGGGTCACTAATCAACGTGTTTTCTCAAAAGGCCTTCACTCAATTTCCTTGATACTTAAAATGCATACAGTGGATTATAATAATGAAAAAGGATAATTTGAAATCTTGGTTTCAACTCTAAAGGAACTCTTTAAAAAAAAGATTTTAAGTTTTGGAAACCCCAATGAAAAAGTAGCAACTGCACGGATTCTACTGTCAGATTCGCTCTAAGTGCCAAAAAGTGCTGGAAACGGGGAGATAAGCCTATTTTTGCAACAATGGTTAAAATCTTCAATTTTTCATCACAGATGTGCCCAAGATGCACAAAAGCGCTGGAAACGGTGAGATAAGCCTATTTTTGCAACTTTGGTTAAAATCTTCAATTTTTCATCACAGATGTGCCCTTGATGCGCAAAAGCGCTGGAAACGGTGAGATAAGCCTATTTTTGCAACTTTGGTTAAAATCTTCAATTTTTCATCACAGATATGCCCAAGGTGCACAAAAGTGCTGGAAACGGTGAGATAAGCCTAATTTTGCAACAATGTTTAAGGTTTGGAGGTTTCATAGACTAAAGTTGAAAATCATTGGTTTGACTGCCATAATGAAATAGGGTCACTAATCAACGTGTTTTCTCAAAAGGCCTTCAGTCAAATTCCTTGATACTTAAAATGCATACAGTGGATTATAATAATGAAAAAGGATAATTTGAAATCTTGGTTTCAACTCTAAAGGAACTCTTTAAAAAAAAGATTTTAAGTTTTGGAAACCCCAATGAAAAAGTAGCAACTGCACGGTTTCTACTGTCAGATTGGCTCTAAGTGCCAAAAAGTGCTGGAAACGGGGAGATAAGCCTATTTTTGCAACAATGGTTAAAATCTTCAATTTTTCATCACAGATGTGTCCAAGATGCACAAAAGCGCTGGAAACGGTGAGATAAGCCTATTTTTGCAACTTTGGTTAAAATCTTCAATTTTTCATCACAGATGTGCCCAAGATGCACAAAAGCGCTGGAAACGGTGAGATAAGCCTATTTTTGCAACTTTGGTTAAAATCTTAAATTTTTCATCACAGATGTGCCCAAGATGCCCAAAAGCGCTGGAAACGGTGAGATAAGCCTATTTTTGCAACTTTGGTTAAAATCTTCAATTTTTCATCACAGATGTGCCCAAGATGCCCAAAAGCGCTGGAAACGGTGAGATAAGCCTATTTTTGCAACTTTGGTTAAAATCTTAAATTTTTCATCACAGATGTGCCCAAGGTGCGCAAAAGTGCTGGAAACGGTTAGATAAGCCTAATTTTGCAACAATGTTTAAGGTTTGGAGGTTTCATAGACTAAAGTTGAAAATCAGTGGTTTGACTGCCATAATGAAATAGGGTCACTAATCAACGTGTTTTCTCAAAAGGCCTTCACTCAATTTCCTTGATACTTAAAATGCATACAGTGGATTATAATAATGAAAAAGGATAATTTGAAATCTTGGTTTCAACTCTAAAGGAACTCTTTAAAAAAAAGATTTTAAGTTTTGGAAACCCCAATGAAAAAGTAGCAACTGCACGGTTTCTACTGTCAGATTGGCTCTAAGTGCCAAAAAGTGCTGGAAACGGGGAGATAAGCCTATTTTTGCAACAATGGTTAAAATCTTCAATTTTTCATCACAGATGTGTCCAAGATGCACAAAAGCGCTGGAAACGGTGAGATAAGCCTATTTTTGCAACTTTGGTTAAAATCTTCAATTTTTCATCACAGATGTGCCCAAGATGCCCAAAAGCGCTGGAAACGGTGAGATAAGCCTATTTTTGCAACTTTGGTTAAAATCTTAAATTTTTCATCACAGATGTGCCCAAGATGCCCAAAAGCGCTGGAAACGGTGAGATAAGCCTATTTTTGCAACTTTGGTTAAAATCTTCAATTTTTCATCACAGATATGCCCAAGGTGCACAAAAGTGCTGGAAACGGTGAGATAAGCCTAATTTTGCAACAATGTTTAAGGTTTGGAGGTTTCATAGACTAAAGTTGAAAATCATTGGTTTGACTGCCATAATGAAATAGGGTCACTAATCAACGTGTTTTCTCAAAAGGCCTTCGGTCAAATTCCTTGATACTTAAAATGCATACAGTGGATTATAATAATGAAAAAGGATAATTTGAAATCTTGGTTTCAACTCTAAAGGAACTCTTTTAAAAAAAGATTTTAAGTTTTGGAAACCCCAATGAAAAAGTAGCAACTGCACGGTTTCTACTGTCAGATTGGCTCTAAGTGCCAAAAAGTGCTGGAAACGGGGAGATAAGCCTATTTTTGCAACAATGGTTAAAATCTTCAATTTTTCATCACAGATGTGTCCAAGATGCACAAAAGCGCTGGAAACGGTGAGATAAGCCTATTTTTGCAACTTTGGTTAAAATCTTAAATTTTTCATCACAGATGTGCCCAAGATGCACAAAAGCGCTGGAAACGGTGAGATAAGCCTATTTTTGCAACTTTGGTTAAAATCTTAAATTTTTCATCACAGATGTGCCCAAGATGCCCAAAAGCGCTGGAAACGGTGAGATAAGCCTATTTTTGCAACTTTGGTTAAAATCTTCAATTTTTCATCACAGATGTGCCCAAGATGCCCAAAAGCGCTGGAAACGGTGAGATAAGCCTATTTTTGCAACTTTGGTTAAAATCTTAAATTTTTCATCACAGATGTGCCCAAGGTGCGCAAAAGTGCTGGAAATGGTGAGATAAGCCTAATTTTGCAACAATGTTTAAGGTTTGGAGGTTTCATAGACTAAAGTTGAAAATCAGTGGTTTGACTGCCATAATGAAATAGGGTCACTAATCAACGTGTTTTCTCAAAAGGCCTTCAGTCAAATTCCTTGATACTTAAAATGCATACAGTGGATTATAATAATGAAAAAGGATAATTTGAAATCTTGGTTTCAACTCTAAAGGAACTCTTTAAAAAAAAGATTTTAAGTTTTGGAAACCCCAATGAAAAAGTAGCAACTGCACGGTTTCTACTGTCAGATTGGCTCTAAGTGCCAAAAAGTGCTGGAAACGGGGAGATAAGCCTATTTTTGCAACAATGGTTAAAATCTTCAATTTTTCATCACAGATGTGTCCAAGATGCACAAAAGCGCTGGAAACGGTGAGATAAGCCTATTTTTGCAACTTTGGTTAAAATCTTCAATTTTTCATCACAGATGTGTCCAAGATGCACAAAAGCGCTGGAAACGGTGAGATAAGCCTATTTTTGCAACTTTGGTTAAAATCTTCAATTTTTCATCACAGATGTGCCCAAGATGCCCAAAAGCGCTGGAAACGGTGAGATAAGCCTATTTTTGCAACTTTGGTTAAAATCTTCAATTTTTCATCACAGATATGCCCAAGGTGCACAAAAGTGCTGGAAACGGTGAGATAAGCCTAATTTTGCAACAATGTTTAAGGTTTGGAGGTTTCATAGACTAAAGTTGAAAATCATTGGTTTGACTGCCATAATGAAATAGGGTCACTAATCAACGTGTTTTCTCAAAAGGCCTTCGGTCAAATTCCTTGATACTTAAAATGCATACAGTGGATTATAATAATGAAAAAGGATAATTTGAAATCTTGGTTTCAACTCTAAAGGAACTCTTTAAAAAAAAGATTTTAAGTTTTGGAAACCCCAATGAAAAAGTAGCAACTGCACGGTTTCTACTGTCAGATTGGCTCTAAGTGCCAAAAAGTGCTGGAAACGGGGAGATAAGCCTATTTTTGCAACAATGGTTAAAATCTTCAATTTTTCATCACAGATGTGTCCAAGATGCACAAAAGCGCTGGAAACGGTGAGATAAGCCTATTTTTGCAACTTTGGTTAAAATCTTCAATTTGTCATCACAGATGTGCCCAAGATGCACAAAAGCGCTGGAAACGGTGAGATAAGCCTATTTTTGCAACTTTGGTTAAAATCTTCAATTTTTCATCACAGATGTGCCCAAGATGCACAAAAGCGCTGGAAACGGTGAGATAAGCCTATTTTTGCAACTTTGGTTAAAATCTTCAATTTTTCATCACAGATGTGCCCAAGATGCACAAAAGCGCTGGAAACGGTGAGATAAGCCTATTTTTGCAACTTTGGTTAAAATCTTAAATTTTTCATCACAGATGTGCCCAAGATGCCCAAAAGCGCTGGAAACGGTGAGATAAGCCTATTTTTGCAACTTTGGTTAAAATCTTCAATTTTTCATCACAGATGTGCCCAAGATGCCCAAAAGCGCTGGAAACGGTGAGATAAGCCTATTTTTGCAACTTTGGTTAAAATCTTAAATTTTTCATCACAGATGTGCCCAAGGTGCGCAAAAGTGCTGGAAACGGTGAGATAAGCCTAATTTTGCAACAATGTTTAAGGTTTGGAGGTTTCATAGACTAAAGTTGAAAATCAGTGGTTTGACTGCCATAATGAAATAGGGTCACTAATCAACGTGTTTTCTCAAAAGGCCTTCAGTCAAATTCCTTGATACTTAAAATGCATACAGTGGATTATAATAATGAAAAAGGATAATTTGAAATCTTGGTTTCAACTCTAAAGGAACTCTTTAAAAAAAAGATTTTAAGTTTTGGAAACCCCAATGAAAAAGTAGCAACTGCACGGTTTCTACTGTCAGATTGGCTCTAAGTGCCAAAAAGTGCTGGAAACGGGGAGATAAGCCTATTTTTGCAACAATGGTTAAAATCTTCAATTTTTCATCACAGATGTGTCCAAGATGCACAAAAGCGCTGGAAACGGTGAGATAAGCCTATTTTTGCAACTTTGGTTAAAATCTTCAATTTTTCATCACAGATGTGCCCAAGATGCACAAAAGCGCTGGAAACGGTGAGATAAGCCTATTTCTGCAACTTTGGTTAAAATCTTCAATTTTTCATCACAGATGTGCCCAAGATGCACAAAAGCGCTGGAAACGGTGAGATAAGCCTATTTTTGCAACTTTGGTTAAAATCTTAAATTTTTCATCACAGATGTGCCCAAGGTGCGCAAAAGTGCTGGAAACGGTGAGATAAGCCTAATTTTGCAACAATGTTTAAGGTTTGGAGGTTTCATAGACTAAAGTTGAAAATCAGTGGTTTGACTGCCATAATGAAATAGGGTCACTAATCAACGTGTTTTCTCAAAAGGCCTTCAGTCAAATTCCTTGATACTTAAAATGCATACAGAGGATTATAATAATGAAAAAGGATAATTTGAAATCTTGGTTTCAACTCTAAAGGAACTCTTTAAAAAAAAGATTTTAAGTTTTGGAAACCCCAATGAAAAAGTAGCAACTGCACGGTTTCTACTGTCAGATTGGCTCTAAGTGCCAAAAAGTGCTGGAAACGGGGAGATAAGCCTATTTTTGCAACAATGGTTAAAATCTTCAATTTTTCATCACAGATGTGTCCAAGATGCACAAAAGCGCTGGAAACGGTGAGATAAGCCTATTTTTGCAACTTTGGTTAAAATCTTCAATTTTTCATCACAGATGTGCCCAAGATGCACAAAAGCGCTGGAAACGGTGAGATAAGCCTATTTTTGCAACTTTGGTTAAAATCTTCAATTTTTCATCACAGATGTGCCGAAGATGCACAAAAGCGCTGGAAACGGTGAGATAAGCCTATTTTTGCAACTTTGGTTAAAATCTTCAATTTTTCATCACAGATGTGCCCAAGATGCGCAAAAGCACTGGAAACGGTGAGATAAGCCTATTTTTGCAACTTTGGTTAAAATCTTAAATTTTTCATCACAGATGTGCCCAAGGTGCGCAAAAGTGCTGGAAACGGTGAGATAAGCCTAATTTTGCAACAATGTTTAAGGTTTGGAGGTTTCATAGACTAAAGTTGAAAATCAGTGGTTTGACTGCCATAATGAAATAGGGTCACTAATCAACGTGTTTTCTCAAAAGGCCTTCAGTCAAATTCCTTGATACTTAAAATGCATACAGTGGATTATAATAATGAAAAAGGATTATTTGAAATCTTGGTTTCAACTCTAAAGGAACTCTTTAAAAAAAAGATTTTAAGTTTTGGAAACCCCAATGAAAAAGTAGCGCTGGAAACGTTGAGATAAGCCTATTTTTGCAACTTTGGTTAAAATCTTCATTTTTTCATCACAGATATGCCCAAGGTGCACAAAAGTGCTGGAAAGGGTGAGATAAGCCTAATTTTGCAACAATGTTTAAGGTTTGGAGGTTTCATAGACTAAAGTTGAAAATCAGTGGTTTGACTGCCATAATGAAATAGGGTCACTAATCAACGTGTTTTCTCAAAAGGCCTTCAGTCAAATTCCTTGATACTTAAAATGCATACAGTGGATTATAATAATGAAAAAGGATTATTTGAAATCTTGGTTTCAACTCTAAAGGAACTCTTTAAAAAAAAGATTTTAAGTTTTGGAAACCCCAATGAAAAAGTAGCGCTGGAAACGGTGAGATAAGCCTATTTTTGCAACTTTGGTTAAAATCTTCAATTTTTCATCACAGATGTGCCCAAGATGCACAAAAGCGCTGGAAACGGTGAGATAAGCCTATTTTTGCAACTTTGGTTAAAATCTTAAATTTTTCATCACAGATGTGCCCAAGATGCCCAAAAGCGCTGGAAACGGTGAGATAAGCCTATTTTTGCAACTTTGGTTAAAATCTTCAATTTTTCATCACAGATGTGCCCAAGATGCCCAAAAGCGCTGGAAACGGTGAGATAAGCCTATTTTTGCAACTTTGGTTAAAATCTTAAATTTTTCATCACAGATGTGCCCAAGGTGCGCAAAAGTGCTGGAAACGGTGAGATAAGCCTAATTTTGCAACAATGTTTAAGGTTTGGAGGTTTCATAGACTAAAGTTGAAAATCAGTGGTTTGACTGCCATAATGAAATAGGGTCACTAATCAACGTGTTTTCTCAAAAGGCCTTCAGTCAAATTCCTTGATACTTAAAATGCATACAGTGGATTATAATAATGAAAAAGGATAATTTGAAATCTTGGTTTCAACTCTAAAGGAACTCTTTAAAAAAAAGATTTTAAGTTTTGGAAACCCCAATGAAAAAGTAGCAACTGCACGGTTTCTACTGTCAGATTGGCTCTAAGTGCCAAAAAGTGCTGGAAACGGGGAGATAAGCCTATTTTTGCAACAATGGTTAAAATCTTCAATTTTTCATCACAGATGTGTCCAAGATGCACAAAAGCGCTGGAAACGGTGAGATAAGCCTATTTTTGCAACTTTGGTTAAAATCTTCAATTTTTCATCACAGATGTGCCCAAGATGCACAAAAGCGCTGGAAACGGTGAGATAAGCCTATTTCTGCAACTTTGGTTAAAATCTTCAATTTTTCATCACAGATGTGCCCAAGATGCACAAAAGCGCTGGAAACGGTGAGATAAGCCTATTTCTGCAACTTTGGTTAAAATCTTCAATTTTTCATCACAGATGTGCCCAAGGTGCGCAAAAGTGCTGGAAACGGTGAGATAAGCCTAATTTTGCAACAATGTTTAAGGTTTGGAGGTTTCATAGACTAAAGTTGAAAATCAGTGGTTTGACTGCCATAATGAAATAGGGTCACTAATCAACGTGTTTTCTCAAAAGGCCTTCAGTCAAATTCCTTGATACTTAAAATGCATACAGAGGATTATAATAATGAAAAAGGATAATTTGAAATCTTGGTTTCAACTCTAAAGGAACTCTTTAAAAAAAAGATTTTAAGTTTTGGAAACCCCAATGAAAAAGTAGCAACTGCACGGTTTCTACTGTCAGATTGGCTCTAAGTGCCAAAAAGTGCTGGAAACGGGGAGATAAGCCTATTTTTGCAACAATGGTTAAAATCTTCAATTTTTCATCACAGATGTGTCCAAGATGCACAAAAGCGCTGGAAACGGTGAGATAAGCCTATTTTTGCAACTTTGGTTAAAATCTTCAATTTTTCATCACAGATGTGCCCAAGATGCACAAAAGCGCTGGAAACGGTGAGATAAGCCTATTTTTGCAACTTTGGTTAAAATCTTCAATTTTTCATCACAGATGTGCCGAAGATGCACAAAAGCGCTGGAAACGGTGAGATAAGCCTATTTTTGCAACTTTGGTTAAAATCTTCAATTTTTCATCACAGATGTGCCCAAGATGCGCAAAAGCACTGGAAACGGTGAGATAAGCCTATTTTTGCAACTTTGGTTAAAATCTTAAATTTTTCATCACAGATGTGCCCAAGGTGCGCAAAAGTGCTGGAAACGGTGAGATAAGCCTAATTTTGCAACAATGTTTAAGGTTTGGAGGTTTCATAGACTAAAGTTGAAAATCAGTGGTTTGACTGCCATAATGAAATAGGGTCACTAATCAACGTGTTTTCTCAAAAGGCCTTCAGTCAAATTCCTTGATACTTAAAATGCATACAGTGGATTATAATAATGAAAAAGGATTATTTGAAATCTTGGTTTCAACTCTAAAGGAACTCTTTAAAAAAAAGATTTTAAGTTTTGGAAACCCCAATGAAAAAGTAGCGCTGGAAACGTTGAGATAAGCCTATTTTTGCAACTTTGGTTAAAATCTTCATTTTTTCATCACAGATATGCCCAAGGTGCACAAAAGTGCTGGAAAGGGTGAGATAAGCCTAATTTTGCAACAATGTTTAAGGTTTGGAGGTTTCATAGACTAAAGTTGAAAATCAGTGGTTTGACTGCCATAATGAAATAGGGTCACTAATCAACGTGTTTTCTCAAAAGGCCTTCAGTCAAATTCCTTGATACTTAAAATGCATACAGTGGATTATAATAATGAAAAAGGATTATTTGAAATCTTGGTTTCAACTCTAAAGGAACTCTTTAAAAAAAAGATTTTAAGTTTTGGAAACCCCAATGAAAAAGTAGCGCTGGAAACGGTGAGATAAGCCTATTTTTGCAACTTTGGTTAAAATCTTCAATTTTTCATCACAGATGTGCCCAAGATGCGCAAAAGCGCTGGAAACGGTGAGATAAGCCTATTTTTGCAACTTTGGTTAAAATCTTCAATTTTTCATCACAGATGTGCCCAAGGTGCGCAAAAGTGCTGGAAACGGTGAGATAAGCCTAATTTTGCAACAATGTTTAAGGTTTGGAGGTTTCATAGACTAAAGTTGAAAATCAGTGGGTTGACTGCCATAATGAAATAGTGTCACTAATCAACGTGTTTTCTCAAAAGGCCTTCAGTCAAATTCCTTGATACTTAAAATGCATACAGTGGATTATAATAATGAAAAAGGATAATTTGAAATCTTGGTTTCAACTCTAAAGGAACTCTTTAAAAAAAAGATTTTAAGTTTTGGAAACCCCAATGAAAAAGTAGCAACTGCACGGTTTCTACTGTCAGATTGGCTCTAAGTGCCAAAAAGTGCTGGAAACGGGGAGATAAGCCTATTTTTGCAACAATGGTTAAAATCTTCAATTTTTCATCACAGATGTGTCCAAGATGCACAAAAGCGCTGGAAACGGTGAGATAAACCTATTTTTGCAACTTTGGTTAAAATCTTCAATTTTTCATCACAGATGTGCCCAAGATGCACAAAAGCGCTGGAAACGGTGAGATAAGCCTATTTTTGCAACTTTGGTTAAAATCTTCAATTTTTCATCACAGATGTGCCCAAGATGCGCAAAAGCTCTGGAAACGGTGAGATAAGCCTATTTTTGCAACTTTGGTTAAAATCTTAAATTTTTCATCACAGATGTGCCCAAGATGCACAAAAGCGCTGGAAACGGTGAGATAAGCCTATTTTTGCAACTTTGGTTAAAATCTTCAATTTTTCATCACAGATGTGCCCAAGATGCGCAAAAGCGCTGGAAACGGTGAGATAAGCCTATTTTTGCAACTTTGGTTAAAATCTTAAATTTTTCATCACAGATGTGCCCAAGGTGCGCAAAAGTGCTGGAAACGGTGAGATAAGCCTAATTTTGCAACAATGTTTAAGGTTTGGAGGTTTCATAGACTAAAGTTGAAAATCAGTGGTTTGACTGCCATAATGAAATAGGGTCACTAATCAACGTGTTTTCTCAAAAGGCCTTCACTCAATTTCCTTGATACTTAAAATGCATACAGTGGATTATAATAATGAAAAAGGATAATTTGAAATCTTGGTTTCAACTCTAAAGGAACTCTTTAAAAAAAAGATTTTAAGTTTTGGAAACCCCAATGAAAAAGTAGCAACTGCACGGTTTCTACTGTCAGATTGGCTCTAAGTGCCAAAAAGTGCTGGAAACAAGGAGATAAGCCTATTTTTGCAACAATGGTTAAAATCTTCAATTTTTCATCACAGATGTGTCCAAGATGCACAAAAGCGCTGGAAACGGTGAGATAAGCCTATTTTTGCAACTTTGGTTAAAATCTTCAATTTTTCATCACAGATGTGCCCAAGATGCACAAAAGCGCTGGAAACGTTGAGATAAGCCTATTTTTGCAACTTTGGTTAAAATCTTCAATTTTTCATCACAGATGTGCCCAAGATGCACAAAAGCGCTGGAAACGGTGAGATAAGCCTATTTTTGCAACTTTGGTTAAAATCTTCAATTTTTCATCACAGCTGTGTCCAAGATGCGCAAAAGCGCTGGAAACGGTGGGATAAGCCTATTTTTGCAACTTTGGTTAAAATCTTCAATTTTTCATCACAGATGTGCCCAAGATGCGCAAAATCGCTGGAAACGGTGAGATAAGCCTATTTTTGCAACTTTGGTTAAAATCTTAAATTTTTCATCACAGATGTGCCCAAGATGCCCAAAAGCACTGGAAACGGTGAGATAAGCCTATTTTTGCAACTTTGGTTAAAATCTTAAATTTTTCATCACAGATGTGCCCAAGGTGCGCAAAAGTGCTGGAAACGGTGAGATAAGCCTAATTTTGCAACAATGTTTAAGGTTTGGAGGTTTCATAGACTAAAGTTGAAAATCAGTGGTTTGACTGCCATAATGAAATAGGGTCACTAATCAACGTGTTTTCTCAAAAGGCCTTCAGTCAAATTCCTTGATACTTAAAATGCATACAGTGGATTATAATAATGAAAAAGGATTATTTGAAATCTTGGTTTCAACTCTAAAGGAACTCTTTAAAAAAAAGATTTTAAGTTTTGGAAACCCCAATGAAAAAGTAGCGCTGGAAACGTTGAGATAAGCCTATTTTTGCAACTTTGGTTAAAATCTTCATTTTTTCATCACAGATATGCCCAAGGTGCACAAAAGTGCTGGAAAGGGTGAGATAAGCCTAATTTTGCAACAATGTTTAAGGTTTGGAGGTTTCATAGACTAAAGTTGAAAATCAGTGGTTTGACTGCCATAATGAAATAGAGTCACTAATCAACGTGTTTTCTCAAAAGGCCTTCAGTCAAATTCCTTGATACTTAAAATGCATACAGTGGATTATAATAATGAAAAAGGATTATTTGAAATCTTGGTTTCAACTCTAAAGGAACTCTTTAAAAAAAAGATTTTAAGTTTTGGAAACCCCAATGAAAAAGTGGCGCTGGAAACGGTGAGATAAGCCTATTTTTGCAACTTTGGTTAAAATCTTCAATTTTTCATCACAGATGTGCCCAAGATGCGCAAAAGCGCTGGAAACGGTGAGATAAGCCTATTTTTGCAACTTTGGTTAAAATCTTCAATTTTTCATCACAGATGTGCCCAAGGTGCGCAAAAGTGCTGGAAACGGTGAGATAAGCCTAATTTTGCAACAATGTTTAAGGTTTGGAGGTTTCATAGACTAAAGTTGAAAATCAGTGGGTTGACTGCCATAATGAAATAGGGTCACTAATCAACGTGTTTTCTCAAAAGGCCTTCAGTCAAATTCCTTGATACTTAAAATGCATACAGTGGATTATAATAATGAAAAAGGATAATTTGAAATCTTGGTTTCAACTCTAAAGGAACTCTTTAAAAAAAAGATTTTAAGTTTTGGAAACCCCAATGAAAAAGTAGCAACTGCACGGTTTCTACTGTCAGATTGGCTCTAAGTGCCAAAAAGTGCTGGAAACGGGGAGATAAGCCTATTTTTGCAACAATGGTTAAAATCTTCAATTTTTCATCACAGATGTGTCCAAGATGCACAAAAGCGCTGGAAACGGTGAGATAAACCTATTTTTGCAACTTTGGTTAAAATCTTCAATTTTTCATCACAGATGTGCCCAAGATGCGCAAAAGCGCTGGAAACGGTGAGATAAGCCTATTTTTGCAACTTTGGTTAAAATCTTAAATTTTTCATCACAGATGTGCCCAAGATGCCCAAAAGCACTGGAAACGGTGAGATAAGCCTATTTTTGCAACTTTGGTTAAAATCTTAAATTTTTCATCACAGATGTGCCCAAGGTGCGCAAAAGTGCTGGAAACGGTGAGATAAGCCTAATTTTGCAACAATGTTTAAGGTTTGGAGGTTTCATAGACTAAAGTTGAAAATCAGTGGTTTGACTGCCATAATGAAATAGGGTCACTAATCAACGTGTTTTCTCAAAAGGCCTTCAGTCAAATTCCTTGATACTTAAAATGCATACAGTGGATTATAATAATGAAAAAGGATTATTTGAAATCTTTTTTTCAACTCTAAAGGAACTCTTTAAAAAAAAGATTTTAAGTTTTGGAAACCCCAATGAAAAAGTAGCGCTGGAAACGTTGAGATAAGCCTATTTTTGCAACTTTGGTTAAAATCTTCATTTTTTCATCACAGATATGCCCAAGGTGCACAAAAGTGCTGGAAAGGGTGAGATAAGCCTAATTTTGCAACAATGTTTAAGGTTTGGAGGTTTCATAGACTAAAGTTGAAAATCAGTGGTTTGACTGCCATAATGAAATAGGGTCACTAATCAACGTGTTTTCTCAAAAGGCCTTCAGTCAAATTCCTTGATACTTAAAATGCATACAGTGGATTATAATAATGAAAAAGGATTATTTGAAATCTTGGTTTCAACTCTAAAGGAACTCTTTAAAAAAAAGATTTTAAGTTTTGGAAACCCCAATGAAAAAGTAGCGCTGGAAACGGTGAGATAAGCCTATTTTTGCAACTTTGGTTAAAATCTTCAATTTTTCATCACAGATGTGCCCAAGATGCGCAAAAGCGCTGGAAACGGTGAGATAAGCCTATTTTTGCAACTTTGGTTAAAATCTTAAATTTTTCATCACAGATGTGCCCAAGGTGCGCAAAAGTGCTGGAAACGGTGAGATAAGCCTAATTTTGCAACAATGTTTAAGGTTTGGAGGTTTCATAGACTAAAGTTGAAAATCAGTGGGTTGACTGCCATAATGAAATAGGGTCACTAATCAACGTGTTTTCTCAAAAGGCCTTCAGTCAAATTCCTTGATACTTAAAATGCATACAGTGGATTATAATAATGAAAAAGGATTATTTGAAATCTTGGTTTCAACTCTAAAGGAACTCTTTAAAAAAAAGATTTTAAGTTTTGGAAACCCCAATGAAAAAGTAGCGCTGGAAACGTTGAGATAAGCCTATTTTTGCAACTTTGGTTAAAATCTTCATTTTTTCATCACAGATATGCCCAAGGTGCACAAAAGTGCTGGAAAGGGTGAGATAAGCCTAATTTTGCAACAATGTTTAAGGTTTGGAGGTTTCATAGACTAAAGTTGAAAATCAGTGGTTTGACTGCCATAATGAAATAGGGTCACTAATCAACGTGTTTTCTCAAAAGGCCTTCAGTCAAATTCCTTGATACTTAAAATGCATACAGTGGATTATAATAATGAAAAAGGATTATTTGAAATCTTGGTTTCAACTCTAAAGGAACTCTTTAAAAAAAAGATTTTAAGTTTTGGAAACCCCAATGAAAAAGTAGCGCTGGAAACGGTGAGATAAGCCTATTTTTGCAACTTTGGTTAAAATCTTCAATTTTTCATCACAGATGTGCCCAAGATGCGCAAAAGCGCTGGAAACGGTGAGATAAGCCTATTTTTGCAACTTTGGTTAAAATCTTCAATTTTTCATCACAGATGTGCCCAAGGTGCGCAAAAGTGCTGGAAACGGTGAGATAAGCCTAATTTTGCAACAATGTTTAAGGTTTGGAGGTTTCATAGACTAAAGTTGAAAATCAGTGGGTTGACTGCCATAATGAAATAGGGTCACTAATCAACGTGTTTTCTCAAAAGGCCTTCAGTCAAATTCCTTGATACTTAAAATGCATACAGTGGATTATAATAATGAAAAAGGATAATTTGAAATCTTGGTTTCAACTCTAAAGGAACTCTTTAAAAAAAAGATTTTAAGTTTTGGAAACCCCAATGAAAAAGTAGCAACTGCACGGTTTCTACTGTCAGATTGGCTCTAAGTGCCAAAAAGTGCTGGAAACGGGGAGATAAGCCTATTTTTGCAACAATGGTTAAAATCTTCAATTTTTCATCACAGATGTGTCCAAGATGCACAAAAGCGCTGGAAACGGTGAGATAAACCTATTTTTGCAACTTTGGTTAAAATCTTCAATTTTTCATCACAGATGTGCCCAAGATGCACAAAAGCGCTGGAAACGGTGAGATAAGCCTATTTTTGCAACTTTGGTTAAAATCTTCAATTTTTCATCACAGATGTGCCCAAGATGCGCAAAAGCTCTGGAAACGGTGAGATAAGCCTATTTTTGCAACTTTGGTTAAAATCTTAAATTTTTCATCACAGATGTGCCCAAGATGCGCAAAAGCTCTGGAAACGGTGAGATAAGCCTATTTTTGCAACTTTGGTTAAAATCTTAAATTTTTCATCACAGATGTGCCCAAGGTGCGCAAAAGTGCTGGAAACGGTGAGATAAGCCTAATTTTGCAACAATGTTTAAGGTTTGGAGGTTTCATAGACTAAAGTTGAAAATCAGTGGTTTGACTGCCATAATGAAATAGGGTCACTAATCAACGTGTTTTCTCAAAAGGCCTTCAGTCAAATTCCTTGATACTTAAAATGCATACAGTGGATTATAATAATGAAAAAGGATTATTTGAAATCTTGGTTTCAACTCTAAAGGAACTCTTTAAAAAAAAGATTTTAAGTTTTGGAAACCCCAATGAAAAAGTAGCGCTGGAAACGTTGAGATAAGCCTATTTTTGCAACTTTGGTTAAAATCTTCATTTTTTCATCACAGATATGCCCAAGGTGCACAAAAGTGCTGGAAAGGGTGAGATAAGCCTAATTTTGCAACAATGTTTAAGGTTTGGAGGTTTCATAGACTAAAGTTGAAAATCAGTGGTTTGACTGCCATAATGAAATAGGGTCACTAATCAACGTGTTTTCTCAAAAGGCCTTCAGTCAAATTCCTTGATACTTAAAATGCATACAGTGGATTATAATAATGAAAAAGGATTATTTGAAATCTTGGTTTCAACTCTAAAGGAACTCTTTAAAAAAAAGATTTTAAGTTTTGGAAACCCCAATGAAAAAGTAGCGCTGGAAACGGTGAGATAAGCCTATTTTTGCAACTTTGGTTAAAATCTTCAATTTTTCATCACAGATGTGCCCAAGATGCGCAAAAGCGCTGGAAACGGTGAGATAAGCCTATTTTTGCAACTTTGGTTAAAATCTTCAATTTTTCATCACAGATGTGCCCAAGGTGCGCAAAAGTGCTGGAAACGGTGAGATAAGCCTAATTTTGCAACAATGTTTAAGGTTTGGAGGTTTCATAGACTAAAGTTGAAAATCAGTGGGTTGACTGCCATAATGAAATAGGGTCACTAATCAACGTGTTTTCTCAAAAGGCCTTCAGTCAAATTCCTTGATACTTAAAATGCATACAGTGGATTATAATAATGAAAAAGGATAATTTGAAATCTTGGTTTCAACTCTAAAGGAACTCTTTAAAAAAAAGATTTTAAGTTTTGGAAACCCCAATGAAAAAGTAGCAACTGCACGGTTTCTACTGTCAGATTGGCTCTAAGTGCCAAAAAGTGCTGGAAACGGGGAGATAAGCCTATTTTTGCAACAATGGTTAAAATCTTCAATTTTTCATCACAGATGTGTCCAAGATGCACAAAAGCGCTGGAAACGGTGAGATAAACCTATTTTTGCAACTTTGGTTAAAATCTTCAATTTTTCATCACAGATGTGCCCAAGATGCGCAAAAGCTCTGGAAACGGTGAGATAAGCCTATTTTTGCAACTTTGGTTAAAATCTTCAATTTTTCATCACAGATGTGCCCAAGATGCGCAAAAGCTCTGGAAACGGTGAGATAAGCCTATTTTTGCAACTTTGGTTAAAATCTTAAATTTTTCATCACAGATGTGCCCAAGATGCACAAAAGCGCTGGAAACGGTGAGATAAGCCTATTTTTGCAACTTTGGTTAAAATCTTCAATTTTTCATCACAGATGTGCCCAAGATGCGCAAAAGCGCTGGAAACGGTGAGATAAGCCTATTTTTGCAACTTTGGTTAAAATCTTAAATTTTTCATCACAGATGTGCCCAAGGTGCGCAAAAGTGCTGGAAACGGTGAGATAAGCCTAATTTTGCAACAATGTTTAAGGTTTGGAGGTTTCATAGACTAAAGTTGAAAATCAGTGGTTTGACTGCCATAATGAAATAGGGTCACTAATCAACGTGTTTTCTCAAAAGGCCTTCACTCAATTTCCTTGATACTTAAAATGCATACAGTGGATTATAATAATGAAAAAGGATAATTTGAAATCTTGGTTTCAACTCTAAAGGAACTCTTTAAAAAAAAGATTTTAAGTTTTGGAAACCCCAATGAAAAAGTAGCAACTGCACGGTTTCTACTGTCAGATTGGCTCTAAGTGCCAAAAAGTGCTGGAAACAAGGAGATAAGCCTATTTTTGCAACAATGGTTAAAATCTTCAATTTTTCATCACAGATGTGTCCAAGATGCACAAAAGCGCTGGAAACGGTGAGATAAGCCTATTTTTGCAACTTTGGTTAAAATCTTCAATTTTTCATCACAGATGTGCCCAAGATGCACAAAAGCGCTGGAAACGTTGAGATAAGCCTATTTTTGCAACTTTGGTTAAAATCTTCAATTTTTCATCACAGATGTGCCCAAGATGCACAAAAGCGCTGGAAACGGTGAGATAAGCCTATTTTTGCAACTTTGGTTAAAATCTTCAATTTTTCATCACAGCTGTGTCCAAGATGCGCAAAAGCGCTGGAAACGGTGGGATAAGCCTATTTTTGCAACTTTGGTTAAAATCTTCAATTTTTCATCACAGATGTGCCCAAGATGCGCAAAAGCGCTGGAAACGGTGAGATAAGCCTATTTTTGCAACTTTGGTTAAAATCTTAAATTTTTCATCACAGATGTGCCCAAGGTGCGCAAAAGTGCTGGAAACGGTGAGATAAGCCTAATTTTGCAACAATGTTTAAGGTTTGGAGGTTTCATAGACTAAAGTTGAAAATCAGTGGTTTGACTGCCATAATGAAATAGGGTCACTAATCAACGTGTTTTCTCAAAAGGCCTTCACTCAATTTCCTTGATACTTAAAATGCATACAGTGGATTATAATAATGAAAAAGGATAATTTGAAATCTTGGTTTCAACTCTAAAGGAACTCTTTAAAAAAAAGATTTTAAGTTTTGGAAACCCCAATGAAAAAGTAGCAACTGCACGGTTTCTACTGTCAGATTGGCTCTAAGTGCCAAAAAGTGCTGGAAACGGGGAGATAAGCCTATTTTTGCAACAATGGTTAAAATCTTCAATTTTTCATCACAGATGTGTCCAAGATGCACAAAAGCGCTGGAAACGGTGAGATAAGCCTATTTTTGCAACTTTGGTTAAAATCTTCAATTTTTCATCACAGATGTGCCCAAGATGCCCAAAAGCGCTGGAAACGGTGAGATAAGCCTATTTTTGCAACTTTGGTTAAAATCTTCATTTTTTCATCACAGATATGCCCAAGGTGCACAAAAGTGCTGGAAAGGGTGAGATAAGCCTAATTTTGCAACAATGTTTAAGGTTTGGAGGTTTCATAGACTAAAGTTGAAAATCAGTGGTTTGACTGCCATAATGAAATAGGGTCACTAATCAACGTGTTTTCTCAAAAGGCCTTCAGTCAAATTCCTTGATACTTAAAATGCATACAGTGGATTATAATAATGAAAAAGGATTATTTGAAATCTTGGTTTCAACTCTAAAGGAACTCTTTAAAAAAAAGATTTTAAGTTTTGGAAACCCCAATGAAAAAGTAGCGCTGGAAACGGTGAGATAAGCCTATTTTTGCAACTTTGGTTAAAATCTTCAATTTTTCATCACAGATGTGCCCAAGATGCGCAAAAGCGCTGGAAACGGTGAGATAAGCCTATTTTTGCAACTTTGGTTAAAATCTTCAATTTTTCATCACAGATGTGCCCAAGGTGCGCAAAAGTGCTGGAAACGGTGAGATAAGCCTAATTTTGCAACAATGTTTAAGGTTTGGAGGTTTCATAGACTAAAGTTGAAAATCAGTGGGTTGACTGCCATAATGAAATAGGGTCACTAATCAACGTGTTTTCTCAAAAGGCCTTCAGTCAAATTCCTTGATACTTAAAATGCATACAGTGGATTATAATAATGAAAAAGGATAATTTGAAATCTTGGTTTCAACTCTAAAGGAACTCTTTAAAAAAAAGATTTTAAGTTTTGGAAACCCCAATGAAAAAGTAGCAACTGCACGGTTTCTACTGTCAGATTGGCTCTAAGTGCCAAAAAGTGCTGGAAACGGGGAGATAAGCCTATTTTTGCAACAATGGTTAAAATCTTCAATTTTTCATCACAGATGTGTCCAAGATGCACAAAAGCGCTGGAAACGGTGAGATAAACCTATTTTTGCAACTTTGGTTAAAATCTTCAATTTTTCATCACAGATGTGCCCAAGATGCGCAAAAGCTCTGGAAACGGTGAGATAAGCCTATTTTTGCAACTTTGGTTAAAATCTTCAATTTTTCATCACAGATGTGCCCAAGATGCGCAAAAGCTCTGGAAACGGTGAGATAAGCCTATTTTTGCAACTTTGGTTAAAATCTTAAATTTTTCATCACAGATGTGCCCAAGATGCACAAAAGCGCTGGAAACGGTGAGATAAGCCTATTTTTGCAACTTTGGTTAAAATCTTCAATTTTTCATCACAGATGTGCCCAAGATGCGCAAAAGCGCTGGAAACGGTGAGATAAGCCTATTTTTGCAACTTTGGTTAAAATCTTAAATTTTTCATCACAGATGTGCCCAAGGTGCGCAAAAGTGCTGGAAACGGTGAGATAAGCCTAATTTTGCAACAATGTTTAAGGTTTGGAGGTTTCATAGACTAAAGTTGAAAATCAGTGGTTTGACTGCCATAATGAAATAGGGTCACTAATCAACGTGTTTTCTCAAAAGGCCTTCACTCAATTTCCTTGATACTTAAAATGCATACAGTGGATTATAATAATGAAAAAGGATAATTTGAAATCTTGGTTTCAACTCTAAAGGAACTCTTTAAAAAAAAGATTTTAAGTTTTGGAAACCCCAATGAAAAAGTAGCAACTGCACGGTTTCTACTGTCAGATTGGCTCTAAGTGCCAAAAAGTGCTGGAAACAAGGAGATAAGCCTATTTTTGCAACAATGGTTAAAATCTTCAATTTTTCATCACAGATGTGTCCAAGATGCACAAAAGCGCTGGAAACGGTGAGATAAGCCTATTTTTGCAACTTTGGTTAAAATCTTCAATTTTTCATCACAGATGTGCCCAAGATGCACAAAAGCGCTGGAAACGTTGAGATAAGCCTATTTTTGCAACTTTGGTTAAAATCTTCAATTTTTCATCACAGATGTGCCCAAGATGCACAAAAGCGCTGGAAACGGTGAGATAAGCCTATTTTTGCAACTTTGGTTAAAATCTTCAATTTTTCATCACAGCTGTGTCCAAGATGCGCAAAAGCGCTGGAAACGGTGGGATAAGCCTATTTTTGCAACTTTGGTTAAAATCTTCAATTTTTCATCACAGATGTGCCCAAGATGCGCAAAAGCGCTGGAAACGGTGAGATAAGCCTATTTTTGCAACTTTGGTTAAAATCTTAAATTTTTCATCACAGATGTGCCCAAGGTGCGCAAAAGTGCTGGAAACGGTGAGATAAGCCTAATTTTGCAACAATGTTTAAGGTTTGGAGGTTTCATAGACTAAAGTTGAAAATCAGTGGTTTGACTGCCATAATGAAATAGGGTCACTAATCAACGTGTTTTCTCAAAAGGCCTTCACTCAATTTCCTTGATACTTAAAATGCATACAGTGGATTATAATAATGAAAAAGGATAATTTGAAATCTTGGTTTCAACTCTAAAGGAACTCTTTAAAAAAAAGATTTTAAGTTTTGGAAACCCCAATGAAAAAGTAGCAACTGCACGGTTTCTACTGTCAGATTGGCTCTAAGTGCCAAAAAGTGCTGGAAACGGGGAGATAAGCCTATTTTTGCAACAATGGTTAAAATCTTCAATTTTTCATCACAGATGTGTCCAAGATGCACAAAAGCGCTGGAAACGGTGAGATAAGCCTATTTTTGCAACTTTGGTTAAAATCTTCAATTTTTCATCACAGATGTGCCCAAGATGCCCAAAAGCGCTGGAAACGGTGAGATAAGCCTATTTTTGCAACTTTGGTTAAAATCTTCATTTTTTCATCACAGATATGCCCAAGGTGCACAAAAGTGCTGGAAAGGGTGAGATAAGCCTAATTTTGCAACAATGTTTAAGGTTTGGAGGTTTCATAGACTAAAGTTGAAAATCAGTGGTTTGACTGCCATAATGAAATAGGGTCACTAATCAACGTGTTTTCTCAAAAGGCCTTCAGTCAAATTCCTTGATACTTAAAATGCATACAGTGGATTATAATAATGAAAAAGGATTATTTGAAATCTTGGTTTCAACTCTAAAGGAACTCTTTAAAAAAAAGATTTTAAGTTTTGGAAACCCCAATGAAAAAGTAGCAACTGCACGGTTTCTACTGTCAGATTGGCTCTAAGTGCCAAAAAGTGCTGGAAACGGGGAGATAAGCCTATTTTTGCAACAATGGTTAAAATCTTCAATTTTTCATCACAGATGTGTCCAAGATGCACAAAAGCGCTGGAAACGGTGAGATAAACCTATTTTTGCAACTTTGGTTAAAATCTTCAATTTTTCATCACAGATGTGCCCAAGATGCACAAAAGCGCTGGAAACGGTGAGATAAGCCTATTTTTGCAACTTTGGTTAAAATCTTCAATTTTTCATCACAGATGTGCCCAAGATGCGCAAAAGCTCTGGAAACGGTGAGATAAGCCTATTTTTGCAACTTTGGTTAAAATCTTAAATTTTTCATCACAGATGTGCCCAAGATGCACAAAAGCGCTGGAAACGGTGAGATAAGCCTATTTTTGCAACTTTGGTTAAAATCTTCAATTTTTCATCACAGATGTGCCCAAGATGCGCAAAAGCGCTGGAAACGGTGAGATAAGCCTATTTTTGCAACTTTGGTTAAAATCTTAAATTTTTCATCACAGATGTGCCCAAGGTGCGCAAAAGTGCTGGAAACGGTGAGATAAGCCTAATTTTGCAACAATGTTTAAGGTTTGGAGGTTTCATAGACTAAAGTTGAAAATCAGTGGTTTGACTGCCATAATGAAATAGGGTCACTAATCAACGTGTTTTCTCAAAAGGCCTTCACTCAATTTCCTTGATACTTAAAATGCATACAGTGGATTATAATAATGAAAAAGGATAATTTGAAATCTTGGTTTCAACTCTAAAGGAACTCTTTAAAAAAAAGATTTTAAGTTTTGGAAACCCCAATGAAAAAGTAGCAACTGCACGGTTTCTACTGTCAGATTGGCTCTAAGTGCCAAAAAGTGCTGGAAACAAGGAGATAAGCCTATTTTTGCAACAATGGTTAAAATCTTCAATTTTTCATCACAGATGTGTCCAAGATGCACAAAAGCGCTGGAAACGGTGAGATAAGCCTATTTTTGCAACTTTGGTTAAAATCTTCAATTTTTCATCACAGATGTGCCCAAGATGCACAAAAGCGCTGGAAACGTTGAGATAAGCCTATTTTTGCAACTTTGGTTAAAATCTTCAATTTTTCATCACAGATGTGCCCAAGATGCACAAAAGCGCTGGAAACGGTGAGATAAGCCTATTTTTGCAACTTTGGTTAAAATCTTCAATTTTTTATCACAGCTGTGTCCAAGATGCGCAAAAGCGCTGGAAACGGTGGGATAAGCCTATTTTTGCAACTTTGGTTAAAATCTTCAATTTTTCATCACAGATGTGCCCAAGATGCGCAAAAGCGCTGGAAACGGTGAGATAAGCCTATTTTTGCAACTTTGGTTAAAATCTTAAATTTTTCATCACAGATGTGCCCAAGGTGCGCAAAAGTGCTGGAAACGGTGAGATAAGCCTAATTTTGCAACAATGTTTAAGGTTTGGAGGTTTCATAGACTAAAGTTGAAAATCAGTGGTTTGACTGCCATAATGAAATAGGGTCACTAATCAACGTGTTTTCTCAAAAGGCCTTCACTCAATTTCCTTGATACTTAAAATGCATACAGTGGATTATAATAATGAAAAAGGATAATTTGAAATCTTGGTTTCAACTCTAAAGGAACTCTTTAAAAAAAAGATTTTAAGTTTTGGAAACCCCAATGAAAAAGTAGCAACTGCACGGTTTCTACTGTCAGATTGGCTCTAAGTGCCAAAAAGTGCTGGAAACGGGGAGATAAGCCTATTTTTGCAACAATGGTTAAAATCTTCAATTTTTCATCACAGATGTGTCCAAGATGCACAAAAGCGCTGGAAACGGTGAGATAAGCCTATTTTTGCAACTTTGGTTAAAATCTTCAATTTTTCATCACAGATGTGCCCAAGATGCCCAAAAGCGCTGGAAACGGTGAGATAAGCCTATTTTTGCAACTTTGGTTAAAATCTTAAATTTTTCATCACAGATGTGCCCAAGATGCCCAAAAGCGCTGGAAACGGTGAGATAAGCCTATTTTTGCAACTTTGGTTAAAATCTTCAATTTTTCATCACAGATATGCCCAAGGTGCACAAAAGTGCTGGAAACGGTGAGATAAGCCTAATTTTGCAACAATGTTTAAGGTTTGGAGGTTTCATAGACTAAAGTTGAAAATCATTGGTTTGACTGCCATAATGAAATAGGGTCACTAATCAACGTGTTTTCTCAAAAGGCCTTCAGTCAAATTCCTTGATACTTAAAATGCATACAGTGGATTATAATAATGAAAAAGGATAATTTGAAATCTTGGTTTCAACTCTAAAGGAACTCTTTAAAAAAAAGATTTTAAGTTTTGGAAACCCCAATGAAAAAGTAGCAACTGCACGGTTTCTACTGTCAGATTGGCTCTAAGTGCCAAAAAGTGCTGGAAACGGGGAGATAAGCCTATTTTTGCAACAATGGTTAAAATCTTCAATTTTTCATCACAGATGTGTCCAAGATGCACAAAAGCGCTGGAAACGGTGAGATAAGCCTATTTTTGCAACTTTGGTTAAAATCTTCAATTTTTCATCACAGATGTGCCCAAGATGCACAAAAGCGCTGGAAACGGTGAGATAAGCCTATTTTTGCAACTTTGGTTAAAATCTTAAATTTTTCATCACAGATGTGCCCAAGATGCCCAAAAGCGCTGGAAACGGTGAGATAAGCCTATTTTTGCAACTTTGGTTAAAATCTTCAATTTTTCATCACAGATGTGCCCAAGATGCCCAAAAGCGCTGGAAACGGTGAGATAAGCCTATTTTTGCAACTTTGGTTAAAATCTTAAATTTTTCATCACAGATGTGCCCAAGGTGCGCAAAAGTGCTGGAAACGGTGAGATAAGCCTAATTTTGCAACAATGTTTAAGGTTTGGAGGTTTCATAGACTAAAGTTGAAAATCAGTGGTTTGACTGCCATAATGAAATAGGGTCACTAATCAACGTGTTTTCTCAAAAGGCCTTCAGTCAAATTCCTTGATACTTAAAATGCATACAGTGGATTATAATAATGAAAAAGGATAATTTGAAATCTTGGTTTCAACTCTAAAGGAACTCTTTAAAAAAAAGATTTTAAGTTTTGGAAACCCCAATGAAAAAGTAGCAACTGCACGGTTTCTACTGTCAGATTGGCTCTAAGTGCCAAAAAGTGCTGGAAACGGGGAGATAAGCCTATTTTTGCAACAATGGTTAAAATCTTCAATTTTTCATCACAGATGTGTCCAAGATGCACAAAAGCGCTGGAAACGGTGAGATAAGCCTATTTTTGCAACTTTGGTTAAAATCTTCAATTTTTCATCACAGATGTGCCCAAGATGCACAAAAGCGCTGGAAACGGTGAGATAAGCCTATTTTTGCAACTTTGGTTAAAATCTTCAATTTTTCATCACAGATGTGCCCAAGATGCGCAAAAGCACTGGAAACGGTGAGATAAGCCTATTTTTGCAACTTTGGTTAAAATCTTAAATTTTTCATCACAGATGTGCCCAAGGTGCGCAAAAGTGCTGGAAACGGTGAGATAAGCCTAATTTTGCAACAATGTTTAAGGTTTGGAGGTTTCATAGACTAAAGTTGAAAATCAGTGGTTTGACTGCCATAATGAAATAGGGTCACTAATCAACGTGTTTTCTCAAAAGGCCTTCAGTCAAATTCCTTGATACTTAAAATGCATACAGTGGATTATAATAATGAAAAAGGATAATTTGAAATCTTGGTTTCAACTCTAAAGGAACTCTTTAAAAAAAAGATTTTAAGTTTTGGAAACCCCAATGAAAAAGTAGCAACTGCACGGTTTCTACTGTCAGATTGGCTCTAAGTGCCAAAAAGTGCTGGAAACGGGGAGATAAGCCTATTTTTGCAACAATGGTTAAAATCTTCAATTTTTCATCACAGATGTGTCCAAGATGCACAAAAGCGCTGGAAACGGTGAGATAAGCCTATTTTTGCAACTTTGGTTAAAATCTTCAATTTTTCATCACAGATGTGCCCAAGATGCACAAAAGCGCTGGAAACGGTGAGATAAGCCTATTTTTGCAACTTTGGTTAAAATCTTAAATTTTTCATCACAGATGTGCCCAAGATGCACAAAAGCGCTGGAAACGGTGAGATAAGCCTATTTTTGCAACTTTGGTTAAAATCTTCAATTTTTCATCACAGATGTGCCCAAGATGCGCAAAAGCACTGGAAACGGTGAGATAAGCCTATTTTTGCAACTTTGGTTAAAATCTTAAATTTTTCATCACAGATGTGCCCAAGATGCCCAAAAGCGCTGGAAACGGTGAGATAAGCCTATTTTTGCAACTTTGGTTAAAATCTTCAATTTTTCATCACAGATGTGCCCAAGATGCACAAAAGTGCTGGAAACGGTGAGATAAGCCTATTTTTGCAACTTTGGTTAAAATCTTCATTTTTTCATCACAGATGTGCCCAAGGTGCACAAAAGTGCTGGAAACGGTGAGATAAGCCTATTTTTGCAACTTTGGTTAAAATCTTCATTTTTTCATCACAGATATGCCCAAGGTGCACAAAAGTGCTGGAAACGGTGAGATAAGCCTAATTTTGCAACAATGTTTAAGGTTTGGAGGTTTCATAGACTAAAGTTGAAAATCAGTGGTTTGACTGCCATAATGAAATAGGGTCACTAATCAACGTGTTTTCTCAAAAGGCCTTCAGTCAAATTAATTGATACTTAAAATGCATACAGTGGATTATAATAATGAAAAAGGATGATTTGAAATCTTGGTTTCAACTCTAAAGGAACTCTTTAAAAAAAAGATTTTAAGTTTTGGAAACCCCAATGAAAAAGTAGCAACTGCACGGTTTCTACTGTCAGATTGGCTCTAAGTGCCAAAAAGTGCTGGAAACGGGGAGATAAGCCTATTTTTGCAACAATGGTTAAAATCTTCAATTTTTCATCACAGATGTGCCCAAGATGCACAAAAGCGCTGGAAACGGTGAGATAAGCCTATTTTTGCAACTTTGGTTAAAATCTTCAATTTTTCATCACAGATGTGCCCAAGATGCACAAAAGCGCTGGAAACGGTGAGATAAGCCTATTTTTGCAACTTTGGTTAAAATCTTCAATTTTTCATCACAGATGTGCCCAAGATGCGCAAAAGCGCTGGAAACGGTGAGATAAGCCTATTTTTGCAACTTTGGTTAAAATCTTAAATTTTTCATCACAGATGTGCCCAAGATGCCCAAAAGCGCTGGAAACGGTGAGATAAGCCTATTTTTAAAACTTTGGTTAAAATCTTCATTTTTTCATCACAGATATTCCCAAGGTGCACAAAAGTGCTGGAAACGGTGAGATAAGCCTAATTTTGCAACAATGTTTAAGGTTTGGAGGTTTCATAGACCAAAGTTGAAAATCAGTGGTTTGACTGCCATAATGAAATAGGGTCACTAATCAACGTGTTTTCTCAAAAGGCCTTCAGTCAAATTCCATGATACTTAAAATGCATACAGTGGATTATAATAATGAAAAAGGATAATTTGAAATCTTGGTTTCAACTCTAAAGGAACTCTTTAAAAAAAAGATTTTAAGTTTTGGAAACCCCAATGAAAAAGTAGCAACTGCACGGTTTCTACTGTCAGATTGGCTCTAGTGCCAAAAAGTGCTGGAAACGGGGAGATAAGCCTATTTTTGCAACAATGGTTAAAATCTTCAATTTTTCATCACAGATGTGCCCAAGATGCACAAAAGCGCTGGAAACGGTGAGATAAGCCTATTTTTGCAACTTTGGTTAAAATCTTCAATTTTTCATCACAGATGTGCCCAAGATGCACAAAAGCGCTGGAAACGGTGAGATAAGCCTATTTTTGCAACTTTGGTTAAAATCTTCATTTTTTCATCACAGATATGCCCAAGGTTCCGCAAAAGTGCTGGAAACGGTGAGATAAGCCTAATTTTGCAACAATGTTTAAGGTTTGGAGGTTTCATAGACTAAAGTTGAAAATCAGTGGTTTGACTGCCATAATGAAATAGGGTCACTAATCAACGTGTTTTCTCAAAAGGCCTTCAGTCAAATTCCTTGATACTTAAAATGCATACAGTGGATTATAATAATGAAAAAGGATCATTTGAAATCTTGGTTTCGACTCTAAAGGAACTCTTTAAAAAAAAGATTTTAAGTTTGGGAAACCCCAATGAAAAAGTAGCAACTGCACGGTTTCTACTGTCAGATTGGCTCTAAGTGCCAAAAAGTGCTGGAAACGGGGAGATAAGCCTATTTTTGCAACAATGGTTAAAATCTTCAATTTTTCATCACAGATGTGTCCAAGATGCACAAAAGCGCTGGAAACGGTGAGATAAGCCTATTTTTGCAACTTTGGTTAAAATCTTCAATTTTTCATCACAGATGTGCCCAAGATGCACAAAAGCGCTGGAAACGGTGAGATAAGCCTATTTTTGCAACTTTGGTTAAAATCTTAAATTTTTCATCACAGATGTGCCCAAGATGCCCAAAAGTGCTGGAAACGGTGAGATAAGCCTATTTTTGCAACTTTGGTTAAAATCTTCAATTTTTCATCACAGATGTGCCCAAGATGCACAAAAGCCCTGGAAACGGTGAGATAAGCCTATTTTTGCAACTTTGGTTAAAATCTTCATTTTTTCATCACAGATATGCCCAAGGTGCACAAAAGTGCTGGAAACGGTGAGATAAGCCTATTTTTGCAACTTTGGTTAAAATCTTCATTTTTTCATCACAGATATGCCCAAGGTGCACAAAAGTGCTGGAAACGGTGAGATAAGCCTAATTTTGCAACAATGTTTAAGGTTTGGAGGTTTCATAGACCAAAGTTGAAAATCAGTGGTTTGACTGCCATAATGAAATAGGGTCACTAATCAACGTGTTTTCTCAAAAGGCCTCCAGTCAAATTCCTTGATACTTAAAATGCATACAGTGGATTATAATAATGAAAAAGGATAATTTGAAATCTTGGTTTCAACTCTAAAGGAACTCTTTAAAAAAGAGATTTTAAGTTTTGGAAACCCCAATGAAAAAGTAGCAACTGCACGGTTTCTACTGTCAGATTGGCCCTAAGTGCCAAAAAGTGCTGGAAACGGGGAGATAAGCCTATTTTTGCAACTTTGGTTAAAATCTTCAATTTTTCATCACAGATGTGCCCAAGATGCGCAAAAGCGCTGGAAACGGTGAGATAAGCCTATTTTTGCAACTTTGGTTAAAATCTTAAATTTTTCATCACAGATGTGCCCAAGATGCCCAAAAGCGCTGGAAACGGTGAGATAAGCCTATTTTTGCAACTTTTGTTAAAATCTTAAATTTTTCATCACAGATGTGCCCAAGATGCCCAAAAGCGCTGGAAACGGTGAGATAAGCCTATTTTTGCAACTTTGGTTAAAATCTTCATTTTTTCATCACAGATATGCCCAAGGTGCGCAAAAGTGCTGGAAACGGTGAGATAAGCCTAATTTTGCAACAATGTTTAAGGTTTGGAGGTTTCATAGACTAAAGTTGAAAATCAGTGGTTTGACTGCCATAATGAAATAGGGTCACTAATCAACGTGTTTTCTCAAAAGGCCTTCAGTCAAATTCCTTGATACTTAAAATGCATACAGTGGATTATAATAATGAAAAAGGATAATTTGAAATCTTGGTTTCAACTCTAAAGGAACTCTTTAAAAAAAAGATTTTAAGTTTGGGAAACCCCAATGAAAAAGTAGCAACTGCACGGTTTCTACTGTCAGATTGGCTCTAAGTGCCAAAAAGTGCTGGAAACGGGGAGATAAGCCTATTTTTGCAACTTTGGTTAAAATCTTCAATTTTTCATCACAGATGTGCCCAAGATGCGCAAAAGCGCTGGAAACGGTGAGATAAGCCTATTTTTGCAACTTTGGTTAAAATCTTAAATTTTTCATCACAGATGTGCCCAAGATGCCCAAAAGCGCTGGAAACGGTGAGATAAGCCTATTTTTGCAACTTTTGTTAAAATCTTAAATTTTTCATCACAGATGTGCCCAAGATGCCCAAAAGCGCTGGAAACGGTGAGATAAGCCTATTTTTGCAACTTTGGTTAAAATCTTCATTTTTTCATCACAGATATGCCCAAGGTGCGCAAAAGTGCTGGAAACGGTGAGATAAGCCTAATTTTGCAACAATGTTTAAGGTTTGGAGGTTTCATAGACTAAAGTTGAAAATCAGTGGTTTGACTGCCATAATGAAATAGGGTCACTAATCAACGTGTTTTCTCAAAAGGCCTTCAGTCAAATTCCTTGATACCTAAAATGCATACAGTGGATTATAATAATGAAAAAGGATAATTTGAAATCTTGGTTTCAACTCTAAAGGAACTCTTTAAAAAAAAGATTTTAAGTTTGGGAAACCCCAATGAAAAAGTAGCAACTGCACGGTTTCTACTGTCAGATTGGCTCTAAGTGCCAAAAAGTGCTGGAAACGGGGAGATAAGCCTATTTTTGCAACAATGGTTAAAATCTTCAATTTTTCATCACAGATATGTCCAAGATGCACAAAAGCGCTGGAAACGGTGAGATAAGCCTATTTTTGCAACTTTGGTTAAAATCTTAAATTTTTCATCACAGATGTGCCAAAGATGCCAAAAAGCGCTGGAAACGGTGAGATAAGCCTATTTTTGCAACTTTGGTTAAAATCTTCAATTTTTCATCACAGATGTGCCCAAGATGCACAAAAGCGCTGGAAACGGTGAGATAAGCCTATTTTTGCAACTTTGGTTAAAATCTTCAATTTTTCATCACAGATGTGCCCAAGATGCGCAAAAGCGCTGGAAACGGTGAGATAAGCCTATTTTTGCAACTTTGGTTAAAATCTTAAATTTTTCATCACAGATGTGCCCCAGATGCCCAAAAGCGCTGGAAACGGTGAGATAAGCCTATTTTTGCAACTTTGGTTAAAATCTTCAATTTTTCATCACAGATGTGCCCAAGATGCACAAAAGTGCTGGAAACGGTGAGATAAGCCTATTTTTGCAACTTTGGTTAAAATCTTCATTTTTTCATCACAGATGTGCCCAAGGTGCACAAAAGTGCTGGAAACGGTGAGATAAGCCTATTTTTGCAACTTTGGTTAAAATCTTCATTTTTTCATCACAGATATGCCCAAGGTGCACAAAAGTGCTGGAAACGGTGAGATAAGCCTAATTTTGCAACAATGTTTAAGGTTTGGAGGTTTCATAGACTAAAGTTGAAAATCAGTGGTTTGACTGCCATAATGAAATAGGGTCACTAATTAACGTGTTTTCTCAAAAGGCCTTCAGTCAAATTCCTTGATACTTAAAATGCATACAGTGGATTATAATAATGAAAAAGGATAATTTGAAATCTTGGTTTCAACTCTAAAGGAACTCTTTAAAAAAAAGATTTTAAGTTTTGGAAACCCCAATGAAAAAGTAGCAACTGCACGGTTTCTACTGTCAGATTGGCTCTAAGTGCCAAAAAGTGCTGGGAACGGGGAGATAAGCCTATTTTTGCAACTTTGGTTAAAATCTTCAATTTTTCATCACAGATGTGCCCAAGATGCACAAAAGCGCTGGAAACGGTGAGATAAGCCTATTTTTGCAACTTTGGTTAAAATCTTCATTTTTTCATCACAGATATGCCCAAGGTGCGCAAAAGTGCTGGAAACGGTGAGATAAGCCTAATTTTGCAACAATGTTTAAGGTTTGGAGGTTTCATAGACTAAAGTTGAAAATCAGTGGTTTGACTGCCATAATGAAATAGGGTCACTAATCAACGTGTTTTCTCAAAAGGCCTTCAGTCAAATTCCTTGATACCTAAAATGCATACAGTGGATTATAATAATGAAAAAGGATAATTTGAAATCTTGGTTTCAACTCTAAAGGAACTCTTTAAAAAAAAGATTTTAAGTTTGGGAAACCCCAATGAAAAAGTAGCAACTGCACGGTTTCTACTGTCAGATTGGCTCTAAGTGCCAAAAAGTGCTGGAAACGGGGAGATAAGCCTATTTTTGCAACAATGGTTAAAATCTTCAATTTTTCATCACAGATATGTCCAAGATGCACAAAAGCGCTGGAAACGGTGAGATAAGCCTATTTTTGCAACTTTGGTTAAAATCTTAAATTTTTCATCACAGATGTGCCAAAGATGCCAAAAAGCGCTGGAAACGGTGAGATAAGCCTATTTTTGCAACTTTGGTTAAAATCTTCAATTTTTCATCACAGATGTGCCCAAGATGCACAAAAGCGCTGGAAACGGTGAGATAAGCCTATTTTTGCAACTTTGGTTAAAATCTTCAATTTTTCATCACAGATGTGCCCAAGATGCGCAAAAGCGCTGGAAACGGTGAGATAAGCCTATTTTTGCAACTTTGGTTAAAATCTTAAATTTTTCATCACAGATGTGCCCCAGATGCCCAAAAGCGCTGGAAACGGTGAGATAAGCCTATTTTTGCAACTTTGGTTAAAATCTTCAATTTTTCATCACAGATGTGCCCAAGATGCACAAAAGTGCTGGAAACGGTGAGATAAGCCTATTTTTGCAACTTTGGTTAAAATCTTCATTTTTTCATCACAGATGTGCCCAAGGTGCACAAAAGTGCTGGAAACGGTGAGATAAGCCTATTTTTGCAACTTTGGTTAAAATCTTCATTTTTTCATCACAGATATGCCCAAGGTGCACAAAAGTGCTGGAAACGGTGAGATAAGCCTAATTTTGCAACAATGTTTAAGGTTTGGAGGTTTCATAGACTAAAGTTGAAAATCAGTGGTTTGACTGCCATAATGAAATAGGGTCACTAATTAACGTGTTTTCTCAAAAGGCCTTCAGTCAAATTCCTTGATACTTAAAATGCATACAGTGGATTATAATAATGAAAAAGGATAATTTGAAATCTTGGTTTCAACTCTAAAGGAACTCTTTAAAAAAAAGATTTTAAGTTTTGGAAACCCCAATGAAAAAGTAGCAACTGCACGGTTTCTACTGTCAGATTGGCTCTAAGTGCCAAAAAGTGCTGGGAACGGGGAGATAAGCCTATTTTTGCAACTTTGGTTAAAATCTTCAATTTTTCATCACAGATGTGCCCAAGATGCACAAAAGCGCTGGAAACGGTGAGATAAGCCTATTTTTGCAACTTTGGTTAAAATCTTCAATTTTTCATCACAGATGTGCCCAAGATGCGCAAAAGCGCCGGAAACGGTGAGATAAGCCTATTTTTGCAACTTTGGTTAAAATCTTCATTTTTTCATCACAGATATGCCCAAGGTGCACAAAAGTGCTGGAAACGGTGAGATAAGCCTAATTTTGCAACAATGTTTAAGGTTTGGAGGTTTCATAGACTAAAGTTGAAAATCAGTGGTTTGACTGCCATAATGAAATAGGGTCACTAATCAACGTGTTTTCTCAAAAGGCCTTCAGTCAAATTCCTTGATACTTAAAATGCATACAGTGGATTATAATAATGAAAAAGGATAATTTGAAATCTTGGTTTCAACTCTAAAGGAACTCTTTAAAAAAAAGATTTTAAGTTTTGGAAACCCCAATGAAAAAGTAGCAACTGCACGGTTTCTACTGTCAGATTGGATCTAAGTGCCAAAAAGTGCTGGAAACGGGGAGATAAGCCTATTTTTGCAACAATGGTTAAAATCTTCAATTTTTCATCACAGATGTGCCCAAGATGCGCAAAAGCGCTGGAAACGGTGAGATAAGCCTATTTTTGCAACTTTGGTTAAAATCTTCAATTTTTCATCACAGATGTGCCCAAGATGCGCAAAAGCGCTGGAAACGGTGAGATAAGCCTATTTTTGCAACTTTGGTTAAAATCTTCATTTTTTCATCACAGATATGCCCAAGGTGCACAAAAGTGCTGGAAACGGTGAGATAAGCCTAATTTTGCAACAATGTTTAAGGTTTGGAGGTTTCATAGACTAAAGTTGAAAATCAGTGGTTTGACTGCCATAATGAAATAGGGTCACTAATTAACGTGTTTTCTCAAAAGGCCTTCAGTCAAATTCCTTGATACTTAAAATGCATACAGTGGATTATAATAATGAAAAAGGATAATTTGAAATCTTGGTTTCAACTCTAAAGGAACTCTTTAAAAAAGAGATTTTAAGTTTTGGAAACCCAAATGAAAAAGTAGCAACTGCACGGTTTCTACTGTCAGATTGGCTCTAAGTGCCAAAAAGTGCTGGAAACGGGGAGATAAGCCTATTTTTGCAACAATGGTTAAAATCTTCAATTTTTCATCACAGATGTGCCCAAGATGCACAAAAGCGCTGGAAACGGTGAGATAAGCCTATTTTTGCAACTTTGGTTAAAATCTTAAATTTTTCATCACAGATTTGCCCAAGATGCCCAAAAGCGCTGGAAACGGTGAGATAAGCCTAATTTTGCAACAATGTTTAAGGTTTGGAGGTTTCATAGACTAAAGTTGAAAATCAGTGGTTTGACTGCCATAATGAAATAGGGTCACTAATCAACGTGTTTTCTCAAAAGGCCTTCAGTCAAATTCCTTGATACTTAAAATGCATACAGTGGATTATAATAATGAAAAAGGATAATTTGAAATCTTGGTTTCAACTCTAAAGGAACTCTTTAAAAAAGAGATTTTAAGTTTTGGAAACCCAAATGAAAAAGTAGCAACTGCACGGTTTCTACTGTCAGATTGGATCTAAGTGCCAAAAAGTGCTGGAAACGGGGAGATAAGCCTATTTTTGCAACAATGGTTAAAATCTTCAATTTTTCATCACAGATGTGCCCAAGATGCGCAAAAGCGCCGGAAACGGTGAGATAAGCCTATTTTTGCAACTTTGGTTAAAATCTTCATTTTTTCATCACAGATATGCCCAAGGTGCACAAAAGTGCTGGAAACGGTGAGATAAGCCTAATTTTGCAACAATGTTTAAGGTTTGGAGGTTTCATAGACTAAAGTTGAAAATCAGTGGTTTGACTGCCATAATGAAATAGGGTCACTAATCAACGTGTTTTCTCAAAAGGCCTTCAGTCAAATTCCTTGATACTTAAAATGCATACAGTGGATTATAATAATGAAAAAGGATAATTTGAAATCTTGGTTTCAACTCTAAAGGAACTCTTTAAAAAAAAGATTTTAAGTTTTGGAAACCCCAATGAAAAAGGAGCAACTGCACGGTTTCTACTGTCAGATTGGATCTAAGTGCCAAAAAGTGCTGGAAACGGGGAGATAAGCCTATTTTTGCAACAATGGTTAAAATCTTCAATTTTTCATCACAGATGTGCCCAAGATGCGCAAAAGCGCTGGAAACGGTGAGATAAGCCTATTTTTGCAACTTTGGTTAAAATCTTCAATTTTTCATCACAGATGTGCCCAAGATGCGCAAAAGCGCTGGAAACGGTGAGATAAGCCTATTTTTGCAACTTTGGTTAAAATCTTCATTTTTTCATCACAGATATGCCCAAGGTGCACAAAAGTGCTGGAAACGGTGAGATAAGCCTAATTTTGCAACAATGTTTAAGGTTTGGAGGTTTCATAGACTAAAGTTGAAAATCAGTGGTTTGACTGCCATAATGAAATAGGGTCACTAATTAACGTGTTTTCTCAAAAGGCCTTCAGTCAAATTCCTTGATACTTAAAATGCATACAGTGGATTATAATAATGAAAAAGGATAATTTGAAATCTTGGTTTCAACTCTAAAGGAACTCTTTAAAAAAGAGATTTTAAGTTTTGGAAACCCAAATGAAAAAGTAGCAACTGCACGGTTTCTACTGTCAGATTGGCTCTAAGTGCCAAAAAGTGCTGGAAACGGGGTGATAAGCCTATTTTTGCAACAATGGTTAAAATCTTCAATTTTTCATCACAGATGTGCCCAAGATGCACAAAAGCGCTGGAAACGGTGAGATAAGCCTATTTTTGCAACTTTGGTTAAAATCTTCAATTTTTCATCACAGATGTGCCCAAGATGCACAAAAGCGCTGGAAACGGTGAGATAAGCCTATTTTTGCAACTTTGGTTAAAATCTTCATTTTTTTCATCACAGATATGCCCAAGGTGCACAAAAGTGCTGGAAACGGTGAGATAAGCCTAATTTTGCAACAATGTTTAAGGTTTGGAGGTTTCATAGACCAAAGTTGAAAATCCGTGGTTTGACTGCCATAATGAAATAGGGTCACTAATCAACGTGTTTTCTCAAAAGGCCTTCAGTCAAATTCCTTGATACTTAAAATGCATACAGTGGATTATAATAATGAAAAAGGATAATTTGAAATCTTGTTTTCAACTCAAAAGGAACTCTTTAAAAAAAAGATTTTAAGTTTTGGAAACCCCAATGAAAAAGTAGCAACTGCACGGTTTCTACTGTCAGATTGGCTCTAAGTGCCAAAAAGTGCTGGAAACGGGGAGATAAGCCTATTTTTGCAACTTTGGTTAAAATCTTCAATTTTTCATCACAGATGTGCCCAAGATGCGCAAAAGCGCTGGAAACGGTGAGATAAGCCTATTTTTGCAACTTTGGTTAAAATCTTAAATTTTTCATCACAGATGTGCCCAAGATGCCCAAAAGCGCTGGAAACGGTGAGATAAGCCTATTTTTGCAACTTTGGTTAAAATCTTAAATTTTTCATCACAGATGTGCCCAAGATGCCCAAAAGCGCTGGAAACGGTGAGATAAGCCTATTTTTGCAACTTTGGTTAAAATCTTCATTTTTTCATCACAGATATGCCCAAGGTGCGCAAAAGTGCTGGAAACGGTGAGATAAGCCTAATTTTGCAACAATGTTTAAGGTTTGGAGGTTTCATAGACTAAAGTTGAAAATCAGTGGTTTGACTGCCATAATGAAATAGGGTCACTAATCAACGTGTTTTCTCAAAAGGCCTTCAGTCAAATTCCTTGATACTTAAAATGCATACAGTGGATTATAATAATGAAAAAGGATAATTTGAAATCTTGGTTTCAACTCTAAAGGAACTCTTTAAAAAAAAGATTTTAAGTTTGGGAAACCCCAATGAAAAAGTAGCAACTGCACGGTTTCTACTGTCAGATTGGCTCTAAGTGCCAAAAAGTGCTGGAAACGGGGAGATAAGCCTATTTTTGCAACAATGGTTAAAATCTTCAATTTTTCATCACAGATATGTCCAAGATGCACAAAAGCGCTGGAAACGGTGAGATAAGCCTATTTTTGCAACTTTGGTTAAAATCTTCAATTTTTCATCACAGATGTGCCCAAGATGCACAAAAGCGCTGGAAACGGTGAGATAAGCCTATTTTTGCAACTTTGGTTAAAATCTTCAATTTTTCATCACAGATGTGCCCAAGATGCGCAAAAGCGCTGGAAACGGTGAGATAAGCCTATTTTTGCAACTTTGGTTAAAATCTTCAATTTTTCATCACAGATGTGCCCAAGATGCCCAAAAGCGCTGGAAACGGTGAGATAAGCCTATTTTTGCAACTTTGGTTAAAATCTTCAATTTTTCATCACAGATGTGCCCAAGATGCACAAAAGTGCTGGAAACGGTGAGATAAGCCTAATTTTGCAACAATGTTTAAGGTTTGGAGGTTTCATAGACTAAAGTTGAAAATCAGTGGTTTGACTGCCATAATGAAATAGGGTCACTAATCAACGTGTTTTCTCAAAAGGCCTTCAGTCAAATTCCTTGATACTTAAAATGCATACAGTGGATTATAATAATGAAAAAGGATCATTTGAAATCTTGGTTTCGACTCTAAAGGAACTCTTTAAAAAAAAGATTTTAAGTTTGGGAAACCCCAATGAAAAAGTAGCAACTGCACGGTTTCTACTGTCAGATTGGCTCTAAGTGCCAAAAAGTGCTGGAAACGGGGAGATAAGCCTATTTTTGCAACAATGGTTAAAATCTTCAATTTTTCATCACAGATGTGTCCAAGATGCACAAAAGCGCTGGAAACGGTGAGATAAGCCTATTTTTGCAACTTTGGTTAAAATCTTCAATTTTTCATCACAGATGTGCCCAAGATGCACAAAAGCGCTGGAAACGGTGAGATAAGCCTATTTTTGCAACTTTGGTTAAAATCTTCATTTTTTCATCACAGATATGCCCAAGGTGCACAAAAGTGCTGGAAACGGTGAGATAAGCCTATTTTTGCAACTTTGGTTAAAATCTTCATTTTTTCATCACAGATATGCCCAAGGTGCACAAAAGTGCTGGAAACGGTGAGATAAGCCTAATTTTGCAACAATGTTTAAGGTTTGGAGGTTTCATAGACCAAAGTTGAAAATCAGTGGTTTGACTGCCATAATGAAATAGGGTCACTAATCAACGTGTTTTCTCAAAAGGCCTCCAGTCAAATTCCTTGATACTTAAAATGCATACAGTGGATTATAATAATGAAAAAGGATAATTTGAAATCTTGGTTTCAACTCTAAAGGAACTCTTTAAAAAAAAGATTTTAAGTTTTGGAAACCCCAATGAAAAAGTAGCAACTGCACGGTTTCTACTGTCAGATTGGCCCTAAGTGCCAAAAAGTGCTGGAAACGGGGAGATAAGCCTATTTTTGCAACTTTGGTTAAAATCTTCAATTTTTCATCACAGATGTGCCCAAGATGCGCAAAAGCGCTGGAAACGGTGAGATAAGCCTATTTTTGCAACTTTGGTTAAAATCTTAAATTTTTCATCACAGATGTGCCCAAGATGCCCAAAAGCGCTGGAAACGGTGAGATAAGCCTATTTTTGCAACTTTTGTTAAAATCTTAAATTTTTCATCACAGATGTGCCCAAGATGCCCAAAAGCGCTGGAAACGGTGAGATAAGCCTATTTTTGCAACTTTGGTTAAAATCTTCATTTTTTCATCACAGATATGCCCAAGGTGCGCAAAAGTGCTGGAAACGGTGAGATAAGCCTAATTTTGCAACAATGTTTAAGGTTTGGAGGTTTCATAGACTAAAGTTGAAAATCAGTGGTTTGACTGCCATAATGAAATAGGGTCACTAATCAACGTGTTTTCTCAAAAGGCCTTCAGTCAAATTCCTTGATACTTAAAATGCATACAGTGGATTATAATAATGAAAAAGGATAATTTGAAATCTTGGTTTCAACTCTAAAGGAACTCTTTAAAAAAGAGATTTTAAGTTTTGGAAACCCAAATGAAAAAGTAGCAACTGCACGGTTTCTACTGTCAGATTGGCTCTAAGTGCCAAAAAGTGCTGGAAACGGGGTGATAAGCCTATTTTTGCAACAATGGTTAAAATCTTCAATTTTTCATCACAGATGTGCCCAAGATGCACAAAAGCGCTGGAAACGGTGAGATAAGCCTATTTTTGCAACTTTGGTTAAAATCTTCAATTTTTCATCACAGATGTGCCCAAGATGCACAAAAGCGCTGGAAACGGTGAGATAAGCCTATTTTTGCAACTTTGGTTAAAATCTTCATTTTTTCATCACAGATATGCCCAAGGTGCACAAAAGTGCTGGAAACGGTGAGATAAGCCTAATTTTGCAACAATGTTTAAGGTTTGGAGGTTTCATAGACCAAAGTTGAAAATCCGTGGTTTGACTGCCATAATGAAATAGGGTCACTAATCAACGTGTTTTCTCAAAAGGCCTTCAGTCAAATTCCTTGATACTTAAAATGCATACAGTGGATTATAATAATGAAAAAGGATAATTTGAAATCTTGTTTTCAACTCAAAAGGAACTCTTTAAAAAAAAGATTTTAAGTTTTGGAAACCCCAATGAAAAAGTAGCAACTGCACGGTTTCTACTGTCAGATTGGCTCTAAGTGCCAAAAAGTGCTGGAAACGGGGAGATAAGCCTATTTTTGCAACTTTGGTTAAAATCTTCAATTTTTCATCACAGATGTGCCCAAGATGCGCAAAAGCGCTGGAAACGGTGAGATAAGCCTATTTTTGCAACTTTGGTTAAAATCTTAAATTTTTCATCACAGATGTGCCCAAGATGCCCAAAAGCGCTGGAAACGGTGAGATAAGCCTATTTTTGCAACTTTTGTTAAAATCTTAAATTTTTCATCACAGATGTGCCCAAGATGCCCAAAAGCGCTGGAAACGGTGAGATAAGCCTATTTTTGCAACTTTGGTTAAAATCTTCATTTTTTCATCACAGATATGCCCAAGGTGCGCAAAAGTGCTGGAAACGGTGAGATAAGCCTAATTTTGCAACAATGTTTAAGGTTTGGAGGTTTCATAGACTAAAGTTGAAAATCAGTGGTTTGACTGCCATAATGAAATAGGGTCACTAATCAACGTGTTTTCTCAAAAGGCCTTCAGTCAAATTCCTTGATACTTAAAATGCATACAGTGGATTATAATAATGAAAAAGGATAATTTGAAATCTTGGTTTCAACTCTAAAGGAACTCTTTAAAAAAGAGATTTTAAGTTTTGGAAACCCAAATGAAAAAGTAGCAACTGCACGGTTTCTACTGTCAGATTGGCTCTAAGTGCCAAAAAGTGCTGGAAACGGGGTGATAAGCCTATTTTTGCAACAATGGTTAAAATCTTCAATTTTTCATCACAGATGTGCCCAAGATGCACAAAAGCGCTGGAAACGGTGAGATAAGCCTATTTTTGCAACTTTGGTTAAAATCTTCAATTTTTCATCACAGATGTGCCCAAGATGCACAAAAGCGCTGGAAACGGTGAGATAAGCCTATTTTTGCAACTTTGGTTAAAATCTTCATTTTTTCATCACAGATATGCCCAAGGTGCACAAAAGTGCTGGAAACGGTGAGATAAGCCTAATTTTGCAACAATGTTTAAGGTTTGGAGGTTTCATAGACCAAAGTTGAAAATCCGTGGTTTGACTGCCATAATGAAATAGGGTCACTAATCAACGTGTTTTCTCAAAAGGCCTTCAGTCAAATTCCTTGATACTTAAAATGCATACAGTGGATTATAATAATGAAAAAGGATAATTTGAAATCTTGTTTTCAACTCAAAAGGAACTCTTTAAAAAAAAGATTTTAAGTTTTGGAAACCCCAATGAAAAAGTAGCAACTGCACGGTTTCTACTGTCAGATTGGCTCTAAGTGCCAAAAAGTGCTGGAAACGGGGAGATAAGCCTATTTTTGCAACTTTGGTTAAAATCTTCAATTTTTCATCACAGATGTGCCCAAGATGCGCAAAAGCGCTGGAAACGGTGAGATAAGCCTATTTTTGCAACTTTGGTTAAAATCTTAAATTTTTCATCACAGATGTGCCCAAGATGCCCAAAAGCGCTGGAAACGGTGAGATAAGCCTATTTTTGCAACTTTTGTTAAAATCTTAAATTTTTCATCACAGATGTGCCCAAGATGCCCAAAAGCGCTGGAAACGGTGAGATAAGCCTATTTTTGCAACTTTGGTTAAAATCTTCATTTTTTCATCACAGATATGCCCAAGGTGCGCAAAAGTGCTGGAAACGGTGAGATAAGCCTAATTTTGCAACAATGTTTAAGGTTTGGAGGTTTCATAGACTAAAGTTGAAAATCAGTGGTTTGACTGCCATAATGAAATAGGGTCACTAATCAACGTGTTTTCTCAAAAGGCCTTCAGTCAAATTCCTTGATACTTAAAATGCATACAGTGGATTATAATAATGAAAAAGGATAATTTGAAATCTTGGTTTCAACTCTAAAGGAACTCTTTAAAAAAAAGATTTTAAGTTTGGGAAACCCCAATGAAAAAGTAGCAACTGCACGGTTTCTACTGTCAGATTGGCTCTAAGTGCCAAAAAGTGCTGGAAACGGGGAGATAAGCCTATTTTTGCAACAATGGTTAAAATCTTCAATTTTTCATCACAGATATGTCCAAGATGCACAAAAGCGCTGGAAACGGTGAGATAAGCCTATTTTTGCAACTTTGGTTAAAATCTTAAATTTTTCATCACAGATGTGCCAAAGATGCCCAAAAGCGCTGGAAACGGTGAGATAAGCCTATTTTTGCAACTTTGGTTAAAATCTTCAATTTTTCATCACAGATGTGCCCAAGATGCACAAAAGCGCTGGAAACGGTGAGATAAGCCTATTTTTGCAACTTTGGTTAAAATCTTCAATTTTTCATCACAGATGTGCCCAAGATGCGCAAAAGCGCTGGAAACGGTGAGATAAGCCTATTTTTGCAACTTTGGTTAAAATCTTAAATTTTTCATCACAGATGTGCCCAAGATGCCCAAAAGCGCTGGAAACGGTGAGATAAGCCTATTTTTGCAACTTTGGTTAAAATCTTCAATTTTTCATCACAGATGTGCCCAAGATGCACAAAAGTGCTGGAAACGGTGAGATAAGCCTATTTTTGCAACTTTGGTTAAAATCTTCATTTTTTCATCACAGATGTGCCCAAGGTGCACAAAAGTGCTGGAAACGGTGAGATAAGCCTATTTTTGCAACTTTGGTTAAAATCTTCATTTTTTCATCACAGATATGCCAAAGGTGCACAAAAGTGCTGGAAACGGTGAGATAAGCCTAATTTTGCAACAATGTTTAACGTTTGGAGGTTTCATAGACTAAAGTTGAAAATCAGTGGTTTGACTGCCATAATGAAATAGGGTCACTAATCAACGTGTTTTCTCAAAAGGCCTTCAGTCAAATTAATTGATACTTAAAATGCATACAGTGGATTATAATAATGAAAAAGGATAATTTGAAATCTTGGTTTCAACTCTAAAGGAACTCTTTAAAAAAAAGATTTTAAGTTTTGGAAACCCCAATGAAAAAGTAGCAACTGCACGGTTTCTACTGTCAGATTGGCTCTAAGTGCCAAAAAGTGCTGGAAACGGGGAGATAAGCCTATTTTTGCAACAATGGTTAAAATCTTCAATTTTTCATCACAGATGTGCCCAAGATGCACAAAAGCGCTGGAAACGGTGAGATAAGCCTATTTTTGCAACTTTGGTTAAAATCTTCAATTTTTCATCACAGATGTGCCCAAGATGCACAAAAGCGCTGGAAACGGTGAGATAAGCCTATTTTTGCAACTTTGGTTAAAATCTTCAATTTTTCATCACAGATGTGCCCAAGATGCGCAAAAGCGCTGGAAACGGTGAGATAAGCCTATTTTTGCAACTTTGGTTAAAATCTTAAATTTTTCATCACAGATGTGCCCAAGATGCCCAAAAGCGCTGGAAACGGTGAGATAAGCCTATTTTTAAAACTTTGGTTAAAATCTTCATTTTTTCATCACAGATATTCCCAAGGTGCACAAAAGTGCTGGAAACGGTGAGATAAGCCTAATTTTGCAACAATGTTTAAGGTTTGGAGGTTTCATAGACCAAAGTTGAAAATCAGTGGTTTGACTGCCATAATGAAATAGGGTCACTAATCAACGTGTTTTCTCAAAAGGCCTTCAGTCAAATTCCATGATACTTAAAATGCATACAGTGGATTATAATAATGAAAAAGGATAATTTGAAATCTTGGTTTCAACTCTAAAGGAACTCTTTAAAAAAAAGATTTTAAGTTTTGGAAACCCCAATGAAAAAGTAGCAACTGCACGGTTTCTACTGTCAGATTGGCTCTAGTGCCAAAAAGTGCTGGAAACGGGGAGATAAGCCTATTTTTGCAACAATGGTTAAAATCTTCAATTTTTCATCACAGATGTGCCCAAGATGCACAAAAGCGCTGGAAACGGTGAGATAAGCCTATTTTTGCAACTTTGGTTAAAATCTTCAATTTTTCATCACAGATGTGCCCAAGATGCACAAAAGCGCTGGAAACGGTGAGATAAGCCTATTTTTGCAACTTTGGTTAAAATCTTCAATTTTTCATCACAGATGTGCCCAAGATGCCCATAAGCGCTGGAAACGGTGAGATAAGCCTATTTTTGCAACTTTGGTTAAAATCTTCATTTTTTCATCACAGATATGCCCAAGGTTCCGCAAAAGTGCTGGAAACGGTGAGATAAGCCTAATTTTGCAACAATGTTTAAGGTTTGGAGGTTTCATAGACTAAAGTTGAAAATCAGTGGTTTGACTGCCATAATGAAATAGGGTCACTAATCAACGTGTTTTCTCAAAAGGCCTTCAGTCAAATTCCTTGATACTTAAAATGCATACAGTGGATTATAATAATGAAAAAGGATCATTTGAAATCTTGGTTTCGACTCTAAAGGAACTCTTTAAAAAAAAGATTTTAAGTTTGGGAAACCCCAATGAAAAAGTAGCAACTGCACGGTTTCTACTGTCAGATTGGCTCTAAGTGCCAAAAAGTGCTGGAAACGGGGAGATAAGCCTATTTTTGCAACAATGGTTAAAATCTTCAATTTTTCATCACAGATGTGTCCAAGATGCACAAAAGCGCTGGAAACGGTGAGATAAGCCTATTTTTGCAACTTTGGTTAAAATCTTCAATTTTTCATCACAGATGTGCCCAAGATGCCCAAAAGTGCTGGAAACGGTGAGATAAGCCTATTTTTGCAACTCTGGTTAAAATCTTCATTTTTTCATCACAGATATGCCCAAGGTGCGCAAAAGTGCTGGAAACGGTGAGATAAGCCTAATTTTGCAACAATGTTTAAGGTTTGGAGGTTTCATAGACCAAAGTTGAAAATCAGTGGTTTGACTGCCATAATGAAATAGGGTCACTAATCAACGTGTTTTCTCAAAAGGCCTTCAGTCAAATTCCATGATACTTAAAATGCATACAGTGGATTATAATAATGAAAAAGGATAATTTGAAATCTTGGTTTCAACTCTAAAGGAACTCTTTAAAAAAAAGATTTTAAGTTTTGGAAACCCCAATGAAAAAGTAGCAACTGCACGGTTTCTACTGTCAGATTGGCTCTAGTGCCAAAAAGTGCTGGAAACGGGGAGATAAGCCTATTTTTGCAACAATGGTTAAAATCTTCAATTTTTCATCACAGATGTGCCCAAGATGCACAAAAGCGCTGGAAACGGTGAGATAAGCCTATTTTTGCAACTTTGGTTAAAATCTTCAATTTTTCATCACAGATGTGCCCAAGATGCACAAAAGCGCTGGAAACGGTGAGATAAGCCTATTTTTGCAACTTTGGTTAAAATCTTCAATTTTTCATCACAGATGTGCCCAAGATGCCCATAAGCGCTGGAAACGGTGAGATAAGCCTATTTTTGCAACTTTGGTTAAAATCTTCATTTTTTCATCACAGATATGCCCAAGGTTCCGCAAAAGTGCTGGAAACGGTGAGATAAGCCTAATTTTGCAACAATGTTTAAGGTTTGGAGGTTTCATAGACCAAAGTTGAAAATCAGTGGTTTGACTGCCATAATGAAATAGGGTCACTAATCAACGTGTTTTCTCAAAAGGCCTTCAGTCAAATTCCATGATACTTAAAATGCATACAGTGGATTATAATAATGAAAAAGGATAATTTGAAATCTTGGTTTCAACTCTAAAGGAACTCTTTAAAAAAAAGATTTTAAGTTTTGGAAACCCCAATGAAAAAGTAGCAACTGCACGGTTTCTACTGTCAGATTGGCTCTAGTGCCAAAAAGTGCTGGAAACGGGGAGATAAGCCTATTTTTGCAACAATGGTTAAAATCTTCAATTTTTCATCACAGATGTGCCCAAGATGCACAAAAGCGCTGGAAACGGTGAGATAAGCCTATTTTTGCAACTTTGGTTAAAATCTTCAATTTTTCATCACAGATGTGCCCAAGATGCACAAAAGCGCTGGAAACGGTGAGATAAGCCTATTTTTGCAACTTTGGTTAAAATCTTCAATTTTTCATCACAGATGTGCCCAAGATGCCCATAAGCGCTGGAAACGGTGAGATAAGCCTATTTTTGCAACTTTGGTTAAAATCTTCATTTTTTCATCACAGATATGCCCAAGGTTCCGCAAAAGTGCTGGAAACGGTGAGATAAGCCTAATTTTGCAACAATGTTTAAGGTTTGGAGGTTTCATAGACTAAAGTTGAAAATCAGTGGTTTGACTGCCATAATGAAATAGGGTCACTAATCAACGTGTTTTCTCAAAAGGCCTTCAGTCAAATTCCTTGATACTTAAAATGCATACAGTGGATTATAATAATGAAAAAGGATCATTTGAAATCTTGGTTTCGACTCTAAAGGAACTCTTTAAAAAAAAGATTTTAAGTTTGGGAAACCCCAATGAAAAGTAGCAACTGCACGGTTTCTACTGTCAGATTGGCTCTAAGTGCCAAAAAGTGCTGGAAACGGGGAGATAAGCCTATTTTTGCAACAATGGTTAAAATCTTCAATTTTTCATCACAGATGTGTCCAAGATGCACAAAAGCGCTGGAAACGGTGAGATAAGCCTATTTTTGCAACTTTGGTTAAAATCTTCAATTTTTCATCACAGATGTGCCCAAGATGCCCAAAAGTGCTGGAAACGGTGAGATAAGCCTATTTTTGCAACTCTGGTTAAAATCTTCATTTTTTCATCACAGATATGCCCAAGGTGCGCAAAAGTGCTGGAAACGGTGAGATAAGCCTAATTTTGCAACAATGTTTAAGGTTTGGAGGTTTCATAGACTAAAGTTGAAAATCAGTGGTTTGACTGCCATAATGAAATAGGGTCACTAATCAACGTGTTTTCTCAAAAGGCCTTCAGTCAAATTCCTTGATACTTAAAATGCATACAGTGGATTATAATAATGAAAAAGGATAATTTGAAATCTTGGTTTCAACTCTAAAGGAACTCTTTAAAAAAAAGATTTTAAGTTTGGGAAACCCCAATGAAAAAGTAGCAACTGCACGATTTCTACTGTCAGATTGGCTCTAAGTGCCAAAAAGTGCTGGAAACGGGGAGATAAGCCTATTTTTGCAACAATGGTTAAAATCTTCAATTTTTCATCACAGATATGTCCAAGATGCACAAAAGCGCTGGAAACGGTGAGATAAGCCTATTTTTGCAACTTTGGTTAAAATCTTCAATTTTTCATCACAGATGTGCCCAAGATGCACAAAAGCGCTGGAAACGGTGAGATAAGCCTATTTTTGCAACTTTGGTTAAAATCTTCAATTTTTCATCACAGATGTGCCCAAGATGCCCATAAGCGCTGGAAACGGTGAGATAAGCCTATTTTTGCAACTTTGGTTAAAATCTTCATTTTTTCATCACAGATATGCCCAAGGTTCCGCAAAAGTGCTGGAAACGGTGAGATAAGCCTAATTTTGCAACAATGTTTAAGGTTTGGAGGTTTCATAGACTAAAGTTGAAAATCAGTGGTTTGACTGCCATAATGAAATAGGGTCACTAATCAACGTGTTTTCTCAAAAGGCCTTCAGTCAAATTCCTTGATACTTAAAATGCATACAGTGGATTATAATAATGAAAAAGGATCATTTGAAATCTTGGTTTCGACTCTAAAGGAACTCTTTAAAAAAAAGATTTTAAGTTTGGGAAACCCCAATGAAAAGTAGCAACTGCACGGTTTCTACTGTCAGATTGGCTCTAAGTGCCAAAAAGTGCTGGAAACGGGGAGATAAGCCTATTTTTGCAACAATGGTTAAAATCTTCAATTTTTCATCACAGATGTGTCCAAGATGCACAAAAGCGCTGGAAACGGTGAGATAAGCCTATTTTTGCAACTTTGGTTAAAATCTTAAATTTTTCATCACAGATGTGCCAAAGATGCCCAAAAGCGCTGGAAACGGTGAGATAAGCCTATTTTTGCAACTTTGGTTAAAATCTTCAATTTTTCATCACAGATGTGCCCAAGATGCACAAAAGCGCTGGAAACGGTGAGATAAGCCTATTTTTGCAACTTTGGTTAAAATCTTCAATTTTTCATCACAGATGTGCCCAAGATGCGCAAAAGCGCTGGAAACGGTGAGATAAGCCTATTTTTGCAACTTTGGTTAAAATCTTAAATTTTTCATCACAGATGTGCCCAAGATGCCCAAAAGCGCTGGAAACGGTGAGATAAGCCTATTTTTGCAACTTTGGTTAAAATCTTCAATTTTTCATCACAGATGTGCCCAAGATGCACAAAAGTGCTGGAAACGGTGAGATAAGCCTATTTTTGCAACTTTGGTAAAAATCTTCATTTTTTCATCACAGATGTGCCCAAGGTGCACAAAAGTGCTGGAAACGGTGAGATAAGCCTATTTTTGCAACTTTGGTTAAAATCTTCATTTTTTCATCACAGATGTGCCCAAGGTGCACAAAAGTGCTGGAAACGGTGAGATAAGCCTAATTTTGCAACAATGTTTAACGTTTGGAGGTTTCATAGACTAAAGTTGAAAATCAGTGGTTTGACTGCCATAATGAAATAGGGTCACTAATCAACGTGTTTTCTCAAAAGGCCTTCAGTCAAATTAATTGATACTTAAAATGCATACAGTGGATTATAATAATGAAAAAGGATAATTTGAAATCTTGGTTTCAACTCTAAAGGAACTCTTTAAAAAAAAGATTTTAAGTTTTGGAAACCCCAATGAAAAAGTAGCAACTGCACGGTTTCTACTGTCAGATTGGCTCTAAGTGCCAAAAAGTGCTGGAAACGGGGAGATAAGCCTATTTTTGCAACAATGGTTAAAATCTTCAATTTTTCATCACAGATGTGCCCAAGATGCACAAAAGCGCTGGAAACGGTGAGATAAGCCTATTTTTGCAACTTTGGTTAAAATCTTCAATTTTTCATCACAGATGTGCCCAAGATGCACAAAAGCGCTGGAAACGGTGAGATAAGCCTATTTTTGCAACTTTGGTTAAAATCTTCAATTTTTCATCACAGATGTGCCCAAGATGCGCAAAAGCGCTGGAAACGGTGAGATAAGCCTATTTTTGCAACTTTGGTTAAAATCTTAAATTTTTCATCACAGATGTGCCCAAGATGCCCAAAAGCGCTGGAAACGGTGAGATAAGCCTATTTTTAAAACTTTGGTTAAAATCTTCATTTTTTCATCACAGATATTCCCAAGGTGCACAAAAGTGCTGGAAACGGTGAGATAAGCCTAATTTTGCAAGAATGTTTAAGGTTTGGAGGTTTCATAGACCAAAGTTGAAAATCAGTGGTTTGACTGCCATAATGAAATAGGGTCACTAATCAACGTGTTTTCTCAAAAGGCCTTCAGTCAAATTCCATGATACTTAAAATGCATACAGTGGATTATAATAATGAAAAAGGATAATTTGAAATCTTGGTTTCAACTCTAAAGGAACTCTTTAAAAAAAAGATTTTAAGTTTTGGAAACCCCAATGAAAAAGTAGCAACTGCACGGTTTCTACTGTCAGATTGGCTCTAGTGCCAAAAAGTGCTGGAAACGGGGAGATAAGCCTATTTTTGCAACAATGGTTAAAATCTTCAATTTTTCATCACAGATGTGCCCAAGATGCACAAAAGCGCTGGAAACGGTGAGATAAGCCTATTTTTGCAACTTTGGTTAAAATCTTCAATTTTTCATCACAGATGTGCCCAAGATGCACAAAAGCGCTGGAAACGGTGAGATAAGCCTATTTTTGCAACTTTGGTTAAAATCTTCAATTTTTCATCACAGATGTGCCCAAGATGCCCATAAGCGCTGGAAACGGTGAGATAAGCCTATTTTTGCAACTTTGGTTAAAATCTTCATTTTTTCATCACAGATATGCCCAAGGTTCCGCAAAAGTGCTGGAAACGGTGAGATAAGCCTAATTTTGCAACAATGTTTAAGGTTTGGAGGTTTCATAGACTAAAGTTGAAAATCAGTGGTTTGACTGCCATAATGAAATAGGGTCACTAATCAACGTGTTTTCTCAAAAGGCCTTCAGTCAAATTCCTTGATACTTAAAATGCATACAGTGGATTATAATAATGAAAAAGGATAATTTGAAATCTTGGTTTCAACTCTAAAGGAACTCTTTAAAAAAAAGATTTTAAGTTTTGGAAACCCCAATGAAAAAGTAGCAACTGCACGGTTTCTACTGTCAGATTGGCTCTAAGTGCCAAAAAGTGCTGGAAACGGGGAGATAAGCCTATTTTTGCAACAATGGTTAAAATCTTCAATTTTTCATCACAGATGTGTCCAAGATGCACAAAAGCGCTGGAAACGGTGAGATAAGCCTATTTTTGCAACTTTGGTTAAAATCTTCAATTTTTCATCACAGATGTGCCCAAGATGCACAAAAGCGCTGGAAACGGTGAGATAAGCCTATTTTTGCAACTTTTGTTAAAATCTTAAATTTTTCATCACAGATGTGCCCAAGATGCGCAAAAGCGCTGGAAACGGTGAGATAAGCCTATTTTTGCAACTTTGGTTAAAATCTTCAATTTTTCATCACAGATGTGCCCAAGATGCGCAAAAGCGCTGGAAACGGTGAGATAAGCCTATTTTTGCAACTTTGGTTAAAATCTTAAATTTTTCATCACAGATGTGCCCAAGATGCCCAAAAGCGCTGGAAACGGTGAGATAAGCCTATTTTTGCAACTTTGGTTAAAATCTTCATTTTTTCATCACAGATATGCCCAAGGTGCACAAAAGTGCTGGAAACGGTGAGATAAGCCTAATTTTGCAACAATGTTTAAGGTTTGGAGGTTTCATAGACCAAAGTTGAAAATCAGTGGTTTGACTGCCATAATGAAATAGGGTCACTAATCAACGTGTTTTCTCAAAAGGCCTTCAGTCAAATTCCTTGATACTTAAAATGCATACAGTGGATTATAATAATGAAAAAGGATAATTTGAAATCTTGGTTTCAACTCTAAAGGAACTCTTTAAAAAAAAGATTTTAAGTTTTGGAAACCCCAATGAAAAAGTAGCAACTGCACGGTTTCTACTGTCAGATTGGCTCTAAGTGCCAAAAAGTGCTGGAAACGGGGAGATAAGCCTATTTTTGCAACAATGGTTAAAATCTTCAATTTTTCATCACAGATGTGTCCAAGATGCACAAAAGCGCTGGAAACGGTGAGATAAGCCTATTTTTGCAACTTTGGTTAAAATCTTCAATTTTTCATCACAGATGTGCCCAAGATGCCCAAAATCGCTGGAAACGGTGAGATAAGCCTATTTTTGCAACTTTGGTTAAAATCTTCATTTTTTCATCACAGATATGCCCAAGGTGCACAAAAGTGCTGGAAACGGTGAGATAAGCCTAATTTTGCAACAATGTTTAAGGTTTGGAGGTTTCATAGACCAAAGTTGAAAATCAGTGGTTTGACTGCCATAATGAAATAGGGTCACTAATCAACGTGTTTTCTCAAAAGGCCTTCAGTCAAATTCCTTGATACTTAAAATGCATACAGTGGATTATAATAATGAAAAAGGATAATTTGAAATCTTGGTTTCAACTCTAAAGGAACTCTTTAAAAAAAAGATTTTAAGTTTTGGAAACCCCAATGAAAAAGTAGCAACTGCACGGTTTCTACTGTCAGATTGGCTCTAAGTGCCAAAAAGTGCTGGAAACGGGGAGATAAGCCTATTTTTGCAACTATGGTTAAAATCTTAAATTTTTCATCCTAGATGTGCCCAAGATGCCCAAAAGCGCTGGAAACGGTGAGATAAGCCTATTTTTCAATTTTGGTTAAAATCTTCAATTTTTCATCACAGATGTGCCCAAGATGCACAAAAGCGCTTTAAACGGTGAGATAAGCCTATTTTTGCAACTTTGGTTAAAATCTTAAATTTTTCATCACAGATGTGCCCAAGGTGCGCAAAAGTGCTGGAAACGGTGAGATAAGCCTAATTTTGCAACAATGTTTAAGGTTTGGAGGTTTCATAGACTAAAGTTGAAAATCAGTGGTTTGACTGCCATAATGAAATAGGGTCACTAATCAACGTGTTTTCTCAAAAGGCCTTCACTCAATTTCCTTGATACTTAAAATGCATACAGTGGATTATAATAATGAAAAAGGATAATTTGAAATCTTGGTTTCAACTCTAAAGGAACTCTTTAAAAAAAAGATTTTAAGTTTTGGAAACCCCAATGAAAAAGTAGCAACTGCACGGTTTCTACTGTCAGATTGGCTCTAAGTGCCAAAAAGTGCTGGAAACGGGGAGATAAGCCTATTTTTGCAACAATGGTTAAAATCTTCAATTTTTCATCACAGATGTGCCCAAGATGCGCAAAAGCGCTGGAAACGGTGAGATAAGCCTATTTTTGCAACTATGGTTAAAATCTTAAATTTTTCATCACAGATGTGCCCAAGATGCGCAAAAGCGCTGGAAACGGTGAGATAAGCCTATTTTTGCAACTATGGTTAAAATCTTAAATTTTTCATCACAGATGTGCCCAAGGTGCACAAAAGTGCTGGAAACGGTGAGATAAGCCTAATTTTGCAACAATGTTTAAGGTTTGGAGGTTTCATAGACTAAAGTTGAAAATCAGTGGTTTGACTGCCATAATGAAATAGGGTCACTAATCAACGTGTTTTCTCAAAAGGCCTTCAGTCAAATTCCTTGATACTTAAAATGCATACAGTGGATTATAATAATGAAAAAGGATAATTTGAAATCTTGGTTTCAACTCTAAAGGAACTCTTTACAAAAAAGATTTTAAGTTTTGGAAACCCCAATGAAAAAGTAGCAACTGCACGGTTTCTACTGTCAGATTGGCTCTAAGTGCCAAAAAGTGCTGGAAACGGGGAGATAAGCCTATTTTTGCAACAATGGTTAAAATCTTCAATTTTTCATCACAGATGTGTCCAAGATGCACAAAAGCGCTGGAAACGGTGAGATAAGCCTATTTTTGCAACTTTGGTTAAAATCTTCAATTTTTCATCACAGATGTGCCCAAGATGCACAAAAGCGCTGGAAACGGTGAAATAAGCCTATTTTTGCAACTTTGGTTAAAATCTTCAATTTTTCATCACAGATGTGCCCAAGATGCGCAAAAGCGCTGGAAAGGGTGAGATAAGCCTATTTTTGCAACTTTGGTTAAAATCTTAAATTTTTCATCACAGATGTGCCCAAGATGCCCAAAAGCGCTGGAAACGGTGAGATAAGCCTATTTTTGCAACTTTGGTTAAAATCTTCAATTTTTCATCACAGATGTGCCCAAGATGCGCAAAAGCGCTGGAAACGGTGAGATAAGCCTATTTTTGCAACTTTGGTTAAAATCTTCATTTTTTCATCACAGATATGCCCAAGGTGCACAAAAGTGCTGGAAACGGTGAGATAAGCCTAATTTTGCAACAATGTTTAAGGTTTGGAGGTTTCATAGACTAAAGTTGAAAATCAGTGGTTTGACTGCCATAATGAAATAGGGTCACTAATCAACGTGTTTTCTCAAAAGGCCTTCAGTCAAATTCCTTGATACTTAATATGCATACAGTGGATTATAATAATGAAAAAGGATAATTTGAAATCTTGGTTTCAACTCTAAAGGAACTCTTTAAAAAAAAGATTTTAAGTTTTGGAAACCCCAATGAAAAAGTAGCAACTGCACGGTTTCTACTGTCAGATTGGCTCTAAGTGCCAAAAAGTGCTGGAAACGGGGAGATAAGCCTATTTTTGCAACAATGGTTAAAATCTTCAATTTTTCATCACAGATGTGTCCAAGATGCACAAAAGCGCTGGAAACGGTGAGATAAGCCTATTTTTGCAACTTTGGTTAAAATCTTCAATTTTTCATCACAGATGTGCCCAAGATGCCCAAAAGCGCTGGAAACGGTGAGATAAGCCTATTTTTCAATTTTGGTTAAAATCTTCAATTTTTCATCACAGATGTGCCCAAGATGCACAAAAGCGCTGGAAACGGTGAGATAAGCCTATTTTTGCAACTTTGGTTAAAATCTTAAATTTTTCATCACAGATGTGCCCAAGGTGCGCAAAAGTGCTGGAAACGGTGAGATAAGCCTAATTTTGCAACAATGTTTAAGGTTTGGAGGTTTCATAGACTAAAGTTGAAAATCAGTGGTTTGACTGCCATAATGAAATAGGGTCACTAATCAACGTGTTTTCTCAAAAGGCCTTCACTCAATTTCCTTGATACTTAAAATGCATACAGTGGATTATAATAATGAAAAAGGGTAATTTGAAATCTTGGTTTCAACTCTAAAGGAACTCTTTAAAAAAAAGATTTTAAGTTTTGGAAACCCCAATGAAAAAGTAGCAACTGCACGGTTTCTACTGTCAGATTGGCTCTAAGTGCCAAAAAGTGCTGGAAACGGGGAGATAAGCCTATTTTTGCAACAATGGTTAAAATCTTAAATTTTTCATCACAGATGTGCCCAAGATGCGCAAAAGCGCTGGAAACGGTGAGATAAGCCTATTTTTGCAACTATGGTTAAAATCTTAAATTTTTCATCACAGATGTGCCCAAGGTGCACAAAAGTGCTGGAAACGGTGAGATAAGCCTAATTTTGCAACAATGTTTAAGGTTTGGAGGTTTCATAGACTAAAGTTGAAAATCAGTGGTTTGACTGCCATAATGAAATAGGGTCACTAATCAACGTGTTTTCTCAAAAGGCCTTCAGTCAAATTCCTTGATACTTAAAATGCATACAGTGGATTATAATAATGAAAAAGGATAATTTGAAATCTTGGTTTCAACTCTAAAGGAACTCTTTACAAAAAAGATTTTAAGTTTTGGAAACCCCAATGAAAAAGTAGCAACTGCACGGTTTCTACTGTCAGATTGGCTCTAAGTGCCAAAAAGTGCTGGAAACGGGGAGATAAGCCTATTTTTGCAACTATGGTTAAAATCTTAAATTTTTCATCCTAGATGTGCCCAAGATGCCCAAAAGCGCTGAAACGGGTGAGATAAGCCTATTTTTCAATTTTGGTTAAAATCTTCAATTTTTCATCACAGATGTGCCCAAGATGCACAAAAGCGCTTTAAACGGTGAGATAAGCCTATTTTTGCAACTTTGGTTAAAATCTTAAATTTTTCATCACAGATGTGCCCAAGGTGCGCAAAAGTGCTGGAAACGGTGAGATAAGCCTAATTTTGCAACAATGTTTAAGGTTTGGAGGTTTCATAGACTAAAGTTGAAAATCAGTGGTTTGACTGCCATAATGAAATAGGGTCACTAATCAACGTGTTTTCTCAAAAGGCCTTCAGTCAAATTCCTTGATACTTAAAATGCATACAGTGGATTATAATAATGAAAAAGGATAATTTGAAATCTTTGTTTCAACTCTAAAGGAACTCTTTAAAAAAAAGATTTTAAGTTTTGGAAACCCCAATGAAAAAGTAGCAACTGCACGGTTTCTACTGTCAGATTGGCTCTAAGTGCCAAAAAGTGCTGGAAACGGGGAGATAAGCCTATTTTTGCAACAATGGTTAAAATCTTCAATTTTTCATCACAGATGTGTCCAAGATGCACAAAAGCGCTGGAAACGGTGAGATAAGCCTATTTTTGCAACTTTGGTTAAAATCTTCAATTTTTCATCACAGATGTGCACAAGATGCACAAAAGCGCTGGAAACGGTGAGATAAGCCTATTTTTGCAACTTTGGTTAAAATCTTCAATTTTTCATCACAGATGTGCCCAAGATGCGCAAAAGCGCTGGAAACGGTGAGATAAGCCTATTTTTGCAACTTTGGTTAAAATCTTAAATTTTTCATCACAGATGTGCCCAAGATGCGCAAAAGCGCTGGAAACGGTGAGATAAGCCTATTGTTGCAACTTTGGTTAAAATCTTCATTTTTTCATCACAGATATGCCCAAGGTGCACAAAAGTGCTGGAAACGGTGAGATAAGCCTAATTTTGCAACAATGTTTAAGGTTTGGAGGTTTCATAGACTAAAGTTGAAAATCAGTGGTTTGACTGCCATAATGAAATAGGGTCACTAATCAACGTGTTTTCTCAAAAGGCCTTCAGTCAAATTCCTTGATACTTAAAATGCATACAGTGGATTATAATAATGAAAAAGGATAATTTGAAATCTTGGTTTCAACTCTAAAGGAACTCTTTAAAAAAAAGATTTTAAGTTTTGGAAACCCCAATGAAAAAGTAGCAACTGCACGGTTTCTACTGTCAGATTGGCTCTAAGTGCCAAAAAGTGCTAGAAACGGGGAGATAAGCCTATTTTTGCAACAATGGTTAAAATCTTCAATTTTTCATCACAGATGTGTCCAAGATGCACAAAAGCGCTGGAAACGGTGAGATAAGCCTATTTTTGCAACTTTGGTTAAAATCTTCAATTTTTCATCACAGATGTGCCCAAGATGCCCAAAAGCGCTGGAAACGGTGAGATAAGCCTATTTTTCAATTTTGGTTAAAATCTTCAATTTTTCATCACAGATGTGCCCAAGATGCACAAAAGCGCTGGAAACGGTGAGATAAGCCTATTTTTGCAACTTTGGTTAAAATCTTAAATTTTTCATCACAGATGTGCCCAAGGTGCGCAAAAGTGCTGGAAACGGTGAGATAAGCCTAATTTTGCAACAATGTTTAAGGTTTGGAGGTTTCATAGACTAAAGTTGAAAATCAGTGGTTTGACTGCCATAATGAAATAGGGTCACTAATCAACGTGTTTTCTCAAAAGGCCTTCACTCAATTTCCTTGATACTTAAAATGCATACAGTGGATTATAATAATGAAAAAGGATAATTTGAAATCTTGGTTTCAACTCTAAAGGAACTCTTTAAAAAAAAGATTTTAAGTTTTGGAAACCCCAATGAAAAAGTAGCAACTGCACGGTTTCTACTGTCAGATTGGCTCTAAGTGCCAAAAAGTGCTGGAAACGGGGAGATAAGCCTATTTTTGCAACAATGGTTAAAATCTTCAATTTTTCATCACAGATGTGCCCAAGATGCGCAAAAGCGCTGGAAACGGTGAGATAAGCCTATTTTTGCAACTATGGTTAAAATCTTAAATTTTTCATCACAGATGTGCCCAAGATGCGCAAAAGCGCTGGAAACGGTGAGATAAGCCTATTTTTGCAACTATGGTTAAAATCTTAAATTTTTCATCACAGATGTGCCCAAGGTGCACAAAAGTGCTGGAAACGGTGAGATAAGCCTAATTTTGCAACAATGTTTAAGGTTTGGAGGTTTCATAGACTAAAGTTGAAAATCAGTGGTTTGACTGCCATAATGAAATAGGGTCACTAATCAACGTGTTTTCTCAAAAGGCCTTCAGTCAAATTCCTTGATACTTAAAATGCATACAGTGGATTATAATAATGAAAAAGGATAATTTGAAATCTTGGTTTCAACTCTAAAGGAACTCTTTACAAAAAAGATTTTAAGTTTTGGAAACCCCAATGAAAAAGTAGCAACTGCACGGTTTCTACTGTCAGATTGGCTCTAAGTGCCAAAAAGTGCTGGAAACGGGGAGATAAGCCTATTTTTGCAACAATGGTTAAAATCTTCAATTTTTCATCACAGATGTGTCCAAGATGCACAAAAGCGCTGGAAACGGTGAGATAAGCCTATTTTTGCAACTTTGGTTAAAATCTTCAATTTTTCATCACAGATGTGCCCAAGATGCCCAAAAGCGCTGGAAACGGTGAGATAAGCCTATTTTTGCAACTTTGGTTAAAATCTTCAATTTTTCATCACAGATGTGCCCAAGATGCCCAAAAGCGCTGGAAACGATGCGATAAGCCTATTTTTGCAACTTTTGTTAAAATCTTAAATTTTTCATCACAGATGTGCCCAAGATGCGCAAAAGCGCTGGAAACGGTGAGATAAGCCTATTTTTGCAACTTTGGTTAAAATCTTCATTTTTTCATCACAGATATGCCCAAGGTGCACAAAAGTGCTGGAGACGGTGGGATAAGCCTAATTTTGCAACAATGTTTAAGGTTTGGAGGTTTCATAGACCAAAGTTGAAAATCAGTGGTTTGACTGCCATAATGAAATAGGGTCACTAATCAACGTGTTTTCTCAAAAGGCCTTCAGTCAAATTCCTTGATACTTAAAATGCATACAGTGGATTATAATAATGAAAAAGGATAATTTGAAATCTTGGTTTCAACTCTAAAGGAACTCTTTAAAAAAAAGATTTTAAGTTTTGGAAACCCCAATGAAAAAGTAGCAACTGCACGGTTTCTACTGTCAGATTGGCTCTAAGTGCCAAAAAGTGCTGGAAACGGGGAGATAAGCCTATTTTTGCAACTATGGTTAAAATCTTAAATTTTTCATCCTAGATGTGCCCAAGATGCCCAAAAGCGCTGGAAACGGTGAGATAAGCCTATTTTTCAATTTTGGTTAAAATCTTCAATTTTTCATCACAGATGTGCCCAAGATGCACAAAAGCGCTTTAAACGGTGAGATAAGCCTATTTTTGCAACTTTGGTTAAAATCTTAAATTTTTCATCACAGATGTGCCCAAGGTGCGCAAAAGTGCTGGAAACGGTGAGATAAGCCTAATTTTGCAACAATGTTTAAGGTTTGGAGGTTTCATAGACTAAAGTTGAAAATCAGTGGTTTGACTGCCATAATGAAATAGGGTCACTAATCAACATGTTTTCTCAAAAGGCCTTCAGTCAAATTCCTTGATACTTAAAATGCATACAGTGGATTATAATAATGAAAAAGGATAATTTGAAATCTTGGTTTCAACTCTAAAGGAACTCTTTAAAAAAAAGATTTTAAGTTTTGGAAACCCCAATGAAAAAGTAGCAACTGCACGGTTTCTACTGTCAGATTGGCTCTAAGTGCCAAAAAGTGCTGGAAACGGGGAGATAAGCCTATTTTTGCAACAATGGTTAAAATCTTCAATTTTTCATCACAGATGTGTCCAAGATGCACAAAAGCGCTGGAAACGGTGAGATAAGCCTATTTTTGCAACTTTGGTTAAAATCTTCAATTTTTCATCACAGATGTGCCCAAGATGCACAAAAGCGCTGGAAACGGTGAAATAAGCCTATTTTTGCAACTTTGGTTAAAATCTTCAATTTTTCATCACAGATGTGCCCAAGATGCGCAAAAGCGCTGGAAACGGTGAGATAAGCCTATTTTTGCAACTATGGTTAAAATCTTAAATTTTTCATCCTAGATGTGCCCAAGATGCCCAAAAGCGCTGGAAACGGTGAGATAAGCCTATTTTTCAATTTTGGTTAAAATCTTCAATTTTTCATCACAGATGTGCCCAAGATGCACAAAAGCGCTTTAAACGGTGAGATAAGCCTATTTTTGCAACTTTGGTTAAAATCTTAAATTTTTCATCACAGATGTGCCCAAGGTGCGCAAAAGTGCTGGAAACGGTGAGATAAGCCTAATTTTGCAACAATGTTTAAGGTTTGGAGGTTTCATAGACTAAAGTTGAAAATCAGTGGTTTGACTGCCATAATGAAATAGGGTCACTAATCAACATGTTTTCTCAAAAGGCCTTCAGTCAAATTCCTTGATACTTAAAATGCATACAGTGGATTATAATAATGAAAAAGGATGATTTGAAATCTTGGTTTCAACTCTAAAGGAACTCTTTAAAAAAAAGATTTTAAGTTTTGGAAACCCCAATGAAAAAGTAGCAACTGCACGGTTTCTACTGTCAGATTGGCTCTAAGTGCCAAAAAGTGCTGGAAACGGGGAGATAAGCCTATTTTTGCAACAATGGTTAAAATCTTCAATTTTTCATCACAGATGTGTCCAAGATGCACAAAAGCGCTGGAAACGGTGAGATAAGCCTATTTTTGCAACTTTGGTTAAAATCTTCAATTTTTCATCACAGATGTGCCCAAGATGCACAAAAGCGCTGGAAACGGTGAAATAAGCCTATTTTTGCAACTTTGGTTAAAATCTTCAATTTTTCATCACAGATGTGCCCAAGATGCGCAAAAGCGCTGGAAACGGTGAGATAAGCCTATTTTTGCAACTTTGGTTAAAATCTTAAATTTTTCATCACAGATGTGCCCAAGATGCCCAAAAGCGCTGGAAACGGTGAGATAAGCCTATTTTTGCAACTTTGGTTAAAATCTTCAATTTTTCATCACAGATGTGCCCAAGATGCGCAAAAGCGCTGGAAACGGTGAGATAAGCCTATTTTTGCAACTTTGGTTAAAATCTTCATTTTTTCATCACAGATATGCCCAAGGTGCACAAAAGTGCTGGAAACGGTGAGATAAGCCTAATTTTGCAACAATGTTTAAGGTTTGGAGGTTTCATAGACTAAAGTTGAAAATCAGTGGTTTTACTGCCATAATGAAATAGGGTCACTAATCAACGTGTTTTCTCAAAAGGCCTTCAGTCAAATTCCTTGATACTTAAAATGCATACAGTGGATTATAATAATGAAAAAGGATAATTTGAAATCTTGGTTTCAACTCTAAAGGAACTCTTTAAAAAAAAGATTTTAAGTTTTGGAAACCCCAATGAAAAAGTAGCAACTGCACGGTTTCTACTGTCAGATTGGCTCTAAGTGCCAAAAAGTGCTGGAAACGGGGAGATAAGCCTATTTTTGCAACAATGGTTAAAATCTTCAATTTTTCATCACAGATGTGCCCAAGATGCACAAAAGCGCTGGAAACGGTGAGATAAGCCTATTTTTGCAACTTTGGTTAAAATCTTCAATTTTTCATCACAGATGTGCCCAAGGTGCGCAAAAGTGCTGGAAACGGTGAGATAAGCCTAATTTTGCAACAATGTTTAAGGTTTGGAGGTTTCATAGACTAAAGTTGAAAATCAGTGGTTTGACTGCCATAATGAAATAGGGTCACTAATCAACGTGTTTTCTCAAAAGGCCTTCAGTCAAATTCCTTGATACTTAAAATGCATACAGTGGATTATAATAATGAAAAAGGATAATTTGAAATCTTTGTTTCAACTCTAAAGGAACTCTTTAAAAAAAAGATTTTAAGTTTTGGAAACCCCAATGAAAAAGTAGCAACTGCACGGTTTCTACTGTCAGATTGGCTCTAAGTGCCAAAAAGTGCTGGAAACGGGGAGATAAGCCTATTTTTGCAACAATGGTTAAAATCTTCAATTTTTCATCACAGATGTGTCCAAGATGCACAAAAGCGCTGGAAACGGTGAGATAAGCCTATTTTTGCAACTTTGGTTAAAATCTTCAATTTTTCATCACAGATGTGCCCAAGATGCACAAAAGCGCTGGAAACGGTGAGATAAGCCTATTTTTGCAACTTTGGTTAAAATCTTCAATTTTTCATCACAGATGTGCCCAAGATGCGCAAAAGCGCTGGAAACGGTGAGATAAGCCTATTTTTGCAACTTTGGTTAAAATCTTAAATTTTTCATCACAGATGTGCCCAAGATGCGCAAAAGCGCTGGAAACGGTGAGATACGCCTATTGTTGCAACTTTGGTTAAAATCTTCATTTTTTCATCACAGATATGCCCAAGGTGCACAAAAGTGCTGGAAACGGTGAGATAAGCCTAATTTTGCAACAATGTTTAAGGTTTGGAGGTTTCATAGACTAAAGTTGAAAATCAGTGGTTTGACTGCCATAATGAAATAGGGTCACTAATCAACGTGTTTTCTCAAAAGGCCTTCAGTCAAATTCCTTGATACTTAAAATGCATACAGTGGATTATAATAATGAAAAAGGATAATTTGAAATCTTGGTTTCAACTCTAAAGGAACTCTTTAAAAAAAAGATTTTAAGTTTTGGAAACCCCAATGAAAAAGTAGCAACTGCACGGTTTCTACTGTCAGATTGGCTCTAAGTGCCAAAAAGTGCTAGAAACGGGGAGATAAGCCTATTTTTGCAACAATGGTTAAAATCTTCAATTTTTCATCACAGATGTGTCCAAGATGCACAAAAGCGCTGGAAACGGTGAGATAAGCCTATTTTTGCAACTTTGGTTAAAATCTTCAATTTTTCATCACAGATGTGCCCAAGATGCCCAAAAGCGCTGGAAACGGTGAGATAAGCCTATTTTTCAATTTTGGTTAAAATCTTCAATTTTTCATCACAGATGTGCCCAAGATGCACAAAAGCGCTGGAAACGGTGAGATAAGCCTATTTTTGCAACTTTGGTTAAAATCTTAAATTTTTCATCACAGATGTGCCCAAGGTGCGCAAAAGTGCTGGAAACGGTGAGATAAGCCTAATTTTGCAACAATGTTTAAGGTTTGGAGGTTTCATAGACTAAAGTTGAAAATCAGTGGTTTGACTGCCATAATGAAATAGGGTCACTAATCAACGTGTTTTCTCAAAAGGCCTTCACTCAATTTCCTTGATACTTAAAATGCATACAGTGGATTATAATAATGAAAAAGGATAATTTGAAATCTTGGTTTCAACTCTAAAGGAACTCTTTAAAAAAAAGATTTTAAGTTTTGGAAACCCCAATGAAAAAGTAGCAACTGCACGGTTTCTACTGTCAGATTGGCTCTAAGTGCCAAAAAGTGCTGGAAACGGGGAGATAAGCCTATTTTTGCAACAATGGTTAAAATCTTCAATTTTTCATCACAGATGTGCCCAAGATGCGCAAAAGCGCTGGAAACGGTGAGATAAGCCTATTTTTGCAACTATGGTTAAAATCTTAAATTTTTCATCACAGATGTGCCCAAGATGCGCAAAAGCGCTGGAAACGGTGAGATAAGCCTATTTTTGCAACTATGGTTAAAATCTTAAATTTTTCATCACAGATGTGCCCAAGGTGCACAAAAGTGCTGGAAACGGTGAGATAAGCCTAATTTTGCAACAATGTTTAAGGTTTGGAGGTTTCATAGACTAAAGTTGAAAATCAGTGGTTTGACTGCCATAATGAAATAGGGTCACTAATCAACGTGTTTTCTCAAAAGGCCTTCAGTCAAATTCCTTGATACTTAAAATGCATACAGTGGATTATAATAATGAAAAAGGATAATTTGAAATCTTGGTTTCAACTCTAAAGGAACTCTTTACAAAAAAGATTTTAAGTTTTGGAAACCCCAATGAAAAAGTAGCAACTGCACGGTTTCTACTGTCAGATTGGCTCTAAGTGCCAAAAAGTGCTGGAAACGGGGAGATAAGCCTATTTTTGCAACAATGGTTAAAATCTTCAATTTTTCATCACAGATGTGTCCAAGATGCACAAAAGCGCTGGAAACGGTGAGATAAGCCTATTTTTGCAACTTTGGTTAAAATCTTCAATTTTTCATCACAGATGTGCCCAAGATGCCCAAAAGCGCTGGAAACGGTGAGATAAGCCTATTTTTGCAACTTTGGTTAAAATCTTCAATTTTTCATCACAGATGTGCCCAAGATGCCCAAAAGCGCTGGAAACGATGCGATAAGCCTATTTTTGCAACTTTTGTTAAAATCTTAAATTTTTCATCACAGATGTGCCCAAGATGCGCAAAAGCGCTGGAAACGGTGAGATAAGCCTATTTTTGCAACTTTGGTTAAAATCTTCATTTTTTCATCACAGATATGCCCAAGGTGCACAAAAGTGCTGGAGACGGTGGGATAAGCCTAATTTTGCAACAATGTTTAAGGTTTGGAGGTTTCATAGACCAAAGTTGAAAATCAGTGGTTTGACTGCCATAATGAAATAGGGTCACTAATCAACGTGTTTTCTCAAAAGGCCTTCAGTCAAATTCCTTGATACTTAAAATGCATACAGTGGATTATAATAATGAAAAAGGATAATTTGAAATCTTGGTTTCAACTCTAAAGGAACTCTTTAAAAAAAAGATTTTAAGTTTTGGAAACCCCAATGAAAAAGTAGCAACTGCACGGTTTCTACTGTCAGATTGGCTCTAAGTGCCAAAAAGTGCTGGAAACGGGGAGATAAGCCTATTTTTGCAACTATGGTTAAAATCTTAAATTTTTCATCCTAGATGTGCCCAAGATGCCCAAAAGCGCTGGAAACGGTGAGATAAGCCTATTTTTCAATTTTGGTTAAAATCTTCAATTTTTCATCACAGATGTGCCCAAGATGCACAAAAGCACTTTAAACGGTGAGATAAGCCTATTTTTGCAACTTTGGTTAAAATCTTAAATTTTTCATCACAGATGTGCCCAAGGTGCGCAAAAGTGCTGGAAACGGTGAGATAAGCCTAATTTTGCAACAATGTTTAAGGTTTGGAGGTTTCATAGACTAAAGTTGAAAATCAGTGGTTTGACTGCCATAATGAAATAGGGTCACTAATCAACATGTTTTCTCAAAAGGCCTTCAGTCAAATTCCTTGATACTTAAAATGCATACAGTGGATTATAATAATGAAAAAGGATAATTTGAAATCTTGGTTTCAACTCTAAAGGAACTCTTTAAAAAAAAGATTTTAAGTTTTGGAAACCCCAATGAAAAAGTAGCAACTGCACGGTTTCTACTGTCAGATTGGCTCTAAGTGCCAAAAAGTGCTGGAAACGGGGAGATAAGCCTATTTTTGCAACAATGGTTAAAATCTTCAATTTTTCATCACAGATGTGTCCAAGATGCACAAAAGCGCTGGAAACGGTGAGATAAGCCTATTTTTGCAACTTTGGTTAAAATCTTCAATTTTTCATCACAGATGTGCCCAAGATGCACAAAAGCGCTGGAAACGGTGAAATAAGCCTATTTTTGCAACTTTGGTTAAAATCTTCAATTTTTCATCACAGATGTGCCCAAGATGCGCAAAAGCGCTGGAAACGGTGAGATAAGCCTATTTTTGCAACTATGGTTAAAATCTTAAATTTTTCATCCTAGATGTGCCCAAGATGCCCAAAAGCGCTGGAAACGGTGAGATAAGCCTATTTTTCAATTTTGGTTAAAATCTTCAATTTTTCATCACAGATGTGCCCAAGATGCACAAAAGCGCTTTAAACGGTGAGATAAGCCTATTTTTGCAACTTTGGTTAAAATCTTAAATTTTTCATCACAGATGTGCCCAAGGTGCGCAAAAGTGCTGGAAACGGTGAGATAAGCCTAATTTTGCAACAATGTTTAAGGTTTGGAGGTTTCATAGACTAAAGTTGAAAATCAGTGGTTTGACTGCCATAATGAAATAGGGTCACTAATCAACATGTTTTCTCAAAAGGCCTTCAGTCAAATTCCTTGATACTTAAAATGCATACAGTGGATTATAATAATGAAAAAGGATGATTTGAAATCTTGGTTTCAACTCTAAAGGAACTCTTTAAAAAAAAGATTTTAAGTTTTGGAAACCCCAATGAAAAAGTAGCAACTGCACGGTTTCTACTGTCAGATTGGCTCTAAGTGCCAAAAAGTGCTGGAAACGGGGAGATAAGCCTATTTTTGCAACAATGGTTAAAATCTTCAATTTTTCATCACAGATGTGTCCAAGATGCACAAAAGCGCTGGAAACGGTGAGATAAGCCTATTTTTGCAACTTTGGTTAAAATCTTCAATTTTTCATCACAGATGTGCCCAAGATGCACAAAAGCGCTGGAAACGGTGAAATAAGCCTATTTTTGCAACTTTGGTTAAAATCTTCAATTTTTCATCACAGATGTGCCCAAGATGCGCAAAAGCGCTGGAAACGGTGAGATAAGCCTATTTTTGCAACTTTGGTTAAAATCTTAAATTTTTCATCACAGATGTGCCCAAGATGCCCAAAAGCGCTGGAAACGGTGAGATAAGCCTATTTTTGCAACTTTGGTTAAAATCTTCAATTTTTCATCACAGATGTGCCCAAGATGCGCAAAAGCGCTGGAAACGGTGAGATAAGCCTATTTTTGCAACTTTGGTTAAAATCTTCATTTTTTCATCACAGATATGCCCAAGGTGCACAAAAGTGCTGGAAACGGTGAGATAAGCCTAATTTTGCAACAATGTTTAAGGTTTGGAGGTTTCATAGACTAAAGTTGAAAATCAGTGGTTTGACTGCCATAATGAAATAGGGTCACTAATCAACGTGTTTTCTCAAAAGGCCTTCAGTCAAATTCCTTGATACTTAATATGCATACAGTGGATTATAATAATGAAAAAGGATAATTTGAAATCTTGGTTTCAACTCTAAAGGAACTCTTTAAAAAAAAGATTTTAAGTTTTGGAAACCCCAATGAAAAAGTAGCAACTGCACGGTTTCTACTGTCAGATTGGCTCTAAGTGCCAAAAAGTGCTGGAAACGGGGAGATAAGCCTATTTTTGCAACAATGGTTAAAATCTTCAATTTTTCATCACAGATGTGTCCAAGATGCACAAAAGCGCTGGAAACGGTGAGATAAGCCTATTTTTGCAACTTTGGTTAAAATCTTCAATTTTTCATCACAGATGTGCCCAAGATGCCCAAAAGCGCTGGAAACGGTGAGATAAGCCTATTTTTGCAACTTTGATTAAAATCTTCAATTTTTCATCACAGATGTGCCCAAGATGCCCAAAAGCGCTGGAAACGATGCGATAAGCCTATTTTTGCAACTTTGGTTAAAATCTTCAATTTTTCATCACAGATGTGCCCAAGATGCGCAAAAGCGCTGGAAACGGTGAGATAAGCCTATTTTTGCAACTTTGGTTAAAATCTTCATTTTTTCATCACAGATATGCCCAAGGTGCACAAAAGTGCTGGAAACGGTGAGATAAGCCTAATTTTGCAACAATGTTTAAGGTTTGGAGGTTTCATAGACTAAAGTTGAAAATCAGTGGTTTTACTGCCATAATGAAATAGGGTCACTAATCAACGTGTTTTCTCAAAAGGCCTTCAGTCAAATTCCTTGATACTTAAAATGCATACAGTGGATTATAATAATGAAAAAGGATAATTTGAAATCTTGGTTTCAACTCTAAAGGAACTCTTTAAAAAAAAGATTTTAAGTTTTGGAAACCCCAATGAAAAAGTAGCAACTGCACGGTTTCTACTGTCAGATTGGCTCTAAGTGCCAAAAAGTGCTGGAAACGGGGAGATAAGCCTATTTTTGCAACAATGGTTAAAATCTTCAATTTTTCATCACAGATGTGCCCAAGATGCACAAAAGCGCTGGAAACGGTGAGATAAGCCTATTTTTGCAACTTTGGTTAAAATCTTCAATTTTTCATCACAGATGTGCCCAAGGTGCGCAAAAGTGCTGGAAACGGTGAGATAAGCCTAATTTTGCAACAATGTTTAAGGTTTGGAGGTTTCATAGACTAAAGTTGAAAATCAGTGGTTTGACTGCCATAATGAAATAGGGTCACTAATCAACGTGTTTTCTCAAAAGGCCTTCAGTCAAATTCCTTGATACTTAAAATGCATACAGTGGATTATAATAATGAAAAAGGATAATTTGAAATCTTTGTTTCAACTCTAAAGGAACTCTTTAAAAAAAAGATTTTAAGTTTTGGAAACCCCAATGAAAAAGTAGCAACTGCACGGTTTCTACTGTCAGATTGGCTCTAAGTGCCAAAAAGTGCTGGAAACGGGGAGATAAGCCTATTTTTGCAACAATGGTTAAAATCTTCAATTTTTCATCACAGATGTGTCCAAGATGCACAAAAGCGCTGGAAACGGTGAGATAAGCCTATTTTTGCAACTTTGGTTAAAATCTTCAATTTTTCATCACAGATGTGCCCAAGATGCACAAAAGCGCTGGAAACGGTGAGATAAGCCTATTTTTGCAACTTTGGTTAAAATCTTCAATTTTTCATCACAGATGTGCCCAAGATGCGCAAAAGCGCTGGAAACGGTGAGATAAGCCTATTTTTGCAACTTTGGTTAAAATCTTAAATTTTTCATCACAGATGTGCCCAAGATGCGCAAAAGCGCTGGAAACGGTGAGATACGCCTATTGTTGCAACTTTGGTTAAAATCTTCATTTTTTCATCACAGATATGCCCAAGGTGCACAAAAGTGCTGGAAACGGTGAGATAAGCCTAATTTTGCAACAATGTTTAAGGTTTGGAGGTTTCATAGACTAAAGTTGAAAATCAGTGGTTTGACTGCCATAATGAAATAGGGTCACTAATCAACGTGTTTTCTCAAAAGGCCTTCAGTCAAATTCCTTGATACTTAAAATGCATACAGTGGATTATAATAATGAAAAAGGATAATTTGAAATCTTGGTTTCAACTCTAAAGGAACTCTTTAAAAAAAAGATTTTAAGTTTTGGAAACCCCAATGAAAAAGTAGCAACTGCACGGTTTCTACTGTCAGATTGGCTCTAAGTGCCAAAAAGTGCTAGAAACGGGGAGATAAGCCTATTTTTGCAACAATGGTTAAAATCTTCAATTTTTCATCACAGATGTGTCCAAGATGCACAAAAGCGCTGGAAACGGTGAGATAAGCCTATTTTTGCAACTTTGGTTAAAATCTTCAATTTTTCATCACAGATGTGCCCAAGATGCCCAAAAGCGCTGGAAACGGTGAGATAAGCCTATTTTTCAATTTTGGTTAAAATCTTCAATTTTTCATCACAGATGTGCCCAAGATGCACAAAAGCGCTGGAAACGGTGAGATAAGCCTATTTTTGCAACTTTGGTTAAAATCTTAAATTTTTCATCACAGATGTGCCCAAGGTGCGCAAAAGTGCTGGAAACGGTGAGATAAGCCTAATTTTGCAACAATGTTTAAGGTTTGGAGGTTTCATAGACTAAAGTTGAAAATCAGTGGTTTGACTGCCATAATGAAATAGGGTCACTAATCAACGTGTTTTCTCAAAAGGCCTTCACTCAATTTCCTTGATACTTAAAATGCATACAGTGGATTATAATAATGAAAAAGGATAATTTGAAATCTTGGTTTCAACTCTAAAGGAACTCTTTAAAAAAAAGATTTTAAGTTTTGGAAACCCCAATGAAAAAGTAGCAACTGCACGGTTTCTACTGTCAGATTGGCTCTAAGTGCCAAAAAGTGCTGGAAACGGGGAGATAAGCCTATTTTTGCAACAATGGTTAAAATCTTCAATTTTTCATCACAGATGTGCCCAAGATGCGCAAAAGCGCTGGAAACGGTGAGATAAGCCTATTTTTGCAACTATGGTTAAAATCTTAAATTTTTCATCACAGATGTGCCCAAGATGCGCAAAAGCGCTGGAAACGGTGAGATAAGCCTATTTTTGCAACTATGGTTAAAATCTTAAATTTTTCATCACAGATGTGCCCAAGGTGCACAAAAGTGCTGGAAACGGTGAGATAAGCCTAATTTTGCAACAATGTTTAAGGTTTGGAGGTTTCATAGACTAAAGTTGAAAATCAGTGGTTTGACTGCCATAATGAAATAGGGTCACTAATCAACGTGTTTTCTCAAAAGGCCTTCAGTCAAATTCCTTGATACTTAAAATGCATACAGTGGATTATAATAATGAAAAAGGATAATTTGAAATCTTGGTTTCAACTCTAAAGGAACTCTTTACAAAAAAGATTTTAAGTTTTGGAAACCCCAATGAAAAAGTAGCAACTGCACGGTTTCTACTGTCAGATTGGCTCTAAGTGCCAAAAAGTGCTGGAAACGGGGAGATAAGCCTATTTTTGCAACAATGGTTAAAATCTTCAATTTTTCATCACAGATGTGTCCAAGATGCACAAAAGCGCTGGAAACGGTGAGATAAGCCTATTTTTGCAACTTTGGTTAAAATCTTCAATTTTTCATCACAGATGTGCCCAAGATGCCCAAAAGCGCTGGAAACGGTGAGATAAGCCTATTTTTGCAACTTTGGTTAAAATCTTCAATTTTTCATCACAGATGTGCCCAAGATGCCCAAAAGCGCTGGAAACGATGCGATAAGCCTATTTTTGCAACTTTTGTTAAAATCTTAAATTTTTCATCACAGATGTGCCCAAGATGCGCAAAAGCGCTGGAAACGGTGAGATAAGCCTATTTTTGCAACTTTGGTTAAAATCTTCATTTTTTCATCACAGATATGCCCAAGGTGCACAAAAGTGCTGGAGACGGTGGGATAAGCCTAATTTTGCAACAATGTTTAAGGTTTGGAGGTTTCATAGACCAAAGTTGAAAATCAGTGGTTTGACTGCCATAATGAAATAGGGTCACTAATCAACGTGTTTTCTCAAAAGGCCTTCAGTCAAATTCCTTGATACTTAAAATGCATACAGTGGATTATAATAATGAAAAAGGATAATTTGAAATCTTGGTTTCAACTCTAAAGGAACTCTTTAAAAAAAAGATTTTAAGTTTTGGAAACCCCAATGAAAAAGTAGCAACTGCACGGTTTCTACTGTCAGATTGGCTCTAAGTGCCAAAAAGTGCTGGAAACGGGGAGATAAGCCTATTTTTGCAACTATGGTTAAAATCTTAAATTTTTCATCCTAGATGTGCCCAAGATGCCCAAAAGCGCTGGAAACGGTGAGATAAGCCTATTTTTCAATTTTGGTTAAAATCTTCAATTTTTCATCACAGATGTGCCCAAGATGCACAAAAGCGCTTTAAACGGTGAGATAAGCCTATTTTTGCAACTTTGGTTAAAATCTTAAATTTTTCATCACAGATGTGCCCAAGGTGCGCAAAAGTGCTGGAAACGGTGAGATAAGCCTAATTTTGCAACAATGTTTAAGGTTTGGAGGTTTCATAGACTAAAGTTGAAAATCAGTGGTTTGACTGCCATAATGAAATAGGGTCACTAATCAACATGTTTTCTCAAAAGGCCTTCAGTCAAATTCCTTGATACTTAAAATGCATACAGTGGATTATAATAATGAAAAAGGATAATTTGAAATCTTGGTTTCAACTCTAAAGGAACTCTTTAAAAAAAAGATTTTAAGTTTTGGAAACCCCAATGAAAAAGTAGCAACTGCACGGTTTCTACTGTCAGATTGGCTCTAAGTGCCAAAAAGTGCTGGAAACGGGGAGATAAGCCTATTTTTGCAACAATGGTTAAAATCTTCAATTTTTCATCACAGATGTGTCCAAGATGCACAAAAGCGCTGGAAACGGTGAGATAAGCCTATTTTTGCAACTTTGGTTAAAATCTTCAATTTTTCATCACAGATGTGCCCAAGATGCACAAAAGCGCTGGAAACGGTGAAATAAGCCTATTTTTGCAACTTTGGTTAAAATCTTCAATTTTTCATCACAGATGTGCCCAAGATGCGCAAAAGCGCTGGAAACGGTGAGATAAGCCTATTTTTGCAACTATGGTTAAAATCTTAAATTTTTCATCCTAGATGTGCCCAAGATGCCCAAAAGCGCTGGAAACGGTGAGATAAGCCTATTTTTCAATTTTGGTTAAAATCTTCAATTTTTCATCACAGATGTGCCCAAGATGCACAAAAGCGCTTTAAACGGTGAGATAAGCCTATTTTTGCAACTTTGGTTAAAATCTTAAATTTTTCATCACAGATGTGCCCAAGGTGCGCAAAAGTGCTGGAAACGGTGAGATAAGCCTAATTTTGCAACAATGTTTAAGGTTTGGAGGTTTCATAGACTAAAGTTGAAAATCAGTGGTTTGACTGCCATAATGAAATAGGGTCACTAATCAACATGTTTTCTCAAAAGGCCTTCAGTCAAATTCCTTGATACTTAAAATGCATACAGTGGATTATAATAATGAAAAAGGATGATTTGAAATCTTGGTTTCAACTCTAAAGGAACTCTTTAAAAAAAAGATTTTAAGTTTTGGAAACCCCAATGAAAAAGTAGCAACTGCACGGTTTCTACTGTCAGATTGGCTCTAAGTGCCAAAAAGTGCTGGAAACGGGGAGATAAGCCTATTTTTGCAACAATGGTTAAAATCTTCAATTTTTCATCACAGATGTGTCCAAGATGCACAAAAGCGCTGGAAACGGTGAGATAAGCCTATTTTTGCAACTTTGGTTAAAATCTTCAATTTTTCATCACAGATGTGCCCAAGATGCACAAAAGCGCTGGAAACGGTGAAATAAGCCTATTTTTGCAACTTTGGTTAAAATCTTCAATTTTTCATCACAGATGTGCCCAAGATGCGCAAAAGCGCTGGAAACGGTGAGATAAGCCTATTTTTGCAACTTTGGTTAAAATCTTAAATTTTTCATCACAGATGTGCCCAAGATGCCCAAAAGCGCTGGAAACGGTGAGATAAGCCTATTTTTGCAACTTTGGTTAAAATCTTCAATTTTTCATCACAGATGTGCCCAAGATGCGCAAAAGCGCTGGAAACGGTGAGATAAGCCTATTTTTGCAACTTTGGTTAAAATCTTCATTTTTTCATCACAGATATGCCCAAGGTGCACAAAAGTGCTGGAAACGGTGAGATAAGCCTAATTTTGCAACAATGTTTAAGGTTTGGAGGTTTCATAGACTAAAGTTGAAAATCAGTGGTTTGACTGCCATAATGAAATAGGGTCACTAATCAACGTGTTTTCTCAAAAGGCCTTCAGTCAAATTCCTTGATACTTAATATGCATACAGTGGATTATAATAATGAAAAAGGATAATTTGAAATCTTGGTTTCAACTCTAAAGGAACTCTTTAAAAAAAAGATTTTAAGTTTTGGAAACCCCAATGAAAAAGTAGCAACTGCACGGTTTCTACTGTCAGATTGGCTCTAAGTGCCAAAAAGTGCTGGAAACGGGGAGATAAGCCTATTTTTGCAACAATGGTTAAAATCTTCAATTTTTCATCACAGATGTGTCCAAGATGCACAAAAGCGCTGGAAACGGTGAGATAAGCCTATTTTTGCAACTTTGGTTAAAATCTTCAATTTTTCATCACAGATGTGCCCAAGATGCCCAAAAGCGCTGGAAACGGTGAGATAAGCCTATTTTTGCAACTTTGATTAAAATCTTCAATTTTTCATCACAGATGTGCCCAAGATGCCCAAAAGCGCTGGAAACGATGCGATAAGCCTATTTTTGCAACTTTGGTTAAAATCTTCAATTTTTCATCACAGATGTGCCCAAGATGCGCAAAAGCGCTGGAAACGGTGAGATAAGCCTATTTTTGCAACTTTGGTTAAAATCTTCATTTTTTCATCACAGATATGCCCAAGGTGCACAAAAGTGCTGGAAACGGTGAGATAAGCCTAATTTTGCAACAATGTTTAAGGTTTGGAGGTTTCATAGACTAAAGTTGAAAATCAGTGGTTTTACTGCCATAATGAAATAGGGTCACTAATCAACGTGTTTTCTCAAAAGGCCTTCAGTCAAATTCCTTGATACTTAAAATGCATACAGTGGATTATAATAATGAAAAAGGATAATTTGAAATCTTGGTTTCAACTCTAAAGGAACTCTTTAAAAAAAAGATTTTAAGTTTTGGAAACCCCAATGAAAAAGTAGCAACTGCACGGTTTCTACTGTCAGATTGGCTCTAAGTGCCAAAAAGTGCTGGAAACGGGGAGATAAGCCTATTTTTGCAACAATGGTTAAAATCTTCAATTTTTCATCACAGATGTGCCCAAGATGCACAAAAGCGCTGGAAACGGTGAGATAAGCCTATTTTTGCAACTTTGGTTAAAATCTTCAATTTTTCATCACAGATGTGCCCAAGATGCGCAAAAGCGCTGGAAACGGTGAGATAAGCCTATTTTTGCAACTTTGGTTAAAATCTTAAATTTTTCATCACAGATGTGCCCAAGATGCCCAAAAGCGCTGGAAACGGTGAGATAAGCCTATTTTTGCAACTTTTGTTAAAATCTTAAATTTTTCATCACAGATGTGCCCAAGATGCCCAAAAGCGCTGGAAACGGTGAGATAAGCCTATTTTTGCAACTTTGGTTAAAATCTTCATTTTTTCATCACAGATATGCCCAAGGTGCGCAAAAGTGCTGGAAACGGTGAGATAAGCCTAATTTTGCAACAATGTTTAAGGTTTGGAGGTTTCATAGACTAAAGTTGAAAATCAGTGGTTTGACTGCCATAATGAAATAGGGTCACTAATCAACGTGTTTTCTCAAAAGGCCTTCAGTCAAATTCCTTGATACTTAAAATGCATACAGTGGATTATAATAATGAAAAAGGATAATTTGAAATCTTGGTTTCAACTCTAAAGGAACTCTTTAAAAAAAAGATTTTAAGTTTTGGAAACCCCAATGAAAAAGTAGCAACTGCACGGTTTCTACTGTCAGATTAGCTCTAAGTGCCAAAAAGTGCTGGAAACGGGGAGATAAGCCTATTTTTGCAACAATCGTTAAAATCTTCAATTTTTCATCACAGATGTGTCCAAGATGCACAAAAGCGCTGGAAACGGTGAGATAAGCCTATTTTTGCAACTTTGGTTAAAATCTTCAATTTTTCATCACAGATGTGCCCAAGATGCGCAAAAGCGCTGGAAACGGTGAGATAAGCCTATTTTTGCAACTTTGGTTAAAATCTTCAATTTTTCATCACAGATGTGCCCAAGATGCGCAAAAGCGCTGGAAACGGTGAGATAAGCCTATTTTTGCAACTATGGTTAAAATCTTAAATTTTTCATCCTAGATGTGCCCAAGATGCCCAAAAGCGCTGGAAACGGTGAGATAAGCCTATTTTTCAATATGGTTAAAATCTTCAATTTTTCATCACAGATGTGCCCAAGATGCACAAAAGCGCTTTAAACGGTGAGATAAGCCTATTTTTGCAACTTTGGTTAAAATCTTAAATTTTTCATCACAGATGTGCCCAAGGTGCGCAAAAGTGCTGGAAACGGTGAGATAAGCCTAATTTTGCAACAATGTTTAAGGTTTGGAGGTTTCATAGACTAAAGTTGAAAATCAGTGGTTTGACTGCCATAATGAAATAGGGTCACTAATCAACATGTTTTCTCAAAAGGCCTTCAGTCAAATTCCTTGATACTTAAAATGCATACAGTGGATTATAATAATGAAAAAGGATAATTTGAAATCTTGGTTTCAACTCTAAAGGAACTCTTTAAAAAAAAGATTTTAAGTTTTGGAAACCCCAATGAAAAAGTAGCAACTGCACGGTTTCTACTGTCAGATTGGCTCTAAGTGCCAAAAAGTGCTGGAAACGGGGAGATAAGCCTATTTTTGCAACAATGGTTAAAATCTTCAATTTTTCATCACAGATGTGTCCAAGATGCACAAAAGCGCTGGAAACGGTGAGATAAGCCTATTTTTGCAACTTTGGTTAAAATCTTCAATTTTTCATCACAGATGTGCCCAAGATGCACAAAAGCGCTGGAAACGGTGAAATAAGCCTATTTTTGCAACTTTGGTTAAAATCTTCAATTTTTCATCACAGATGTGCCCAAGATGCGCAAAAGCGCTGGAAACGGTGAGATAAGCCTATTTTTGCAACTTTGGTTAAAATCTTAAATTTTTCATCACAGATGTGCCCAAGATGCCCAAAAGCGCTGGAAACGGTGAGATAAGCCTATTTTTGCAACTTTGGTTAAAATCTTCAATTTTTCATCACAGATGTGCCCAAGATGCGCAAAAGCGCTGGAAACGGTGAGATAAGCCTATTTTTGCAACTTTGGTTAAAATCTTCATTTTTTCATCACAGATATGCCCAAGGTGCACAAAAGTGCTGGAAACGGTGAGATAAGCCTAATTTTGCAACAATGTTTAAGGTTTGGAGGTTTCATAGACTAAAGTTGAAAATCAGTGGTTTGACTGCCATAATGAAATAGGGTCACTAATCAACGTGTATTCTCAAAAGGACTTCAGTCAAATTCCTTGATACTTAATATGCATACAGTGGATTATAATAATGAAAAAGGATAATTTGAAATCTTGGTTTCAACTCTAAAGGAACTCTTTAAAAAAAAGATTTTAAGTTTTGGAAACCCCAATGAAAAAGTAGCAACTGCACGGTTTCTACTGTCAGATTGGCTCTAAGTGCCAAAAAGTGCTGGAAACGGGGAGATAAGCCTATTTTTGCAACAATGGTTAAAATCTTCAATTTTTCATCACAGATGTGTCCAAGATGCACAAAAGCGCTGGAAACGGTGAGATAAGCCTATTTTTGCAACTTTGGTTAAAATCTTCAATTTTTCATCACAGATGTGCCCAAGATGCCCAAAAGCGCTGGAAACGGTGAGATAAGCCTATTTTTGCAACTTTGATTAAAATCTTCAATTTTTCATCACAGATGTGCCCAAGATGCCCAAAAGCGCTGGAAACGATGCGATAAGCCTATTTTTGCAACTTTGGTTAAAATCTTCAATTTTTCATCACAGATGTGCCCAAGATGCGCAAAAGCGCTGGAAAATGTGAGATAAGCCTATTTTGGCAACTTTGGTTAAAATCTTCATTTTTTCATCACAGATATGCCCAAGGTGCACAAAAGTGCTGGAAACGGTGAGATAAGCCTAATTTTGCAACAATGTTTAAGGTTTGGAGGTTTCATAGACTAAAGTTGAAAATCAGTGGTTTTACTGCCATAATGAAATAGGGTCACTAATCAACGTGTTTTCTCAAAAGGCCTTCAGTCAAATTCCTTGATACTTAAAATGCATACAGTGGATTATAATAATGAAAAAGGATAATTTGAAATCTTGGTTTCAACTCTAAAGGAACTCTTTAAAAAAAAGATTTTAAGTTTTGGAAACCCCAATGAAAAAGTAGCAACTGCACGGTTTCTACTGTCAGATTGGCTCTAAGTGCCAAAAAGTGCTGGAAACGGGGAGATAAGCCTATTTTTGCAACAATGGTTAAAATCTTCAATTTTTCATCACAGATGTGCCCAAGATGCACAAAAGCGCTGGAAACGGTGAGATAAGCCTATTTTTGCAACTTTGGTTAAAATCTTCAATTTTTCATCACAGATGTGCCCAAGATGCGCAAAAGCGCTGGAAACGGTGAGATAAGCCTATTTTTGCAACTTTGGTTAAAATCTTAAATTTTTCATCACAGATGTGCCCAAGATGCCCAAAAGCGCTGGAAACGGTGAGATAAGCCTATTTTTGCAACTTTTGTTAAAATCTTAAATTTTTCATCACAGATGTGCCCAAGATGCCCAAAAGCGCTGGAAACGGTGAGATAAGCCTATTTTTGCAACTTTGGTTAAAATCTTCATTTTTTCATCACAGATATGCCCAAGGTGCGCAAAAGTGCTGGAAACGGTGAGATAAGCCTAATTTTGCAACAATGTTTAAGGTTTGGAGGTTTCATAGACTAAAGTTGAAAATCAGTGGTTTGACTGCCATAATGAAATAGGGTCACTAATCAACGTGTTTTCTCAAAAGGCCTTCAGTCAAATTCCTTGATACTTAAAATGCATACAGTGGATTATAATAATGAAAAAGGATAATTTGAAATCTTGGTTTCAACTCTAAAGGAACTCTTTAAAAAAAAGATTTTAAGTTTTGGAAACCCCAATGAAAAAGTAGCAACTGCACGGTTTCTACTGTCAGATTAGCTCTAAGTGCCAAAAAGTGCTGGAAACGGGGAGATAAGCCTATTTTTGCAACAATCGTTAAAATCTTCAATTTTTCATCACAGATGTGTCCAAGATGCACAAAAGCGCTGGAAACGGTGAGATAAGCCTATTTTTGCAACTTTGGTTAAAATCTTCAATTTTTCATCACAGATGTGCCCAAGATGCGCAAAAGCGCTGGAAACGGTGAGATAAGCCTATTTTTGCAACTTTGGTTAAAATCTTCAATTTTTCATCACAGATGTGCCCAAGATGCGCAAAAGCTCTGGAAACGGTGAGATAAGCCTATTTTTGCAACTTTGGTTAAAATCTTAAATTTTTCATCACAGATGTGCCCAAGATGCACAAAAGCGCTGGAAACGGTGAGATAAGCCTATTTTTGCAACTTTGGTTAAAATCTTCATTTTTTCATCACAGATATGCCCAAGGTGCGCAAAAGTGCTGGAAACGGTGAGATAAGCCTAATTTTGCAACAATGTTTAAGGTTTGGAGGTTTCATAGACTAAAGTTGAAAATCAGTGGTTTGACTGCCATAATGAAATAGGGTCACTAATCAACGTGTTTTCTCAAAAGGCCTTCAGTCAAATTCCTTGATACTTAAAATGCATACAGTGGATTATAATAATGAAAAAGGATAATTTGAAATCTTGGTTTCAACTCTAAAGGAACTCTTTAAAAAAAAGATTTTAAGTTTTGGAAACCCCAATGAAAAAGTAGCAACTGCACGGTTTCTACTGTCAGATTGGCTCTAAGTGCCAAAAAGTGCTGGAAACGGGGAGATAAGCCTATTTTTGCAACAATGGTTAAAATCTTCAATTTTTCATCACAGATGTGCCCAAGATGCACAAAAGCGCTGGAAACGGTGAGATAAGCCTATTTTTGCAACTTTGGTTAAAATCTTCAATTTTTCATCACAGATGTGCCCAAGATGCACAAAAGCGCTGGAAACGGTGAGATAAGCCTATTTTTGCAACTTTGGTTAAAATCCTCAATTTTTCATCACAGATGTGCCCAAGATGCGCAAAAGCGCTGGAAACGGTGAGATAAGCCTATTTTTGCAACTTTGATTAAAATCTTAAATTTTTCATCACAGATGTGCCCAAGATGCCCAAAAGCGCTGGAAACGGTGAGATAAGCCTAATTTTGCAACAATGTTTAAGGTTTGGAGGTTTCATAGACTAAAGTTGAAAATCAGTGGTTTGACTGCCATAATGAAATAGGGTCACTAATCAACGTGTTTTCTCAAAAGGCCTTCAGTCAAATTCCTTGATACTTAAAATGCATACAGTGGATTATAATAATGAAAAAGGATAATTTGAAATCTTGGTTTCAACTCTAAAGGAACTCTTTAAAAAAAAGATTTTAAGTTTTGGAAACCCCAATGAAAAAGTAGCAACTGCACGGTTTCTACTGTCAGATTGGCTCTAAGTGCCAAAAAGTGCTGGAAACGGGGAGATAAGCCTATTTTTGCAACAATGGTTAAAATCTTCAATTTTTCATCACAGATGTGCCCAAGATGCACAAAAGCGCTGGAAACGGTGAGATAAGCCTATTTTTGCAACTTTGGTTAAAATCTTCAATTTTTCATCACAGATGTGCCCAAGATGCGCAAAAGCGCTGGAAACGGTGAGATAAGCCTATTTTTGCAACTTTGGTTAAAATCTTAAATTTTTCATCACAGATGTGCCCAAGATGCCCAAAAGCGCTGGAAACGGTGAGATAAGCCTATTTTTGCAACTTTGGTTAAAATCTTTTCAATTTTTCATCACAGATGTGCCCAAGATGCCCAAAAGCGCTGGAAACGGTGAGATAAACCTATTTTTACAACTTTTGTTAAAATCTTAAATTTTTCATCACAGATGTGCCCAAGATGCCCAAAAGCGCTGGAAACGGTGAGATAAGCCTATTTTTGCAACTTTGGTTAAAATCTTCATTTTTTCATCACAGATATGCCCAAGGTGCACAAAAGTGCTGGAAACGGTGAGATAAGCCTAATTTTGCAACAATGTTTAAGGTTTGGAGGTTTCATAGACTAAAGTTGAAAATCAGTGGTTTGACTGCCATAATGAAATAGGGTCACTAATCAACGTGTTTTCTCAAAAGGCCTTCAGTCAAATTCCTTGATACTTAAAATGCATACAGTGGATTATAATAATGAAAAAGGATAATTTGAAATCTTGGTTTCAACTCTAAAGGAACTCTTTAAGAAAAAGATTTTAAGTTTTGGAAACCCCAATGAAAAAGTAGCAACTGCACGGTTTCTACTGTCAGATTGGCTCTAAGTGCCAAAAAGTGCTAGAAACGGGGAGATAAGCCTATTTTTGCAACAATGGTTAAAATCTTCAATTTTTCATCACAGATGTGTCCAAGATGCACAAAAGCGCTGGAAACGGTGAGATAAGCCTATTTTTGCAACTTTGGTTAAAATCTTCAATTTTTCATCACAGATGTGCCCAAGATGCCCAAAAGCGCTGGAAACGGTGAGATAAGCCTATTTTTCAATTTTGGTTAAAATCTTCAATTTTTCATCACAGATGTGCCCAAGATGCACAAAAGCGCTGGAAACGGTGAGATAAGCCTATTTTTGCAACTTTGGTTAAAATCTTAAATTTTTCATCACAGATGTGCCCAAGGTGCGCAAAAGTGCTGGAAACGGTGAGATAAGCCTAATTTTGCAACAATGTTTAAGGTTTGGAGGTTTCATAGACTAAAGTTGAAAATCAGTGGTTTGACTGCCATAATGAAATAGGGTCACTAATCAACGTGTTTTCTCAAAAGGCCTTCACTCAATTTCCTTGATACTTAAAATGCATACAGTGGATTATAATAATGAAAAAGGATAATTTGAAATCTTGGTTTCAACTCTAAAGGAACTCTTTAAAAAAAAGATTTTAAGTTTTGGAAACCCCAATGAAAAAGTAGCAACTGCACGGTTTCTACTGTCAGATTGGCTCTAAGTGCCAAAAAGTGCTGGAAACGGGGAGATAAGCCTATTTTTGCAACAATGGTTAAAATCTTCAATTTTTCATCACAGATGTGCCCAAGATGCACAAAAGCGCTGGAAACGGTGAGATAAGCCTATTTTTGCAACTTTGGTTAAAATCTTCAATTTTTCATCACAGATGTGCCCAAGATGCACAAAAGCGCTGGAAACGGTGAGATAAGCCTATTTTTGCAACTTTGGTTAAAATCCTCAATTTTTCATCACAGATGTGCCCAAGATGCGCAAAAGCGCTGGAAACGGTGAGATAAGCCTATTTTTGCAACTTTGATTAAAATCTTAAATTTTTCATCACAGATGTGCCCAAGATGCCCAAAAGCGCTGGAAACGGTGAGATAAGCCTAATTTTGCAACAATGTTTAAGGTTTGGAGGTTTCATAGACTAAAGTTGAAAATCAGTGGTTTGACTGCCATAATGAAATAGGGTCACTAATAAACGTGTTTTCTCAAAAGGCCTTCAGTCAAATTCCTTGATACTTAAAATGCATACAGTGGATTATAATAATGAAAAAGGATAATTTGAAATCTTGGTTTCAACTCTAAAGGAACTCTTTAAAAAAAAGATTTTAAGTTTTGGAAACCCCAATGAAAAAGTAGCAACTGCACGGTTTCTACTGTCAGATTAGCTCTAAGTGCCAAAAAGTGCTGGAAACGGGGAGATAAGCCTATTTTTGCAACAATCGTTAAAATCTTCAATTTTTCATCACAGATGTGTCCAAGATGCACAAAAGCGCTGGAAACGGTGAGATAAGCCTATTTTTGCAACTTTGGTTAAAATCTTCAATTTTTCATCACAGATGTGCCCAAGATGCCCAAAAGCGCTGGAAACGGTGAGATAAGCCTATTTTTCAATTTTGGTTAAAATCTTCAATTTTTCATCACAGATGTGCCCAAGATGCACAAAAGCGCTGGAAACGGTGAGATAAGCCTATTTTTGCAACTTTGGTTAAAATCTTAAATTTTTCATCACAGATGTGCCCAAGGTGCGCAAAAGTGCTGGAAACGGTGAGATAAGCCTAATTTTGCAACAATGTTTAAGGTTTGGAGGTTTCATAGACTAAAGTTGAAAATCAGTGGTTTGACTGCCATAATGAAATAGGGTCACTAATCAACGTGTTTTCTCAAAAGGCCTTCACTCAATTTCCTTGATACTTAAAATGCATACAGTGGATTATAATAATGAAAAAGGATAATTTGAAATCTTGGTTTCAACTCTAAAGGAACTCTTTAAAAAAAAGATTTTAAGTTTTGGAAACCCCAATGAAAAAGTAGCAACTGCACGGTTTCTACTGTCAGATTGGCTCTAAGTGCCAAAAAGTGCTGGAAACGGGGAGATAAGCCTATTTTTGCAACAATGGTTAAAATCTTCAATTTTTCATCACAGATGTGCCCAAGATGCACAAAAGCGCTGGAAACGGTGAGATAAGCCTATTTTTGCAACTTTGGTTAAAATCTTCAATTTTTCATCACAGATGTGCCCAAGATGCACAAAAGCGCTGGAAACGGTGAGATAAGCCTATTTTTGCAACTTTGGTTAAAATCCTCAATTTTTCATCACAGATGTGCCCAAGATGCGCAAAAGCGCTGGAAACGGTGAGATAAGCCTATTTTTGCAACTTTGATTAAAATCTTAAATTTTTCATCACAGATGTGCCCAAGATGCCCAAAAGCGCTGGAAACGGTGAGATAAGCCTAATTTTGCAACAATGTTTAAGGTTTGGAGGTTTCATAGACTAAAGTTGAAAATCAGTGGTTTGACTGCCATAATGAAATAGGGTCACTAATAAACGTGTTTTCTCAAAAGGCCTTCAGTCAAATTCCTTGATACTTAAAATGCATACAGTGGATTATAATAATGAAAAAGGATAATTTGAAATCTTGGTTTCAACTCTAAAGGAACTCTTTAAAAAAAAGATTTTAAGTTTTGGAAACCCCAATGAAAAAGTAGCAACTGCACGGTTTCTACTGTCAGATTAGCTCTAAGTGCCAAAAAGTGCTGGAAACGGGGAGATAAGCCTATTTTTGCAACAATCGTTAAAATCTTCAATTTTTCATCACAGATGTGTCCAAGATGCACAAAAGCGCTGGAAACGGTGAGATAAGCCTATTTTTGCAACTTTGGTTAAAATCTTCAATTTTTCATCACAGATGTGCCCAAGATGCACAAAAGCGCTGGAAACGGTGAGATAAGCCTATTTTTGCAACTTTGGTTAAAATCCTCAATTTTTCATCACAGATGTGCCCAAGATGCGCAAAAGCGCTGGAAACGGTGAGATAAGCCTATTTTTGCAACTTTGATTAAAATCTTAAATTTTTCATCACAGATGTGCCCAAGATGCCCAAAAGCGCTGGAAACGGTGAGATAAGCCTAATTTTGCAACAATGTTTAAGGTTTGGAGGTTTCATAGACTAAAGTTGAAAATCAGTGGTTTGACTGCCATAATGAAATAGGGTCACTAATCAACGTGTTTTCTCAAAAGGCCTTCAGTCAAATTCCTTGATACTTAAAATGCATACAGTGGATTATAATAATGAAAAAGGATAATTTGAAATCTTGGTTTCAACTCTAAAGGAACTCTTTACAAAAAAGATTTTAAGTTTTGGAAACCCCAATGAAAAAGTAGCAACTGCACGGTTTCTACTGTCAGATTGGCTCTAAGTGCCAAAAAGTGCTGGAAACGGGGAGATAAGCCTATTTTTGCAACAATGGTTAAAATCTTCAATTTTTCATCACAGATGTGCCCAAGATGCCCAAAAGCGCTGGAAACGGTGAGATAAGCCTATTTTTGCAACTTTGATTAAAATCTTCAATTTTTCATCACAGATGTGCCCAAGATGCCCAAAAGCGCTGGAAACGATGCGATAAGCCTATTTTTGCAACTTTGGTTAAAATCTTCAATTTTTCATCACAGATGTGCCCAAGATGCGCAAAAGCGCTGGAAACGGTGAGATAAGCCTATTTTTGCAACTTTGGTTAAAATCTTCATTTTTTCATCACAGATATGCCCAAGGTGCACAAAAGTGCTGGAAACGGTGAGATAAGCCTAATTTTGCAACAATGTTTAAGGTTTGGAGGTTTCATAGACTAAAGTTGAAAATCAGTGGTTTTACTGCCATAATGAAATAGGGTCACTAATCAACGTGTTTTCTCAAAAGGCCTTCAGTCAAATTCCTTGATACTTAAAATGCATACAGTGGATTATAATAATGAAAAAGGATAATTTGAAATCTTGGTTTCAACTCTAAAGGAACTCTTTAAAAAAAAGATTTTAAGTTTTGGAAACCCCAATGAAAAAGTAGCAACTGCACGGTTTCTACTGTCAGATTGGCTCTAAGTGCCAAAAAGTGCTGGAAACGGGGAGATAAGCTTATTTTTGCAACAATGTTTAAAATCTTCAATTTTTCATCACAGATGTGCCCAAGATGCACAAAAGCGCTGGAAACGGGGAGATAAGCCTATTTTTGCAACTTTGGTTAAAATCTTCAATTTTTCATCACAGATGTGCCCAAGATGCGCAAAAGCGCTGGAAACGGTGAGATAAGCCTATTTTTGCAACTTTGGTTAAAATCTTCAATTTTTCATCACAGATGTGCCCAAGATGCGCAAAAGCGCTGGAAACGGTGAGATAAGCCTATTTTTGCAACTTTGGTTAAAATCTTAAATTTTTCATCACAGATGTGCCCAAGATGCCCAAAAGCGCTGGAAACGGTGAGATAAGCCTATTTTTGCAACTTTGGTTAAAATCTTCATTTTTTCATCACAGATATGCCCAAGGTGCACAAAAGTGCTGGAAACGGTGAGATAAGCCTAATTTTGCAACAATGTTTAAGGTTTGGAGGTTTCATAGACTAAAGTTGAAAATCAGTGGTTTGACTGCCATAATGAAATAGGGTCACTAATCAACGTGTTTTCTCAAAAGGCCTTCAGTCAAATTCCTTGATACTTAAAATGCATACATTGGATTATAATAATGAAAAAGGATAATTTGAAATCTTGGTTTCAACTCTAAAGGAACTCTTTAAAAAAAAGATTTTAAGTTTTGGAAACCCCAATGAAAAAGTAGCAACTGCACGGTTTCTACTGTCAGATTGGCTCTAAGTGCCAAAAAGTGCTGGAAACGGGGAGATAAGCCTATTTTTGCAACTTTGGTTAAAATCTTCAATTTTTCATCACAGATGTGCCCAAGATGCGCAAAAGCGCTGGAAACGGTGAGATAAGCATATTTTTGCAACTTTGGTTAAAATCTTAAATTTTTCATCACAGATGTGCCCAAGATGCCCAAAAGCGCTGGAAACGGTGAGATAAGCCTATTTTTGCAACTTTGGTTAAAATCTTCATTTTTTCATCACAGATATGCCGAAGGTGCGCAAAAGTGCTGGAAACGGTGAGATAAGCCTAATTTTGCAACAATGTTTAAGGTTTGGAGGTTTCATAGACTAAAGTTGAAAATCAGTGGTTTGACTGCCATAATGAAATAGGGTCACTAATCAACGTGTTTTCTCAAAAGGCCTTCAGTCAAATTCCTTGATACTTAAAATGCATACAGTGGATTATAATAATGAAAAAGGATAATTTGAAATCTTGGTTTCAACTCTAAAGGAACTCTTTAAAAAAAAGATTTTAAGTTTTGGAAACCCCAATGAAAAAGTAGCAACTGCACGGTTTCTACTGTCAGATTAGCTCTAAGTGCCAAAAAGTGCTGGAAACGGGGAGATAAGCCTATTTTTGCAACAATCGTTAAAATCTTCAATTTTTCATCACAGATGTGTCCAAGATGCACAAAAGCGCTGGAAACGGTGAGATAAGCCTATTTTTGCAACTTTGGTTAAAATCTTCAATTTTTCATCACAGATGTGCCCAAGATGCGCAAAAGCGCTGGAAACGGTGAGATAAGCCTATTTTTGCAACTTTGGTTAAAATCTTCATTTTTTCATCACAGATATGCCGAAGGTGCGCAAAAGTGCTGGAAACGGTGAGATAAGCCTAATTTTGCAACAATGTTTAAGGTTTGGAGGTTTCATAGACTAAAGTTGAAAATCAGTGGTTTGACTGCCATAATGAAATAGGGTCACTAATCAACGTGTTTTCTCAAAAGGCCTTCAGTCAAATTCCTTGATACTTAAAATGCATACAGTGGATTATAATAATGAAAAAGGATAATTTGAAATCTTGGTTTCAACTCTAAAGGAACTCTTTAAAAAAAAGATTTTAAGTTTTGGAAACCCCAATGAAAAAGTAGCAACTGCACGGTTTCTACTGTCAGATTAGCTCTAAGTGCCAAAAAGTGCTGGAAACGGGGAGATAAGCCTATTTTTGCAACAATCGTTAAAATCTTCAATTTTTCATCACAGATGTGTCCAAGATGCACAAAAGCGCTGGAAACGGTGAGATAAGCCTATTTTTGCAACTTTGGTTAAAATCTTCAATTTTTCATCACAGATGTGCCCAAGATGCGCAAAAGCGCTGGAAACGGTGAGATAAGCCTATTTTTGCAACTTTGGTTAAAATCTTCAATTTTTCATCACAGATGTGCCCAAGATGCGCAAAAGCTCTGGAAACGGTGAGATAAGCCTATTTTTGCAACTTTGGTTAAAATCTTAAATTTTTCATCACAGATGTGCCCAAGATGCACAAAAGCGCTGGAAACGGTGAGATAAGCCTATTTTTGCAACTTTGGTTAAAATCTTCATTTTTTCATCACAGATATGCCCAAGGTGCGCAAAAGTGCTGGAAACGGTGAGATAAGCCTAATTTTGCAACAATGTTTAAGGTTTGGAGGTTTCATAGACTAAAGTTGAAAATCAGTGGTTTGACTGCCATAATGAAATAGGGTCACTAATCAACGTGTTTTCTCAAAAGGCCTTCAGTCAAATTCCTTGATACTTAAAATGCATACAGTGGATTATAATAATGAAAAAGGATAATTTGAAATCTTGGTTTCAACTCTAAAGGAACTCTTTAAAAAAAAGATTTTAAGTTTTGGAAACCCCAATGAAAAAGTAGCAACTGCACGGTTTCTACTGTCAGATTGGCTCTAAGTGCCAAAAAGTGCTGGAAACGGGGAGATAAGCCTATTTTTGCAACAATGGTTAAAATCTTCAATTTTTCATCACAGATGTGCCCAAGATGCACAAAAGCGCTGGAAACGGTGAGATAAGCCTATTTTTGCAACTTTGGTTAAAATCTTCAATTTTTCATCACAGATGTGCCCAAGATGCACAAAAGCGCTGGAAACGGTGAGATAAGCCTATTTTTGCAACTTTGGTTAAAATCCTCAATTTTTCATCACAGATGTGCCCAAGATGCGCAAAAGCGCTGGAAACGGTGAGATAAGCCTATTTTTGCAACTTTGATTAAAATCTTAAATTTTTCATCACAGATGTGCCCAAGATGCCCAAAAGCGCTGGAAACGGTGAGATAAGCCTAATTTTGCAACAATGTTTAAGGTTTGGAGGTTTCATAGACTAAAGTTGAAAATCAGTGGTTTGACTGCCATAATGAAATAGGGTCACTAATCAACGTGTTTTCTCAAAAGGCCTTCAGTCAAATTCCTTGATACTTAAAATGCATACAGTGGATTATAATAATGAAAAAGGATAATTTGAAATCTTGGTTTCAACTCTAAAGGAACTCTTTAAAAAAAAGATTTTAAGTTTTGGAAACCCCAATGAAAAAGTAGCAACTGCACGGTTTCTACTGTCAGATTGGCTCTAAGTGCCAAAAAGTGCTGGAAACGGGGAGATAAGCCTATTTTTGCAACAATGGTTAAAATCTTCAATTTTTCATCACAGATGTGCCCAAGATGCACAAAAGCGCTGGAAACGGTGAGATAAGCCTATTTTTGCAACTTTGGTTAAAATCTTCAATTTTTCATCACAGATGTGCCCAAGATGCGCAAAAGCGCTGGAAACGGTGAGATAAGCCTATTTTTGCAACTTTGGTTAAAATCTTAAATTTTTCATCACAGATGTGCCCAAGATGCCCAAAAGCGCTGGAAACGGTGAGATAAGCCTATTTTTGCAACTTTGGTTAAAATCTTTTCAATTTTTCATCACAGATGTGCCCAAGATGCCCAAAAGCGCTGGAAACGGTGAGATAAACCTATTTTTACAACTTTTGTTAAAATCTTAAATTTTTCATCACAGATGTGCCCAAGATGCCCAAAAGCGCTGGAAACGGTGAGATAAGCCTATTTTTGCAACTTTGGTTAAAATCTTCATTTTTTCATCACAGATATGCCCAAGGTGCACAAAAGTACTGGAAACGGTGAGATAAGCCTAATTTTGCAACTTTTGTTAAAATCTTAAATTTTTCATCACAGATGTGCCCAAGATGCCCAAAAGCGCTGGAAACGGTGAGATAAGCCTATTTTTGCAACTTTGGTTAAAATCTTCATTTTTTCATCACAGATATGCCCAAGGTGCACAAAAGTGCTGGAAACGGTGAGATAAGCCTAATTTTGCAACAATGTTTAAGGTTTGGAGGTTTCATAGACTAAAGTTGAAAATCAGTGGTTTGACTGCCATAATGAAATAGGGTCACTAATCAACGTGTTTTCTCAAAAGGCCTTCAGTCAAATTCCTTGATACTTAAAATGCATACAGTGGATTATAATAATGAAAAAGGATAATTTGAAATCTTGGTTTCAACTCTAAAGGAACTCTTTAAAAAAAAGATTTTAAGTTTTGGAAACCCCAATGAAAAAGTAGCAACTGCACGGTTTCTACTGTCAGATTGGCTCTAAGTGCCAAAAAGTGCTGGAAACGGGGAGATAAGCCTATTTTTGCAACTTTGGTTAAAATCTTAAATTTTTCATCACAGATGTGCCCAAGATGCGCAAAAGCGCTGGAAACGGTGAGATAAGCATATTTTTGCAACTTTGGTTAAAATCTTAAATTTTTCATCACAGATGTGCCCAAGATGCCCAAAAGCGCTGGAAACGGTGAGATAAGCCTATTTTTGCAGCTTTTGTTAAAATCTTAAATTTTTCATCACAGATGTGCCCAAGATGCCCAAAAGCGCTGGAAACGGTGAGATAAGCCTATTTTTGCAACTTTGGTTAAAATCTTCATTTTTTCATCACAGATATGCCCAAGGTGCGCAAAAGTGCTGGAAACGGTGAGATAAGCCTAATTTTGCAACAATGTTTAAGGTTTGGAGGTTTCATAGACTAAAGTTGAAAATCAGTGGTTTGACTGCCATAATGAAATAGGGTCACTAATCAACGTGTTTTCTCAAAAGGCCTTCAGTCAAATTCCTTGATACTTAAAATGCATACAGTGGATTATAATAATGAAAAAGGATAATTTGAAATCTTGGTTTCAACTCTAAAGGAACTCTTTAAAAAAAAGATTTTAAGTTTTGGAAACCCCAATGAAAAAGTAGCAACTGCACGGTTTCTACTGTCAGATTAGCTCTAAGTGCCAAAAAGTGCTGGAAACGGGGAGATAAGCCTATTTTTGCAACAATCGTTAAAATCTTCAATTTTTCATCACAGATGTGTCCAAGATGCACAAAAGCGCTGGAAACGGTGAGATAAGCCTATTTTTGCAACTTTGGTTAAAATCTTCAATTTTTCATCACAGATGTGCCCAAGATGCGCAAAAGCGCTGGAAACGGTGAGATAAGCCTATTTTTGCAACTTTGGTTAAAATCTTCAATTTTTCATCACAGATGTGCCCAAGATGCGCAAAAGCTCTGGAAACGGTGAGATAAGCCTATTTTTGCAACTTTGGTTAAAATCTTAAATTTTTCATCACAGATGTGCCCAAGATGCCCAAAAGCGCTGGAAACGGTGAGATAAGCCTATTTTTGCAACTTTGGTTAAAATCTTTTCAATTTTTCATCACAGATGTGCCCAAGATGCCCAAAAGCGCTGGAAACGGTGAGATAAACCTATTTTTACAACTTTTGTTAAAATCTTAAATTTTTCATCACAGATGTGCCCAAGATGCCCAAAAGCGCTGGAAACGGTGAGATAAGCCTATTTTTGCAACTTTGGTTAAAATCTTCATTTTTTCATCACAGATATGCCCAAGGTGCACAAAAGTACTGGAAACGGTGAGATAAGCCTAATTTTGCAACTTTTGTTAAAATCTTAAATTTTTCATCACAGATGTGCCCAAGATGCCCAAAAGCGCTGGAAACGGTGAGATAAGCCTATTTTTGCAACTTTGGTTAAAATCTTCATTTTTTCATCACAGATATGCCCAAGGTGCACAAAAGTGCTGGAAACGGTGAGATAAGCCTAATTTTGCAACAATGTTTAAGGTTTGGAGGTTTCATAGACTAAAGTTGAAAATCAGTGGTTTGACTGCCATAATGAAATAGGGTCACTAATCAACGTGTTTTCTCAAAAGGCCTTCAGTCAAATTCCTTGATACTTAAAATGCATACAGTGGATTATAATAATGAAAAAGGATAATTTGAAATCTTGGTTTCAACTCTAAAGGAACTCTTTAAAAAAAAGATTTTAAGTTTTGGAAACCCCAATGAAAAAGTAGCAACTGCACGGTTTCTACTGTCAGATTGGCTCTAAGTGCCAAAAAGTGCTGGAAACGGGGAGATAAGCCTATTTTTGCAACTTTGGTTAAAATCTTAAATTTTTCATCACAGATGTGCCCAAGATGCGCAAAAGCGCTGGAAACGGTGAGATAAGCCTATTTTTGCAACTTTGGTTAAAATCTTTTCAATTTTTCATCACAGATGTGCCCAAGATGCCCAAAAGCGCTGGAAACGGTGAGATAAACCTATTTTTACAACTTTTGTTAAAATCTTAAATTTTTCATCACAGATGTGCCCAAGATGCCCAAAAGCGCTGGAAACGGTGAGATAAGCCTATTTTTGCAACTTTGGTTAAAATCTTCATTTTTTCATCACAGATATGCCCAAGGTGCACAAAAGTACTGGAAACGGTGAGATAAGCCTAATTTTGCAACTTTTGTTAAAATCTTAAATTTTTCATCACAGATGTGCCCAAGATGCCCAAAAGCGCTGGAAACGGTGAGATAAGCCTATTTTTGCAACTTTGGTTAAAATCTTCATTTTTTCATCACAGATATGCCCAAGGTGCACAAAAGTGCTGGAAACGGTGAGATAAGCCTAATTTTGCAACAATGTTTAAGGTTTGGAGGTTTCATAGACTAAAGTTGAAAATCAGTGGTTTGACTGCCATAATGAAATAGGGTCACTAATCAACGTGTTTTCTCAAAAGGCCTTCAGTCAAATTCCTTGATACTTAAAATGCATACAGTGGATTATAATAATGAAAAAGGATAATTTGAAATCTTGGTTTCAACTCTAAAGGAACTCTTTAAAAAAAAGATTTTAAGTTTTGGAAACCCCAATGAAAAAGTAGCAACTGCACGGTTTCTACTGTCAGATTAGCTCTAAGTGCCAAAAAGTGCTGGAAACGGGGAGATAAGCCTATTTTTGCAACAATCGTTAAAATCTTCATTTTTTCATCACAGATATGCCCAAGGTGCACAAAAGTACTGGAAACGGTGAGATAAGCCTAATTTTGCAACTTTTGTTAAAATCTTAAATTTTTCATCACAGATGTGCCCAAGATGCCCAAAAGCGCTGGAAACGGTGAGATAAGCCTATTTTTGCAACTTTGGTTAAAATCTTCAATTTTTCATCACAGATGTGCCCAAGATGCGCAAAAGCGCTGGAAACGGTGAGATAAGCCTATTTTTGCAACTTTGGTTAAAATCTTCAATTTTTCATCACAGATGTGCCCAAGATGCGCAAAAGCGCTGGAAACGGTGAGATAAGCCTATTTTTGCAACTTTGGTTAAAATCTTAAATTTTTCATCACAGATGTGCCCAAGATGCCCAAAAGCGCTGGAAACGGTGAGATAAGCCTATTTTTGCAACTTTGGTTAAAATCTTTTCAATTTTTCATCACAGATGTGCCCAAGATGCCCAAAAGCGCTGGAAACGGTGAGATAAACCTATTTTTACAACTTTTGTCAAAATCTTAAATTTTTCATCACAGATGTGCCCAAGATGCCCAAAAGCGCTGGAAACGGTGAGATAAGCCTATTTTTGCAACTTTGGTTAAAATCTTCATTTTTTCATCACAGATATGCCCAAGGTGCACAAAAGTACTGGAAACGGTGAGATAAGCCTAATTTTGCAACTTTTGTTAAAATCTTAAATTTTTCATCACAGATGTGCCCAAGATGCCCAAAAGCGCTGGAAACGGTGAGATAAGCCTATTTTTGCAACTTTGGTTAAAATCTTCATTTTTTCATCACAGATATGCCCAAGGTGCACAAAAGTGCTGGAAACGGTGAGATAAGCCTAATTTTGCAACAATGTTTAAGGTTTGGAGATTTCATAGACTAAAGTTGAAAATCAGTTGTTTGACTGCCATAATGAAATAGGGTCACTAATCAACGTGTTTTCTCAAAAGGCCTTCAGTCAAATTCCTTGATACTTAAAATGCATACAGTGGATTATAATAATGAAAAAGGATAATTTGAAATCTTGGTTTCAACTCTAAAGGAACTCTTTAAAAAAAAGATTTTAAGTTTTGGAAACCCCAATGAAAAAGTAGCAACTGCACGGTTTCTACTGTCAGATTAGCTCTAAGTGCCAAAAAGTGCTGGAAACGGGGAGATAAGCCTATTTTTGCAACAATCGTTAAAATCTTCAATTTTTCATCACAGATGTGTCCAAGATGCACAAAAGCGCTGGAAACGGTGAGATAAGCCTATTTTTGCAACTTTGGTTAAAATCTTCAATTTTTCATCACAGATGTGCCCAAGATGCACAAAAGCGCTGGAAACGGTGAGATAAGCCTATTTTTGCAACTTTGGTTAAAATCTTCAATTTTTCATCACAGATGTGCCCAAGATGCGCAAAAGCGCTGGAAACGGTGAGATAAGCCTATTTTTGCAACTTTGGTTAAAATCTTCAATTTTTCATCACAGATGTGCCCAAGATGCGCAAAAGCTCTGGAAACGGTGAGATAAGCCTATTTTTGCAACTTTGGTTAAAATCTTAAATTTTTCATCACAGATGTGCCCAAGATGCACAAAAGCGCTGGAAACGGTGAGATAAGCCTATTTTTGCAACTTTGGTTAAAATCTTCATTTTTTCATCACAGATATGCCCAAGGTGCGCAAAAGTGCTGGAAACGGTGAGATAAGCCTAATTTTGCAACAATGTTTAAGGTTTGGAGGTTTCATAGACTAAAGTTGAAAATCAGTGGTTTGACTGCCATAATGAAATAGGGTCACTAATCAACGTGTTTTCTCAAAAGGCCTTCAGTCAAATTCCTTGATACTTAAAATGCATACAGTGGATTATAATAATGAAAAAGGATAATTTGAAATCTTGGTTTCAACTCTAAAGGAACTCTTTAAAAAAAAGATTTTAAGTTTTGGAAACCCCAATGAAAAAGTAGCAACTGCACGGTTTCTACTGTCAGATTGGCTCTAAGTGCCAAAAAGTGCTGGAAACGGGGAGATAAGCCTATTTTTGCAACAATGGTTAAAATCTTCAATTTTTCATCACAGATGTGCCCAAGATGCACAAAAGCGCTGGAAACGGTGAGATAAGCCTATTTTTGCAACTTTGGTTAAAATCTTCAATTTTTCATCACAGATGTGCCCAAGATGCCCAAAAGCGCTGGAAACGGTGAGATAAGCCTATTTTTGCAACTTTGGTTAAAATCCTCAATTTTTCATCACAGATGTGCCCAAGATGCGCAAAAGCGCTGGAAACGGTGAGATAAGCCTATTTTTGCAACTTTGATTAAAATCTTAAATTTTTCATCACAGATGTGCCCAAGATGCCCAAAAGCGCTGGAAACGGTGAGATAAGCCTAATTTTGCAACAATGTTTAAGGTTTGGAGGTTTCATAGACTAAAGTTGAAAATCAGTGGTTTGACTGCCATAATGAAATAGGGTCACTAATCAACGTGTTTTCTCAAAAGGCCTTCAGTCAAATTCCTTGATACTTAAAATGCATACAGTGGATTATAATAATGAAAAAGGATAATTTGAAATCTTGGTTTCAACTCTAAAGGAACTCTTTAAAAAAAAGATTTTAAGTTTTGGAAACCCCAATGAAAAAGTAGCAACTGCACGGTTTCTACTGTCAGATTGGCTCTAAGTGCCAAAAAGTGCTGGAAACGGGGAGATAAGCCTATTTTTGCAACAATGGTTAAAATCTTCAATTTTTCATCACAGATGTGCCCAAGATGCACAAAAGCGCTGGAAACGGTGAGATAAGCCTATTTTTGCAACTTTGGTTAAAATCTTCAATTTTTCATCACAGATGTGCCCAAGATGCGCAAAAGCGCTGGAAACGGTGAGATAAGCCTATTTTTGCAACTTTGGTTAAAATCTTAAATTTTTCATCACAGATGTGCCCAAGATGCCCAAAAGCGCTGGAAACGGTGAGATAAGCCTATTTTTGCAACTTTGGTTAAAATCTTTTCAATTTTTCATCACAGATGTGCCCAAGATGCCCAAAAGCGCTGGAAACGGTGAGATAAACCTATTTTTACAACTTTTGTTAAAATCTTAAATTTTTCATCACAGATGTGCCCAAGATGCCCAAAAGCGCTGGAAACGGTGAGATAAGCCTATTTTTGCAACTTTGGTTAAAATCTTCATTTTTTCATCACAGATATGCCCAAGGTGCACAAAAGTACTGGAAACGGTGAGATAAGCCTAATTTTGCAACAATGTTTAAGGTTTGGAGGTTTCATAGACTAAAGTTGAAAATCAGTGGTTTGACTGCCATAATGAAATAGGGTCACTAATCAACGTGTTTTCTCAAAAGGCCTTCAGTCAAATTCCTTGATACTTAAAATGCATACAGTGGATTATAATAATGAAAAAGGATAATTTGAAATCTTGGTTTCAACTCTAAAGGAACTCTTTAAAAAAAAGATTTTAAGTTTTGGAAACCCCAATGAAAAAGTAGCAACTGCACGGTTTCTACTGTCAGATTAGCTCTAAGTGCCAAAAAGTGCTGGAAACGGGGAGATAAGCCTATTTTTGCAACAATCGTTAAAATCTTCAATTTTTCATCACAGATGTGTCCAAGATGCACAAAAGCGCTGTAAACGGTGAGATAAGCCTATTTTTGCAACTTTGGTTAAAATCTTCAATTTTTCATCACAGATGTGCCCAAGATGCACAAAAGCGCTGGAAACGGTGAGATAAGCCTATTTTTGCAACTTTGGTTAAAATCTTCAATTTTTCATCACAGATGTGCCCAAGATGCGCAAAAGCTCTGGAAACGGTGAGATAAGCCTATTTTTGCAACTTTGGTTAAAATCTTAAATTTTTCATCACAGATGTGCCCAAGATGCACAAAAGCGCTGGAAACGGTGAGATAAGCCTATTTTTGCAACTTTGGTTAAAATCTTCATTTTTTCATCACAGATATGCCCAAGGTGCGCAAAAGTGCTGGAAACGGTGAGATAAGCCTAATTTTGCAACAATGTTTAAGGTTTGGAGGTTTCATAGACTAAAGTTGAAAATCAGTGGTTTGACTGCCATAATGAAATAGGGTCACTAATCAACGTGTTTTCTCAAAAGGCCTTCAGTCAAATTCCTTGATACTTAAAATGCATACAGTGGATTATAATAATGAAAAAGGATAATTTGAAATCTTGGTTTCAACTCTAAAGGAACTCTTTAAAAAAAAGATTTTAAGTTTTGGAAACCCCAATGAAAAAGTAGCAACTGCACGGTTTCTACTGTCAGATTGGCTCTAAGTGCCAAAAAGTGCTGGAAACGGGGAGATAAGCCTATTTTTGCAACAATGGTTAAAATCTTCAATTTTTCATCACAGATGTGCCCAAGATGCACAAAAGCGCTGGAAACGGTGAGATAAGCCTATTTTTGCAACTTTGGTTAAAATCCTCAATTTTTCATCACAGATGTGCCCAAGATGCGCAAAAGCGCTGGAAACGGTGAGATAAGCCTATTTTTGCAACTTTGGTTAAAATCTTAAATTTTTCATCACAGATGTGCCCAAGATGCCCAAAAGCGCTGGAAACGGTGAGATAAGCCTAATTTTGCAACAATGTTTAAGGTTTGGAGGTTTCATAGACTAAAGTTGAAAATCAGTGGTTTGACTGCCATAATGAAATAGGGTCACTAATCAACGTGTTTTCTCAAAAGGCCTTCAGTCAAATTCCTTGATACTTAAAATGCATACAGTGGATTATAATAATGAAAAAGGATAATTTGAAATCTTGGTTTCAACTCTAAAGGAACTCTTTAAAAAAAAGATTTTAAGTTTTGGAAACCCCAATGAAAAAGTAGCAACTGCACGGTTTCTACTGTCAGATTGGCTCTAAGTGCCAAAAAGTGCTGGAAACGGGGAGATAAGCCTATTTTTGCAACTTTGGTTAAAATCTTCAATTTTTCATCACAGATGTGCCCAAGATGCGCAAAAGCGCTGGAAACGGTGAGATAAGCATATTTTTGAAACTTTGGTTAAAATCTTCAATTTTTCATCACAGATGTGCCCAAGATGCCCAAAAGCGCTGGAAACGGTGAGATAAGCCTATTTTTGCAACTTTTGTTAAAATCTTAAATTTTTCATCACAGATGTGCCCAAGATGCCCAAAAGCGCTGGAAACGGTGAGATAAGCCTACTTTTGCAACTTAGGTTAAAATCTTCATTTTTTCATCACAGATATGCCCAAGGTGCGCAAAAGTGCTGGAAACGGTGAGATAAGCCTAATTTTGCAACAATGTTTAAGGTTTGGAGGTTTCATAGACTAAAGTTGAAAATCAGTGGTTTGACTGCCATAATGAAATAGGGTCACTAATCAACGTGTTTTCTCAAAAGGCCTTCAGTTAAATTCCTTGATACTTAAAATGCATACAGTGGATTATAATAATGAAAAAGAATCATTTGAAATCTTGGTTTCAACTCTAAAGGAACTCTTTAAAAAAAAGATTTTAAGTTTTGGAAACCCCAATGAAAAAGTAGCAACTGCACGGTTTCTACTGTCAGATTGGCTCTAAGTGCCAAAAAGTGCTGGAAACGGGGAGATAAGCCTATTTTTGCAACTTTGGTTAAAATCTTCAATTTTTCATCACAGATGTGCCCAAGATGCGCAAAAGCGCTGGAAACGGTGAGATAAGCATATTTTTGCAACTTTGGTTAAAATCTTAAATTTTTCATCACAGATGTGCCCAAGATGCCCAAAAGCGCTGGAAACGGTGAGATAAGCCTATTTTTGCAACTTTTGTTAAAATCTTAAATTTTTCATCACAGATGTGCCCAAGATGCCCAAAAGCGCTGGAAACGGTGAGATAAGCCTATTTTTGCAACTTTGGTTAAAATCTTCATTTTTTCATCACAGATATGCCCAAGGTGCGCAAAAGTGCTGGAAACGGTGAGATAAGCCTAATTTTGCAACAATGTTTAAGGTTTGGAGGTTTCATAGACTAAAGTTGAAAATCAGTGGTTTGACTGCCATAATGAAATAGGGTCACTAATCAACGTGTTTTCTCAAAAGGCCTTCAGTCAAATTCCTTGATACTTAAAATGCATACAGTGGATTATAATAATGAAAAAGGATAATTTGAAATCTTGGTTTCAACTCTAAAGGAACTCTTTAAAAAAAAGATTTTAAGTTTTGGAAACCCCAATGAAAAAGTAGCAACTGCACGGTTTCTACTGTCAGATTGGCTCTAAGTGCCAAAAAGTGCTGGAAACGGGGAGATAAGCCTATTTTTGCAACAATGGTTAAAATCTTCAATTTTTCATCACAGATGTGCCCAAGATGCACAAAAGCGCTGGAAACGGTGAGATAAGCCTATTTTTGCAACTTTGGTTAAAATCTTCAATTTTTCATCACAGATGTGCCCAAGATGCACAAAAGCGCTGGAAACGGTGAGATAAGCCTATTTTTGCAACTTTGGTTAAAATCTTCATTTTTTCATCACAGATATGCCCAAGGTGCACAAAAGTGCTGGAAACGGTGAGATAAGCCTATTTTTGCAACTTTGGTTAAAATCTTCATTTTTTCATCACAGATATGCCCAAGGTGCACAAAAGTGCTGGAAACGGTGAGATAAGCCTAATTTTGCAACAATGTTTAAGGTTTGGAGGTTTCATAGACTAAAGTTGAAAATCAGTGGTTTGACTGCCATAATGAAATAGGGTCACTAATCAACGTGTTTTCTCAAAAGGCCTTCAGTCAAATTCCTTGATACTTAAAATGCATACATTGGATTATAATAATGAAAAAGGATAATTTGAAATCTTGGTTTCAACTCTAAAGGAACTCTTTAAAAAAAAGATTTTAAGTTTTGGAAACCCCAATGAAAAAGTAGCAACTGCACGGTTTCTACTGTCAGATTGGCTCTAAGTGCCAAAAAGTGCTGGAAACGGGGAGATAAGCCTATTTTTGCAACTTTGGTTAAAATCTTCAATTTTTCATCACAGATGTGCCCAAGATGCGCAAAAGCGCTGGAAACGGTGAGATAAGCATATTTTTGCAACTTTGGTTAAAATCTTCAATTTTTCATCACAGATGTGCCCAAGATGCCCAAAAGCGCTGGAAACGGTGAGATAAGCCTATTTTTGCAACTTTTGTTAAAATCTTAAATTTTTCATCACAGATGTGCCCAAGATGCCCAAAAGCGCTGGAAACGGTGAGATAAGCCTATTTTTGCAACTTTGGTTAAAATCTTCATTTTTTCATCACAGATATGCCCAAGGTGCGCAAAAGTGCTGGAAACGGTGAGATAAGCCTAATTTTGCAACAATGTTTAAGGTTTGGAGGTTTCATAGACTAAAGTTGAAAATCAGTGGTTTGACTGCCATAATGAAATAGGGTCACTAATCAACGTGTTTTCTCAAAAGGCCTTCAGTTAAATTCCTTGATACTTAAAATGCATACAGTGGATTATAATAATGAAAAAGAATAATTTGAAATCTTGGTTTCAACTCTAAAGGAACTCTTTAAAAAAAAGATTTTAAGTTTTGGAAACCCCAATGAAAAAGTAGCAACTGCACGGTTTCTACTGTCAGATTGGCTCTAAGTGCCAAAAAGTGCTGGAAACGGGGAGATAAGCCTATTTTTGCAACTTTGGTTAAAATCTTCAATTTTTCATCACAGATGTGCCCAAGATGCGCAAAAGCGCTGGAAACGGTGAGATAAGCATATTTTTGCAACTTTGGTTAAAATCTTCAATTTTTCATCACAGATGTGCCCAAGATGCGCAAAAGCGCTGGAAACGGTGAGATAAGCCTATTTTTGCAACTTTGGTTAAAATCTTAAATTTTTCATCACAGATGTGCCCAAGATGCCCAAAAGCGCTGGAAACGGTGAGATAAGCCTATTTTTGCAACTTTGGTTAAAATCTTTTCAATTTTTCATCACAGATGTGCCCAAGATGCCCAAAAGCGCTGGAAACGGTGAGATAAACCTATTTTTACAACTTTTGTTAAAATCTTAAATTTTTCATCACAGATGTGCCCAAGATGCCCAAAAGCGCTGGAAACGGTGAGATAAGCCTATTTTTGCAACTTTGGTTAAAATCTTCATTTTTTCATCACAGATATGCCCAAGGTGCACAAAAGTACTGGAAACGGTGAGATAAGCCTAATTTTGCAACAATGTTTAAGGTTTGGAGGTTTCATAGACTAAAGTTGAAAATCAGTGGTTTGACTGCCATAATGAAATAGGGTCACTAATCAACGTGTTTTCTCAAAAGGCCTTCAGTCAAATTCCTTGATACTTAAAATGCATACAGTGGATTATAATAATGAAAAAGGATAATTTGAAATCTTGGTTTCAACTCTAAAGGAACTCTTTAAAAAAAAGATTTTAAGTTTTGGAAACCCCAATGAAAAAGTAGCAACTGCACGGTTTCTACTGTCAGATTAGCTCTAAGTGCCAAAAAGTGCTGGAAACGGGGAGATAAGCCTATTTTTGCAACAATCGTTAAAATCTTCAATTTTTCATCACAGATGTGTCCAAGATGCACAAAAGCGCTGTAAACGGTGAGATAAGCCTATTTTTGCAACTTTGGTTAAAATCTTCAATTTTTCATCACAGATGTGCCCAAGATGCACAAAAGCGCTGGAAACGGTGAGATAAGCCTATTTTTGCAACTTTGGTTAAAATCTTCAATTTTTCATCACAGATGTGCCCAAGATGCGCAAAAGCTCTGGAAACGGTGAGATAAGCCTATTTTTGCAACTTTGGTTAAAATCTTAAATTTTTCATCACAGATGTGCCCAAGATGCACAAAAGCGCTGGAAACGGTGAGATAAGCCTATTTTTGCAACTTTGGTTAAAATCTTCATTTTTTCATCACAGATATGCCCAAGGTGCGCAAAAGTGCTGGAAACGGTGAGATAAGCCTAATTTTGCAACAATGTTTAAGGTTTGGAGGTTTCATAGACTAAAGTTGAAAATCAGTGGTTTGACTGCCATAATGAAATAGGGTCACTAATCAACGTGTTTTCTCAAAAGGCCTTCAGTCAAATTCCTTGATACTTAAAATGCATACAGTGGATTATAATAATGAAAAAGGATAATTTGAAATCTTGGTTTCAACTCTAAAGGAACTCTTTAAAAAAAAGATTTTAAGTTTTGGAAACCCCAATGAAAAAGTAGCAACTGCACGGTTTCTACTGTCAGATTGGCTCTAAGTGCCAAAAAGTGCTGGAAACGGGGAGATAAGCCTATTTTTGCAACAATGGTTAAAATCTTCAATTTTTCATCACAGATGTGCCCAAGATGCACAAAAGCGCTGGAAACGGTGAGATAAGCCTATTTTTGCAACTTTGGTTAAAATCCTCAATTTTTCATCACAGATGTGCCCAAGATGCGCAAAAGCGCTGGAAACGGTGAGATAAGCCTATTTTTGCAACTTTGGTTAAAATCTTAAATTTTTCATCACAGATGTGCCCAAGATGCCCAAAAGCGCTGGAAACGGTGAGATAAGCCTAATTTTGCAACAATGTTTAAGGTTTGGAGGTTTCATAGACTAAAGTTGAAAATCAGTGGTTTGACTGCCATAATGAAATAGGGTCACTAATCAACGTGTTTTCTCAAAAGGCCTTCAGTCAAATTCCTTGATACTTAAAATGCATACAGTGGATTATAATAATGAAAAAGGATAATTTGAAATCTTGGTTTCAACTCTAAAGGAACTCTTTAAAAAAAAGATTTTAAGTTTTGGAAACCCCAATGAAAAAGTAGCAACTGCACGGTTTCTACTGTCAGATTGGCTCTAAGTGCCAAAAAGTGCTGGAAACGGGGAGATAAGCCTATTTTTGCAACTTTGGTTAAAATCTTCAATTTTTCATCACAGATGTGCCCAAGATGCGCAAAAGCGCTGGAAACGGTGAGATAAGCATATTTTTGAAACTTTGGTTAAAATCTTCAATTTTTCATCACAGATGTGCCCAAGATGCCCAAAAGCGCTGGAAACGGTGAGATAAGCCTATTTTTGCAACTTTTGTTAAAATCTTAAATTTTTCATCACAGATGTGCCCAAGATGCCCAAAAGCGCTGGAAACGGTGAGATAAGCCTACTTTTGCAACTTTGGTTAAAATCTTCATTTTTTCATCACAGATATGCCCAAGGTGCGCAAAAGTGCTGGAAACGGTGAGATAAGCCTAATTTTGCAACAATGTTTAAGGTTTGGAGGTTTCATAGACTAAAGTTGAAAATCAGTGGTTTGACTGCCATAATGAAATAGGGTCACTAATCAACGTGTTTTCTCAAAAGGCCTTCAGTTAAATTCCTTGATACTTAAAATGCATACAGTGGATTATAATAATGAAAAAGAATCATTTGAAATCTTGGTTTCAACTCTAAAGGAACTCTTTAAAAAAAAGATTTTAAGTTTTGGAAACCCCAATGAAAAAGTAGCAACTGCACGGTTTCTACTGTCAGATTGGCTCTAAGTGCCAAAAAGTGCTGGAAACGGGGAGATAAGCCTATTTTTGCAACTTTGGTTAAAATCTTCAATTTTTCATCACAGATGTGCCCAAGATGCGCAAAAGCGCTGGAAACGGTGAGATAAGCATATTTTTGCAACTTTGGTTAAAATCTTAAATTTTTCATCACAGATGTGCCCAAGATGCCCAAAAGCGCTGGAAACGGTGAGATAAGCCTATTTTTGCAACTTTTGTTAAAATCTTAAATTTTTCATCACAGATGTGCCCAAGATGCCCAAAAGCGCTGGAAACGGTGAGATAAGCCTATTTTTGCAACTTTGGTTAAAATCTTCATTTTTTCATCACAGATATGCCCAAGGTGCGCAAAAGTGCTGGAAACGGTGAGATAAGCCTAATTTTGCAACAATGTTTAAGGTTTGGAGGTTTCATAGACTAAAGTTGAAAATCAGTGGTTTGACTGCCATAATGAAATAGGGTCACTAATCAACGTGTTTTCTCAAAAGGCCTTCAGTCAAATTCCTTGATACTTAAAATGCATACAGTGGATTATAATAATGAAAAAGGATAATTTGAAATCTTGGTTTCAACTCTAAAGGAACTCTTTAAAAAAAAGATTTTAAGTTTTGGAAACCCCAATGAAAAAGTAGCAACTGCACGGTTTCTACTGTCAGATTGGCTCTAAGTGCCAAAAAGTGCTGGAAACGGGGAGATAAGCCTATTTTTGCAACAATGGTTAAAATCTTCAATTTTTCATCACAGATGTGCCCAAGATGCACAAAAGCGCTGGAAACGGTGAGATAAGCCTATTTTTGCAACTTTGGTTAAAATCTTCAATTTTTCATCACAGATGTGCCCAAGATGCACAAAAGCGCTGGAAACGGTGAGATAAGCCTATTTTTGCAACTTTGGTTAAAATCTTCATTTTTTCATCACAGATATGCCCAAGGTGCACAAAAGTGCTGGAAACGGTGAGATAAGCCTATTTTTGCAACTTTGGTTAAAATCTTCATTTTTTCATCACAGATATGCCCAAGGTGCACAAAAGTGCTGGAAACGGTGAGATAAGCCTAATTTTGCAACAATGTTTAAGGTTTGGAGGTTTCATAGACTAAAGTTGAAAATCAGTGGTTTGACTGCCATAATGAAATAGGGTCACTAATCAACGTGTTTTCTCAAAAGGCCTTCAGTCAAATTCCTTGATACTTAAAATGCATACATTGGATTATAATAATGAAAAAGGATAATTTGAAATCTTGGTTTCAACTCTAAAGGAACTCTTTAAAAAAAAGATTTTAAGTTTTGGAAACCCCAATGAAAAAGTAGCAACTGCACGGTTTCTACTGTCAGATTGGCTCTAAGTGCCAAAAAGTGCTGGAAACGGGGAGATAAGCCTATTTTTGCAACTTTGGTTAAAATCTTCAATTTTTCATCACAGATGTGCCCAAGATGCGCAAAAGCGCTGGAAACGGTGAGATAAGCATATTTTTGCAACTTTGGTTAAAATCTTCAATTTTTCATCACAGATGTGCCCAAGATGCCCAAAAGCGCTGGAAACGGTGAGATAAGCCTATTTTTGCAACTTTTGTTAAAATCTTAAATTTTTCATCACAGATGTGCCCAAGATGCCCAAAAGCGCTGGAAACGGTGAGATAAGCCTATTTTTGCAACTTTGGTTAAAATCTTCATTTTTTCATCACAGATATGCCCAAGGTGCGCAAAAGTGCTGGAAACGGTGAGATAAGCCTAATTTTGCAACAATGTTTAAGGTTTGGAGGTTTCATAGACTAAAGTTGAAAATCAGTGGTTTGACTGCCATAATGAAATAGGGTCACTAATCAACGTGTTTTCTCAAAAGGCCTTCAGTTAAATTCCTTGATACTTAAAATGCATACAGTGGATTATAATAATGAAAAAGAATAATTTGAAATCTTGGTTTCAACTCTAAAGGAACTCTTTAAAAAAAAGATTTTAAGTTTTGGAAACCCCAATGAAAAAGTAGCAACTGCACGGTTTCTACTGTCAGATTGGCTCTAAGTGCCAAAAAGTGCTGGAAACGGGGAGATAAGCCTATTTTTGCAACTTTGGTTAAAATCTTCAATTTTTCATCACAGATGTGCCCAAGATGCGCAAAAGCGCTGGAAACGGTGAGATAAGCATATTTTTGCAACTTTGGTTAAAATCTTAAATTTTTCATCACAGATGTGCCCAAGATGCCCAAAAACGCTGGAAACGGTGAGATAAGCCTATTTTTGCAACTTTTGTTAAAATCTTAAATTTTTCATCACAGATGTGCCCAAGATGCCCAAAAGCGCTGGAAACGGTGAGATAAGCCTATTTTTGCAACTTTGGTTAAAATCTTCATTTTTTCATCACAGATATGCCCAAGGTGCGCAAAAGTGCTGGAAACGGTGAGATAAGCCTAATTTTGCAACAATGTTTAAGGTTTGGAGGTTTCATAGACTAAAGTTGAAAATCAGTGGTTTGACTGCCATAATGAAATAGGGTCACTAATCAACGTGTTTTCTCAAAAGGCCTTCAGTCAAATTCCTTGATACTTAAAATGCATACAGTGGATTATAATAATGAAAAAGGATAATTTGAAATCTTGGTTTCAACTCTAAAGGAACTCTTTAAAAAAAAGATTTTAAGTTTTGGAAACCCCAATGAAAAAGTAGCAACTGCACGGTTTCTACTGTCAGATTGGCTCTAAGTGCCAAAAAGTGCTGGAAACGGGGAGATAAGCCTATTTTTGCAACTTTGGTTAAAATCTTCAATTTTTCATCACAGATGTGCCCAAGATGCCCAAAAGCGCTGGAAACGGTGAGATAAGCCTATTTTTGCAACTTTTGTTAAAATCTTAAATTTTTCTTCACAGATGTGCCCAAGATGCGCAAAAGCGCTGGAAACGGTGAGATAAGCCTATTTTTGCAACTTTGGTTAAAATCTTCAATTTTTCATCACAGATGTGCCCAAGATGCGCAAAAGCGCTGGAAACGGTGACATAAGCCTATTTTTGCAACTTTGGTTAAAATCTTAAATTTTTCATCACAGATGTGCCCAAGGTGCGCAAAAGTGCTGGAAACGGTGAGATAAGCCTAATTTTGCAACAATGTTTAAGGTTTGGAGGTTTCATAGACTAAAGTTGAAAATCAGTGGTTTGACTGCCATAATGAAATAGGGTCACTAATCAACGTGTTTTCTCAAAAGGCCTTCACTCAATTTCCTTGATACTTAAAATGCATACAGTGGATTATAATAATGAAAAAGGATAATTTGAAATCTTGGTTTCAACTCTAAAGGAACTCTTTAAAAAAAAGATTTTAAGTTTTGGAAACCCCAATGAAAAAGTAGCAACTGCACGGTTTCTACTGTCAGATTGGCTCTAAGTGCCAAAAAGTGCTGGAAACGGGGAGATAAGCCTATTTTTGCAACTTTGGTTAAAATCTTCAATTTTTCATCACAGATGTGCCCAAGATGCGCAAAAGCGCTGGAAACGGTGAGATAAGCCTATTTTTGCAACTTTGGTTAAAATCTTCATTTTTTCATCACAGATATGCCCAAGGTGCACAAAAGTGCTGGAAACGGTGAGATAAGCCTAATTTTGCAACAATGTTTAAGGTTTGGAGGTTTCATAGACTAAAGTTGAAAATCAGTGGTTTGACTGCCATAATGAAATAGGGTCACTAATCAACGTGTTTTCTCAAAAGGCCTTCAGTCAAATTCCTTGATACTTAAAATGCATACATTGGATTATAATAATGAAAAAGGATAATTTGAAATCTTGGTTTCAACTCTAAAGGAACTCTTTAAAAAAAAGATTTTAAGTTTTGGAAACCCCAATGAAAAAGTAGCAACTGCACGGTTTCTACTGTCAGATTGGCTCTAAGTGCCAAAAAGTGCTGGAAACGGGGAGATAAGCCTATTTTTGCAACTTTGGTTAAAATCTTCAATTTTTCATCACAGATGTGCCCAAGATGCGCAAAAGCGCTGGAAACGGTGAGATAAGCATATTTTTGCAACTTTGGTTAAAATCTTCAATTTTTCATCACAGATGTGCCCAAGATGCCCAAAAGCGCTGGAAACGGTGAGATAAGCCTATTTTTGCAACTTTGGTTAAAATCTTCATTTTTTCATCACAGATATGCCCAAGGTGTGCAAAAGTGCTGGAAACGGTGAGATAAGCCTAATTTTGCAACAATGTTTAAGGTTTGGAGGTTTCATAGACTAAAGTTGAAAATCAGTGGTTTGACTGCCATAATGAAATAGGGTCACTAATCAACGTGTTTTCTCAAAAGGCCTTCAGTTAAATTCCTTGATACTTAAAATGCATACAGTGGATTATAATAATGAAAAAGAATAATTTGAAATCTTGGTTTCAACTCTAAAGGAACTCTTTAAAAAAAAGATTTTAAGTTTTGGAAACCCCAATGAAAAAGTAGCAACTGCACGGTTTCTACTGTCAGATTGGCTCTAAGTGCCAAAAAGTGCTGGAAACGGGGAGATAAGCCTATTTTTGCAACTTTGGTTAAAATCTTCAATTTTTCATCACAGATGTGCCCAAGATGCGCAAAAGCGCTGGAAACGGTGAGATAAGCATATTTTTGCAACCTTGGTTAAAATCTTCAATTTTTCATCACAGATGTGCCCAAGATGCACAAAAGCGCTGGAAACGGTGAGATAAGCCTATTTTTGCAACTTTGGTTAAAATCTTCAATTTTTCATCACAGATGTGCCCAAGATGCGCAAAAGCGCTGGAAACGGTGAGATAAGCCTATTTTTGCAACTTTGGTTAAAATCTTAAATTTTTCATCACAGATGTGCCCAAGGTGCACAAAAGTGCTGGAAACGGTGAGATAAGCCTAATTTTGCAACAATGTTTAAGGTTTGGAGGTTTCATAGACTAAAGTTGAAAATCAGTGGTTTGACTGCCATAATGAAATAGGGTCACTAATCAACGTGTTTTCTCAAAAGGCCTTCAGTCAAATTCCTTGATACTTAAAATGCATACAGTGGATTATAATAATGAAAAAGGATAATTTGAAATCTTGGTTTCAACTCTAAAGGAACTCTTTAAAAAAAAGTTTTTCAAGTTTTGGAAACCCCAATGAAAAAGTAGCAACTGCACGGTTTCTACTGTCAGATTGGCTCTAAGTGCCAAAAAGTGCTGGAAACGGGGAGATAATTCTATTTTTGCAACTTTGGTTAAAATCTTAAATTTTTCATCACAGATGTGCCCAAGATGCGCAAAAGCGCTGGAAACGGTGAGATAAGCATATTTTTGCAACTTTGGTTAAAATCTTAAATTTTTCATCACAGATGTGCCCAAGATGCCCAAAAGCGCTGGAAACGGTGAGATAAGCCTATTTTTGCAACTTTTGTTAAAATCTTAAATTTTTCTTCACAGATGTGCCCAAGATGCGCAAAAGCGCTGGAAACGGTGAGATAAGCCTATTTTTGCAACTTTGGTTAAAATCTTCATTTTTTCATCACAGATATGCCCAAGGTGCACAAAAGTGCTGGAAACGGTGAGATAAGCCTAATTTTGCAACAATGTTTAAGGTTTGGAGGTTTCATAGACTAAAGTTGAAAATCAGTGGTTTGACTGCCATAATGAAATAGGGTCACTAATCAACGTGTTTTCTCAAAAGGCCTTCAGTCAAATTCCTTGATACTTAAAATGCATACAGTGGATTATAATAATGAAAAAGGATAATTTGACATCTTGGTTTCAACTCTAAAGGAACTCTTTAAAAAAAAGATTTTAAGTTTTGGAAACCCCAATGAAAAAGTAGCAACTGCACGGTTTCTACTGTCAGATTGGCTCTAAGTGCCAAAAAGTGCTGGAAACGGGGAGATAAGCCTATTTTTGCAACTTTGGTTAAAATCTTCAATTTTTCATCACAGATGTGCCCAAGATGCGCAAAAGCGCTGGAAACGGTGAGATAAGCCTATTTTTGCAACTTTGGTTAAAATCTTAAATTTTTCATCACAGATGTGCCCAAGATGCCCAAAAGCGCTGGAAACGGTGAGATAAGCCTATTTTTGCAACTTTTGTTAAAATCTTAAATTTTTCATCACAGATATGCCCAAGGTGCACAAAAGTGCTGGAAACGGTGAGATAAGCCTAATTTTGCAACAATGTTTAAGGTTTGGAGGTTTCATAGACTAAAGTTGAAAATCAGTGGTTTGACTGCCATAATGAAATAGGGTCACTAATCAACCTGTTTTCTCAAAAGGCCTTCAGTTAAATTCCTTGATACTTAAAATGAATACAGTGGATTATAATAATGAAAAAGGATAATTTGAAATCTTGGTTTCAACTCTAAAGGAACTCTTTAAAAAAAAGATTTTAAGTTTTGGAAACCCCAATGAAAAAGTAGCAACTGCACGGTTTCTACTGTCAGATTGGCTCTAAGTGCCAAAAAGTGCTGGAAACGGGGAGATAAGCCTATTTTTGCAACTTTGGTTAAAATCTTCAATTTTTCATCACAGATGTGCCCAAGATGCCCAAAAGCGCTGGAAACGGTGAGATAAGCCTATTTTTGCAACTTTTGTTAAAATCTTAAATTTTTCTTCACAGATGTGCCCAAGATGCGCAAAAGCGCTGGAAACGGTGAGATAAGCCTATTTTTGCAACTTTGGTTAAAATCTTCAATTTTTCATCACAGATGTGCCCAAGATGCGCAAAAGCGCTGGAAACGGTGACATAAGCCTATTTTTGCAACTTTGGTTAAAATCTTAAATTTTTCATCACAGATGTGCCCAAGGTGCGCAAAAGTGCTGGAAACGGTGAGATAAGCCTAATTTTGCAACAATGTTTAAGGTTTGGAGGTTTCATAGACTAAAGTTGAAAATCAGTGGTTTGACTGCCATAATGAAATAGGGTCACTAATCAACGTGTTTTCTCAAAAGGCCTTCACTCAATTTCCTTGATACTTAAAATGCATACAGTGGATTATAATAATGAAAAAGGATAATTTGAAATCTTGGTTTCAACTCTAAAGGAACTCTTTAAAAAAAAGATTTTAAGTTTTGGAAACCCCAATGAAAAAGTAGCAACTGCACGGTTTCTACTGTCAGATTGGCTCTAAGTGCCAAAAAGTGCTGGAAACGGGGAGATAAGCCTATTTTTGCAACTTTGGTTAAAATCTTCAATTTTTCATCACAGATGTGCCCAAGATGCGCAAAAGCGCTGGAAACGGTGAGATAAGCCTATTTTTGCAACTTTGGTTAAAATCTTCATTTTTTCATCACAGATATGCCCAAGGTGCACAAAAGTGCTGGAAACGGTGAGATAAGCCTAATTTTGCAACAATGTTTAAGGTTTGGAGGTTTCATAGACTAAAGTTGAAAATCAGTGGTTTGACTGCCATAATGAAATAGGGTCACTAATCAACGTGTTTTCTCAAAAGGCCTTCAGTCAAATTCCTTGATACTTAAAATGCATACATTGGATTATAATAATGAAAAAGGATAATTTGAAATCTTGGTTTCAACTCTAAAGGAACTCTTTAAAAAAAAGATTTTAAGTTTTGGAAACCCCAATGAAAAAGTAGCAACTGCACGGTTTCTACTGTCAGATTGGCTCTAAGTGCCAAAAAGTGCTGGAAACGGGGAGATAAGCCTATTTTTGCAACTTTGGTTAAAATCTTCAATTTTTCATCACAGATGTGCCCAAGATGCGCAAAAGCGCTGGAAACGGTGAGATAAGCATATTTTTGCAACTTTGGTTAAAATCTTCAATTTTTCATCACAGATGTGCCCAAGATGCCCAAAAGCGCTGGAAACGGTGAGATAAGCCTATTTTTGCAACTTTTGTTAAAATCTTAAATTTTTCATCACAGATGTGCCCAAGATGCCCAAAAGCGCTGGAAACGGTGAGATAAGCCTATTTTTGCAACTTTGGTTAAAATCTTCATTTTTTCATCACAGATATGCCCAAGGTGCGCAAAAGTGCTGGAAACGGTGAGATAAGCCTAATTTTGCAACAATGTTTAAGGTTTGGAGGTTTCATAGACTAAAGTTGAAAATCAGTGGTTTGACTGCCATAATGAAATAGGGTCACTAATCAACGTGTTTTCTCAAAAGGCCTTCAGTTAAATTCCTTGATACTTAAAATGCATACAGTGGATTATAATAATGAAAAAGAATAATTTGAAATCTTGGTTTCAACTCTAAAGGAACTCTTTAAAAAAAAGATTTTAAGTTTTGGAAACCCCAATGAAAAAGTAGCAACTGCACGGTTTCTACTGTCAGATTGGCTCTAAGTGCCAAAAAGTGCTGGAAACGGGGAGATAAGCCTATTTTTGCAACTTTGGTTAAAATCTTCAATTTTTCATCACAGATGTGCCCAAGATGCGCAAAAGCGCTGGAAACGGTGAGATAAGCATATTTTTGCAACCTTGGTTAAAATCTTCAATTTTTCATCACAGATGTGCCCAAGATGCACAAAAGCGCTGGAAACGGTGAGATAAGCCTATTTTTGCAACTTTGGTTAAAATCTTCAATTTTTCATCACAGATGTGCCCAAGATGCGCAAAAGCGCTGGAAACGGTGAGATAAGCCTATTTTTGCAACTTTGGTTAAAATCTTAAATTTTTCATCACAGATGTGCCCAAGGTGCACAAAAGTGCTGGAAACGGTGAGATAAGCCTAATTTTGCAACAATGTTTAAGGTTTGGAGGTTTCATAGACTAAAGTTGAAAATCAGTGGTTTGACTGCCATAATGAAATAGGGTCACTAATCAACGTGTTTTCTCAAAAGGCCTTCAGTCAAATTCCTTGATACTTAAAATGCATACAGTGGATTATAATAATGAAAAAGGATAATTTGAAATCTTGGTTTCAACTCTAAAGGAACTCTTTAAAAAAAAGTTTTTCAAGTTTTGGAAACCCCAATGAAAAAGTAGCAACTGCACGGTTTCTACTGTCAGATTGGCTCTAAGTGCCAAAAAGTGCTGGAAACGGGGAGATAATTCTATTTTTGCAACTTTGGTTAAAATCTTAAATTTTTCATCACAGATGTGCCCAAGATGCGCAAAAGCGCTGGAAACGGTGAGATAAGCATATTTTTGCAACTTTGGTTAAAATCTTAAATTTTTCATCACAGATGTGCCCAAGATGCCCAAAAGCGCTGGAAACGGTGAGATAAGCCTATTTTTGCAACTTTTGTTAAAATCTTAAATTTTTCTTCACAGATGTGCCCAAGATGCGCAAAAGCGCTGGAAACGGTGAGATAAGCCTATTTTTGCAACTTTGGTTAAAATCTTCAATTTTTCATCACAGATGTGCCCAAGATGCGCAAAAGCGCTGGAAACGGTGACATAAGCCTATTTTTGCAACTTTGGTTAAAATCTTCAATTTTTCATCACAGATGTGCCCAAGGTGCGCAAAAGTGCTGGAAACGGTGAGATAAGCCTAATTTTGCAACAATGTTTAAGGTTTGGAGGTTTCATAGACTAAAGTTGAAAATCAGTGGTTTGACTGCCATAATGAAATAGGGTCACTAATCAACGTGTTTTCTCAAAAGGCCTTCACTCAATTTCCTTGATACTTAAAATGCATACAGTGGATTATAATAATGAAAAAGGATAATTTGAAATCTTGGTTTCAACTCTAAAGGAACTCTTTAAAAAAAAGATTTTAAGTTTTGGAAACCCCAATGAAAAAGTAGCAACTGCACGGTTTCTACTGTCAGATTGGCTCTAAGTGCCAAAAAGTGCTGGAAACGGGGAGATAAGCCTATTTTTGCAACTTTGGTTAAAATCTTCAATTTTTCATCACAGATGTGCCCAAGATGCGCAAAAGCGCTGGAAACGGTGAGATAAGCCTATTTTTGCAACTTTGGTTAAAATCTTCATTTTTTCATCACAGATATGCCCAAGGTGCACAAAAGTGCTGGAAACGGTGAGATAAGCCTAATTTTGCAACAATGTTTAAGGTTTGGAGGTTTCATAGACTAAAGTTGAAAATCAGTGGTTTGACTGCCATAATGAAATAGGGTCACTAATCAACGTGTTTTCTCAAAAGGCCTTCAGTCAAATTCCTTGATACTTAAAATGCATACAGTGGATTATAATAATGAAAAAGGATAATTTGACATCTTGGTTTCAACTCTAAAGGAACTCTTTAAAAAAAAGATTTTAAGTTTTGGAAACCCCAATGAAAAAGTAGCAACTGCACGGTTTCTACTGTCAGATTGGCTCTAAGTGCCAAAAAGTGCTGGAAACGGGGAGATAAGCCTATTTTTGCAACTTTGGTTAAAATCTTCAATTTTTCATCACAGATGTGCCCAAGATGCGCAAAAGCGCTGGAAACGGTGAGATAAGCCTATTTTTGCAACTTTGGTTAAAATCTTAAATTTTTCATCACAGATGTGCCCAAGATGCCCAAAAGCGCTGGAAACGGTGAGATAAGCCTATTTTTGCAACTTTTGTTAAAATCTTAAATTTTTCATCACAGATATGCCCAAGGTGCACAAAAGTGCTGGAAACGGTGAGATAAGCCTAATTTTGCAACAATGTTTAAGGTTTGGAGGTTTCATAGACTAAAGTTGAAAATCAGTGGTTTGACTGCCATAATGAAATAGGGTCACTAATCAACCTGTTTTCTCAAAAGGCCTTCAGTTAAATTCCTTGATACTTAAAATGAATACAGTGGATTATAATAATGAAAAAGGATAATTTGAAATCTTGGTTTCAACTCTAAAGGAACTCTTTAAAAAAAAGATTTTAAGTTTTGGAAACCCCAATGAAAAAGTAGCAACTGCACGGTTTCTACTGTCAGATTGGCTCTAAGTGCCAAAAAGTGCTGGAAACGGGGAGATAAGCCTATTTTTGCAACAATGGTTAAAATCTTCAATTTTTCATCACAGATGTGTCCAAGATGACCAAAAGCGCTGGAAACGGTGAGATAAGCCTATTTTTGCAACTTTGGTTAAAATCTTCAATTTTTCATCACAGATGTGCCCAAGATGCACAAAAGCGCTGGAAACGGTGAGATAAGCCTATTTTTGCAACTTTGGTTAAAATCTTCAATTTTTCATCACAGATGTGCCCAAGATGCGCAAAAGCGCTGGAAACGGTGAGATAAGCCTATTTTTGCAACTTTGGTTAAAATCTTAAATTTTTCATTACAGATGTGCCCAAGGTGCGCAAAAGTGCTGGAAACGGTGAGATAAGCCTAATTTTGCAACAATGTTTAAGGTTTGGAGGTTTCATAGACTAAAGTTGAAAATCAGTGGTTTGACTGCCATAATGAAATAGGGTCACTAATCAACGTGTTTTCTCAAAAGGCCTTCACTCAATTTCCTTGATACTTAAAATGCATACAGTGGATTATAATAATGAAAAAGGATAATTTGAAATCTTGGTTTCAACTCTAAAGGAACTCTTTAAAAAAAAGATTTTAAGTTTTGGAAACCCCAATGAAAAAGTAGCAACTGCACGGTTTCTACTGTCAGATTGGCTCTAAGTGCCAAAAAGTGCTGGAAACGGGGAGATAAGCCTATTTTTGCAACAATGGTTAAAATCTTCAATTTTTCATCACAGATGTGTCCAAGATGCACAAAAGCGCTGGAAACGGTGAGATAAGCCTATTTTTGCAACTTTGGTTAAAATCTTCAATTTTTCATCACAGATGTGCGAGAGATGCACAAAAGCGCTGGAAACGGTGAGATAAGCCTATTTTTGCAACTTTGGTTAAAATCTTCAATTTTTCATCACAGATGTGCCCAAGATGCGCAAAAGCTCTGGAAACGGTGAGATAAGCCTATTTTTGCAACTTTGGTTAAAATCTTAAATTTTTCATCACAGATGTGCCCAAGATGCGCAAAAGCGCTGGAAACGGTGAGATAAGCCTATTTTTGCAACTTTGGTTAAAATCTTAAATTTTTCATCACAGATGTGCCCAAGGTGCGCAAAAGTGCTGGAAACGGTGAGATAAGCCTAATTTTGCAACAATGTTTAAGGTTTGGAGGTTTCATAGACTAAAGTTGAAAATCAGTGGTTTGACTGCCATAATGAAATAGGGTCACTAATCAACGTGTTTTCTCAAAAGGCCTTCACTCAATTTCCTTGATACTTAAAATGCATACAGTGGATTATAATAATGAAAAAGGATAATTTGAAATCTTGGTTTCAACTCTAAAGGAACTCTTTAAAAAAAAGATTTTAAGTTTTGGAAACCCCAATGAAAAAGTAGCAACTGCACGGTTTCTACTGTCAGATTGGCTCTAAGTGCCAAAAAGTGCTGGAAACGGGGAGATAAGCCTATTTTTGCAACTTTGGTTAAAATCTTCAATTTTTCATCACAGATGTGCCCAAGATGCGCAAAAGCGCTGGAAACGGTGAGATAAGCCTATTTTTGCAACTTTGGTTAAAATCTTCATTTTTTCATCACAGATATGCCCAAGGTGCACAAAAGTGCTGGAAACGGTGAGATAAGCCTAATTTTGCAACAATGTTTAAGGTTTGGAGGTTTCATAGACTAAAGTTGAAAATCAGTGGTTTGACTGCCATAATGAAATAGGGTCACTAATCAACGTGTTTTCTCAAAAGGCCTTCAGTCAAATTCCTTGATACTTAAAATGCATACAGTGGATTATAATAATGAAAAAGGATAATTTGACATCTTGGTTTCAACTCTAAAGGAACTCTTTAAAAAAAAGATTTTAAGTTTTGGAAACCCCAATGAAAAAGTAGCAACTGCACGGTTTCTACTGTCAGATTGGCTCTAAGTGCCAAAAAGTGCTGGAAACGGGGAGATAAGCCTATTTTTGCAACTTTGGTTAAAATCTTCAATTTTTCATCACAGATGTGCCCAAGATGCGCAAAAGCGCTGGAAACGGTGAGATAAGCCTATTTTTGCAACTTTGGTTAAAATCTTAAATTTTTCATCACAGATGTGCCCAAGATGCCCAAAAGCGCTGGAAACGGTGAGATAAGCCTATTTTTGCAACTTTTGTTAAAATCTTAAATTTTTCATCACAGATATGCCCAAGGTGCACAAAAGTGCTGGAAACGGTGAGATAAGCCTAATTTTGCAACAATGTTTAAGGTTTGGAGGTTTCATAGACTAAAGTTGAAAATCAGTGGTTTGACTGCCATAATGAAATAGGGTCACTAATCAACCTGTTTTCTCAAAAGGCCTTCAGTTAAATTCCTTGATACTTAAAATGAATACAGTGGATTATAATAATGAAAAAGGATAATTTGAAATCTTGGTTTCAACTCTAAAGGAACTCTTTAAAAAAAAGATTTTAAGTTTTGGAAACCCCAATGAAAAAGTAGCAACTGCACGGTTTCTACTGTCAGATTGGCTCTAAGTGCCAAAAAGTGCTGGAAACGGGGAGATAAGCCTATTTTTGCAACAATGGTTAAAATCTTCAATTTTTCATCACAGATGTGTCCAAGATGACCAAAAGCGCTGGAAACGGTGAGATAAGCCTATTTTTGCAACTTTGGTTAAAATCTTCAATTTTTCATCACAGATGTGCCCAAGATGCACAAAAGCGCTGGAAACGGTGAGATAAGCCTATTTTTGCAACTTTGGTTAAAATCTTCAATTTTTCATCACAGATGTGCCCAAGATGCGCAAAAGCGCTGGAAACGGTGAGATAAGCCTATTTTTGCAACTTTGGTTAAAATCTTAAATTTTTCATTACAGATGTGCCCAAGGTGCGCAAAAGTGCTGGAAACGGTGAGATAAGCCTAATTTTGCAACAATGTTTAAGGTTTGGAGGTTTCATAGACTAAAGTTGAAAATCAGTGGTTTGACTGCCATAATGAAATAGGGTCACTAATCAACGTGTTTTCTCAAAAGGCCTTCACTCAATTTCCTTGATACTTAAAATGCATACAGTGGATTATAATAATGAAAAAGGATAATTTGAAATCTTGGTTTCAACTCTAAAGGAACTCTTTAAAAAAAAGATTTTAAGTTTTGGAAACCCCAATGAAAAAGTAGCAACTGCACGGTTTCTACTGTCAGATTGGCTCTAAGTGCCAAAAAGTGCTGGAAACGGGGAGATAAGCCTATTTTTGCAACAATGGTTAAAATCTTCAATTTTTCATCACAGATGTGTCCAAGATGCACAAAAGCGCTGGAAACGGTGAGATAAGCCTATTTTTGCAACTTTGGTTAAAATCTTCAATTTTTCATCACAGATGTGCGAGAGATGCACAAAAGCGCTGGAAACGGTGAGATAAGCCTATTTTTGCAACTTTGGTTAAAATCTTCAATTTTTCATCACAGATGTGCCCAAGATGCGCAAAAGCTCTGGAAACGGTGAGATAAGCCTATTTTTGCAACTTTGGTTAAAATCTTAAATTTTTCATCACAGATGTGCCCAAGATGCGCAAAAGCGCTGGAAACGGTGAGATAAGCCTATTTTTGCAACTTTGGTTAAAATCTTAAATTTTTCATCACAGATGTGCCCAAGATGCCCAAAAGCGCTGGAAACGGTGAGATAAGCCTATTTTTGCAACTTTGGTTAAAATCTTCAATTTTTCATCACAGATGTGCCCAAGATGCGCAAAAGCGCTGGAAACGGTGAGATAAGCCTATTTTTGCAACTTTGGTTAAAATCTTAAATTTTTCATCACAGATGTGCCCAAGGTGCGCAAAAGTGCTGGAAACGGTGAGATAAGCCTAATTTTGCAACAATGTTTAAGGTTTGGAGGTTTCATAGACTAAAGATGAAAATCAGTGGTTTGACTGCCATAATGAAATAGGGTCACTAATCAACGTGTTTTCTCAAAAGGCCTTCAGTAAAATTCCTTGATACTTAAAATGCATACAGTGGATTATAATAATGGAAAAGGATAATTTGAAATCTTGGTTTCAACTCTAAAGGAACTCTTTAAAAAAAAGATTTTAAGATTTGAAACCCCAATGAAAAAGTAGCAACTGCACGGTTTCTACTGTCAGATTGGCTGTAAGTGCCAAAAAGTGCTGGAAACGGGGAGATAAGCCTATTTTTGCAACAATGGTTAAAATCTTCAATTTTTCATCACAGATGTGCCAAAGACGCACAAAAGCGCTGGAAACGGTGAGATAAGCCTATTTTTGCAACTTTGGTTAAAATCTTCTATTTTTCATCACAGATGTGCCCAAGATGAACAAAAGCGCTGGAAACGGTGAGATAAGCCTATTTTTGCAACTTTGGTTAAATTCTTAAATTTTTCATCACAGATGTGCCCAAGATGCCCAAAAGCGCTGGAAACGGTGAGATAAGCCTATTTTTGCAACTTTGGTTAAAATCTTAAATTTTTCATCACAGATGTGCCCAAGATGCCCAAAAGCGCTGGAAACGGTGAGATAAGCCTATTTTTGCAACTTTGGTTAAAATCTTCATTTTTTCATCACAGATATGCCCATGGTGCACAAAAGTGCTGGAAACGGTGAGATAAGCCTAATTTTGCAACAATGTTTAAGGTTTGGAGGTTTCATAGACTAAAGTTGAAAATCAGTGGTTTGACTGCCATAATGAAATAGGGTCACTAATCAACGTGTTTTCTCAAAAGGCCTTCAGTCAAATTCCTTGATACTTAAAATGCATACAGTGGATTATAATAATGAAAAAGGATAATTTGAAATTTCTTGGTTTCAACTCTAAAGGAACTCTTTAAAAAAAAGATTTTAAGTTTTGGAAACCCCAATGAAAAAGTAGCAACTGCACGGTTTCTACTGTCAGATTGGCTCTAAGTGCCAAAAAGTGCTGGAAACGGGGAGATAAGCCTATTTTTGCAACAATGGTTAAAATCTTCAATTTTTCATCACAGATGTGTCCAAGATGCACAAAAGCGCTGGAAACGGTGAGATAAGCCTATTTTTGCAACTTTGGTTAAAATCTTCAATTTTTCATCACAGATGTGCGAGAGATGCACAAAAGCGCTGGAAACGGTGAGATAAGCCTATTTTTGCAACTTTGGTTAAAATCTTCAATTTTTCATCACAGATGTGCCCAAGATGCGCAAAAGCTCTGGAAACGGTGAGATAAGCCTATTTTTGCAACTTTGGTTAAAATCTTAAATTTTTCATAACAGTTGTGCCCAAGATGCGCAAAAGCGCTGGAAACGGTGAGATAAGCCTATTTTTGCAACTTTGGTTAAAATCTTAAATTTTTCATCACAGATGTGCCCAAGATGCCCAAAAGCGCTGGAAACGGTGAGATAAGCCTATTTTTGCAACTTTGGTTAAAATCTTCAATTTTTCATCACAGATGTGCCCAAGATGCGCAAAAGCGCTGGAAACGGTGAGATAAGCCTATTTTTGCAACTTTGGTTAAAATCTTAAATTTTTCATCACAGATGTGCCCAAGGTGCGCAAAAGTGCTGGAAACGGTGAGATAAGCCTAATTTTGCAACAATGTTTAAGGTTTGGAGGTTTCATAGACTAAAGTTGAAAATCAGTGGTTTGACTGCCATAATGAAATAGGGTCACTAATCAACGTGTTTTCTCAAAAGGCCTTCAGTCAAATTCCTTGATACTTAAAATGCATACAGTGGATTATAATAATGAAAAAGGATAATTTGAAATCTTGGTTTCAACTCTAAAGGAACTCTTTAAAAAAAAGATTTTAAGTTTTGGAAACCCCAATGAAAAAGTAGCAACTGCACGGTTTCTACTGTCAGATTGGCTCTAAGTGCCAAAAAGTGCTGGAAACGGGGAGATAAGCCTATTTTTGCAACTTTGGTTAAAATCTTCAATTTTTCATCACAGATGTGCCCAAGATGCCCAAAAGCGCTGGAAACGGTGAGATAAGCCTATTTTTGCAACTTTGGTTAAAATCTTCATTTTTTCATCACAGATATGCCCAAGGTGCACAAAAGTGCTGGAAATGGTGAGATAAGCCTAATTTTGCAACTTTGGTTAAAATCTTCAATTTTTCATCACAGATGTGCCCAAGATGCCCAAAAGCGCTGGAAACGGTGAGATAAGCCTATTTTTGCAACTTTGGTTAAAATCTTCATTTTTTCATCACAGATATGCCCAAGGTGCACAAAAGTGCTGGAAACGGTGAGATAAGCCTAATTTTGCAACAATGTTTAAGGTTTGGAGGTTTCATAGACTAAAGTTGAAAATCAGTGGTCTGACTGCCATAATGAAATAGGGTCACTAATCAACGTGTTTTCTCAAAAGGCCTTCAGTCAAATTCCTTGATACTTAAAATGCATACAGTGGATTATAATAATGAAAAAGGATAATTTGAAATCTTGGTTTCAACTCTAAAGGAACTCTTTAAAAAAAAGATTTTAAGTTTTGGAAACCCCAATGAAAAAGTAGCAACTGCACGGTTTCTACTGTCAGATTGGCTCTAAGTGCCAAAAAGTGCTGGAAACGGGGAGATAAGCCTATTTTTGCAACAATGGTTAAAATCTTCAATTTTTCATCACAGATGTGCCCAAGATGCGCAAAAGCGCTGGAAACGGTGAGATAAGCCTATTTTTGCAACTTTGGTTAAAATCTTTAATTTTTCATCACAGATGTGCCCAAGATGCCCAAAAGCGCTGGAAACGGTGAGATAAGCCTATTTTTGCAACTTTGGTTAAAATCTTCATTTTTTCATCACAGATATGCCCAAGGTGAACAAAAGTGCTGGAAACGGTGAGATAAGCCTAATTTTGCAACAATGTTTAAGGTTTGGAGGTTTCATAGACTAAAGTTGAAAATCAGTGGTTTGACTGCCATAATGAAATAGGGTCACTAATCAACGTGTTTTCTCAAAAGGCCTTCAGTCAAATTCCTTGATACTTAAAATGCATACAGTGGATTATAATAATGAAAAAGGATAATTTGAAATCTTGGTTTCAACTCTAAAGGAACTCTTTAAAAAAAAGATTTTAAGTTTTGGAAACCCCAATGAAAAAGTAGCAACTGCACGGTTTCTACTGTCAGATTGGCTCTAAGTGCCAAAAAGTGCTGGAAACGGGGAGATAAGCCTATTTTTGCAACAATGGTTAAAATCTTCAATTTTCATCACAGATGTGCCCAAGATGCACAAAAGCGCTGGAAACGGTGAGATAAGCCTATTTTTGCAACTTTGGTTAAAATCTTAAATTTTTCATCACAGACGTGCCGAAAATGCGCAAAAGCACTGGAAACGGTGAGATAAGCCTATTTTTGCAACTTTGGTTAAAATCTTCAATTTTTCATCACAGATGTGCCCAAGATGCCCAAAAGCGCTGGAAACGGTGAGATAAGCCTATTTTTGCAACTTTGGTTAAAATCTTAAATTTTTCATCACAGATGTGCCCAAGATGCCCAAAAGCGCTGGAAACGGGGAGATAAGCCTATTTTTGCAACTTTGGTTAAAATCTTCAATTTTTCATCACAGATGTGCCCAAGATGCGCAAAAGCGCTGGAAACGGTGAGATAAGCCTATTTTTGCAACTTTGGTTAAAATCTTAAATTTTTCATCACAGATGTGCCCAAGATGCCCAAAAGCGCTGGAAACGGGGAGATAAGCCTATTTTTGCAACTTTGGTTAAAATCTTCATTTTTTCATCACAGATATGCCCAAGGTGCACAAAAGTGCTGGAAACGGTGAGATAAGCCTAATTTTGCAACAATGTTTAAGGTTTGGAGGTTTCATAGACTAAAGTTGAAAATCAGTGGTTTGACTGCCATAATGAAATAGGGTCACTAATCAACGTGTTTTCTCAAAAGGCCTTCAGTCAAATTCCTTGATACTTAAAATGCATACAGTGGATTATAATAATGAAAAAGGATAATTTGAAATCTTGGTTTCAACTCTAAAGGAACTCTTTAAAAAAAAGATTTTAAGTTTTGGAAACCCCAATGAAAAAGTAGCAACTGCACGGTTTCTACTGTCAGATTGGCTCTAAGTGCCAAAAAGTGCTGGAAACGGGGAGATAAGCCTATTTTTGCAACAATGGTTAAAATCTTCAATTTTTCATCACAGATGTGCCCAAGATGCGCAAAAGCGCTGGAAACGGTGAGATAAGCCTATTTTTGCAACTTTGGTTAAAATCTTTAATTTTTCATCACAGATGTGCCCAAGATGCCCAAAAGCGCTGGAAACGGTGAGATAAGCCTATTTTTGCAACTTTGGTTAAAATCTTCATTTTTTCATCACAGATATGCCCAAGGTGAACAAAAGTGCTGGAAACGGTGAGATAAGCCTAATTTTGCAACAATGTTTAAGGTTTGGAGGTTTCATAGACTAAAGTTGAAAATCAGTGGTTTGACTGCCATAATGAAATAGGGTCACTAATCAACGTGTTTTCTCAAAAGGCCTTCAGTCAAATTCCTTGATACTTAAAATGCATACAGTGGATTATAATAATGAAAAAGGATAATTTGAAATCTTGGTTTCAACTCTAAAGGAACTCTTTAAAAAAAAGATTTTAAGTTTTGGAAACCCCAATGAAAAAGTAGCAACTGCACGGTTTCTACTGTCAGATTGGCTCTAAGTGCCAAAAAGTGCTGGAAACGGGGAGATAAGCCTATTTTTGCAACAATGGTTAAAATCTTCAATTTTTCATCACAGATGTGCCAAAGATGCACAAAAGCGATGGAAACGGTGAGATAAGCCTATTTTGCAACTTTGGTTAAAATCTTCAATTTTTCATCACAGATGTGCCCAAGATGCGCAAAAGCGCTGGAAACGGTGAGATAAGCCTATTTTTGCAACTTTGGTTAAAATCTTCAATTTTTCATCACAGATGTGCCCAAGATGCGCAAAAGCGCTGGAAACGGTGAGATAAGCCTATTTTTGCATCTTTGGTTAAAATCTTCAATTTTTCATCACAGATGTGCCCAAGATGCGCAAAAGCGCTGGAAACGGTGAGATAAGCCTATTTTTGCAACTTTGGTTAAAATCTTAAATTTTTCATCACAGATGTGCCCAAGGTGCGCAAAAGTGCTGGAAACGGTGAGATAAGCCTAATTTTGCAACAATGTTTAAGGTTTGGAGGTTTCATAGACTAAAGATGAAAATCAGTGGTTTGACTGCCATAATGAAATAGGGTCACTAATCAACGTGTTTTCTCAAAAGGCCTTCAGTCAAATTCCTTGATACTTAAAATGCATACAGTGGATTATAATAATGGAAAAGGATAATTTGAAATCTTGGTTTCAACTCTAAAGGAACTCTTTAAAAAAAAGATTTTAAGATTTGAAACCCCAATGAAAAAGTAGCAACTGCACGGTTTCTACTGTCAGATTGGCTGTAAGTGCCAAAAAGTGCTGGAAACGGGGAGATAAGCCTATTTTTGCAACAATGGTTAAAATCTTCAATTTTTCATCACAGATGTGCCAAAGACGCACAAAAGCGCTGGAAACGGTGAGATAAGCCTATTTTTGCAACTTTGGTTAAAATCTTCTATTTTTCATCACAGATGTGCCCAAGATGAACAAAAGCGCTGGAAACGGTGAGATAAGCCTATTTTTGCAACTTTGGTTAAATTCTTAAATTTTTCATCACAGATGTGCCCAAGATGCCCAAAAGCGCTGGAAACGGTGAGATAAGCCTATTTTTGCAACTTTGGTTAAAATCTTAAATTTTTCATCACAGATGTGCCCAAGATGCCCAAAAGCGCTGGAAACGGTGAGATAAGCCTATTTTTGCAACTTTGGTTAAAATCTTCATTTTTTCATCACAGATATGCCCATGGTGCACAAAAGTGCTGGAAACGGTGAGATAAGCCTAATTTTGCAACAATGTTTAAGGTTTGGAGGTTTCATAGACTAAAGTTGAAAATCAGTGGTTTGACTGCCATAATGAAATAGGGTCACTAATCAACGTGTTTTCTCAAAAGGCCTTCAGTCAAATTCCTTGATACTTAAAATGCATACAGTGGATTATAATAATGAAAAAGGATAATTTGAAATTTCTTGGTTTCAACTCTAAAGGAACTCTTTAAAAAAAAGATTTTAAGTTTTGGAAACCCCAATGAAAAAGTAGCAACTGCACGGTTTCTACTGTCAGATTGGCTCTAAGTGCCAAAAAGTGCTGGAAACGGGGAGATAAGCCTATTTTTGCAACAATGGTTAAAATCTTCAATTTTTCATCACAGATGTGTCCAAGATGCACAAAAGCGCTGGAAACGGTGAGATAAGCCTATTTTTGCAACTTTGGTTAAAATCTTCAATTTTTCATCACAGATGTGCGAGAGATGCACAAAAGCGCTGGAAACGGTGAGATAAGCCTATTTTTGCAACTTTGGTTAAAATCTTCAATTTTTCATCACAGATGTGCCCAAGATGCGCAAAAGCTCTGGAAACGGTGAGATAAGCCTATTTTTGCAACTTTGGTTAAAATCTTAAATTTTTCATAACAGTTGTGCCCAAGATGCGCAAAAGCGCTGGAAACGGTGAGATAAGCCTATTTTTGCAACTTTGGTTAAAATCTTAAATTTTTCATCACAGATGTGCCCAAGATGCCCAAAAGCGCTGGAAACGGTGAGATAAGCCTATTTTTGCAACTTTGGTTAAAATCTTCAATTTTTCATCACAGATGTGCCCAAGATGCGCAAAAGCGCTGGAAACGGTGAGATAAGCCTATTTTTGCAACTTTGGTTAAAATCTTAAATTTTTCATCACAGATGTGCCCAAGGTGCGCAAAAGTGCTGGAAACGGTGAGATAAGCCTAATTTTGCAACAATGTTTAAGGTTTGGAGGTTTCATAGACTAAAGTTGAAAATCAGTGGTTTGACTGCCATAATGAAATAGGGTCACTAATCAACGTGTTTTCTCAAAAGGCCTTCAGTCAAATTCCTTGATACTTAAAATGCATACAGTGGATTATAATAATGAAAAAGGATAATTTGAAATCTTGGTTTCAACTCTAAAGGAACTCTTTAAAAAAAAGATTTTAAGTTTTGGAAACCCCAATGAAAAAGTAGCAACTGCACGGTTTCTACTGTCAGATTGGCTCTAAGTGCCAAAAAGTGCTGGAAACGGGGAGATAAGCCTATTTTTGCAACTTTGGTTAAAATCTTCAATTTTTCATCACAGATGTGCCCAAGATGCCCAAAAGCGCTGGAAACGGTGAGATAAGCCTATTTTTGCAACTTTGGTTAAAATCTTCATTTTTTCATCACAGATATGCCCAAGGTGCACAAAAGTGCTGGAAATGGTGAGATAAGCCTAATTTTGCAACTTTGGTTAAAATCTTCAATTTTTCATCACAGATGTGCCCAAGATGCCCAAAAGCGCTGGAAACGGTGAGATAAGCCTATTTTTGCAACTTTGGTTAAAATCTTCATTTTTTCATCACAGATATGCCCAAGGTGCACAAAAGTGCTGGAAACGGTGAGATAAGCCTAATTTTGCAACAATGTTTAAGGTTTGGAGGTTTCATAGACTAAAGTTGAAAATCAGTGGTCTGACTGCCATAATGAAATAGGGTCACTAATCAACGTGTTTTCTCAAAAGGCCTTCAGTCAAATTCCTTGATACTTAAAATGCATACAGTGGATTATAATAATGAAAAAGGATAATTTGAAATCTTGGTTTCAACTCTAAAGGAACTCTTTAAAAAAAAGATTTTAAGTTTTGGAAACCCCAATGAAAAAGTAGCAACTGCACGGTTTCTACTGTCAGATTGGCTCTAAGTGCCAAAAAGTGCTGGAAACGGGGAGATAAGCCTATTTTTGCAACAATGGTTAAAATCTTCAATTTTTCATCACAGATGTGCCCAAGATGCGCAAAAGCGCTGGAAACGGTGAGATAAGCCTATTTTTGCAACTTTGGTTAAAATCTTTAATTTTTCATCACAGATGTGCCCAAGATGCCCAAAAGCGCTGGAAACGGTGAGATAAGCCTATTTTTGCAACTTTGGTTAAAATCTTCATTTTTTCATCACAGATATGCCCAAGGTGAACAAAAGTGCTGGAAACGGTGAGATAAGCCTAATTTTGCAACAATGTTTAAGGTTTGGAGGTTTCATAGACTAAAGTTGAAAATCAGTGGTTTGACTGCCATAATGAAATAGGGTCACTAATCAACGTGTTTTCTCAAAAGGCCTTCAGTCAAATTCCTTGATACTTAAAATGCATACAGTGGATTATAATAATGAAAAAGGATAATTTGAAATCTTGGTTTCAACTCTAAAGGAACTCTTTAAAAAAAAGATTTTAAGTTTTGGAAACCCCAATGAAAAAGTAGCAACTGCACGGTTTCTACTGTCAGATTGGCTCTAAGTGCCAAAAAGTGCTGGAAACGGGGAGATAAGCCTATTTTTGCAACAATGGTTAAAATCTTCAATTTTCATCACAGATGTGCCCAAGATGCACAAAAGCGCTGGAAACGGTGAGATAAGCCTATTTTTGCAACTTTGGTTAAAATCTTAAATTTTTCATCACAGACGTGCCGAAAATGCGCAAAAGCACTGGAAACGGTGAGATAAGCCTATTTTTGCAACTTTGGTTAAAATCTTCAATTTTTCATCACAGATGTGCCCAAGATGCCCAAAAGCGCTGGAAACGGTGAGATAAGCCTATTTTTGCAACTTTGGTTAAAATCTTAAATTTTTCATCACAGATGTGCCCAAGATGCCCAAAAGCGCTGGAAACGGGGAGATAAGCCTATTTTTGCAACTTTGGTTAAAATCTTCAATTTTTCATCACAGATGTGCCCAAGATGCGCAAAAGCGCTGGAAACGGTGAGATAAGCCTATTTTTGCAACTTTGGTTAAAATCTTAAATTTTTCATCACAGATGTGCCCAAGATGCCCAAAAGCGCTGGAAACGGGGAGATAAGCCTATTTTTGCAACTTTGGTTAAAATCTTCATTTTTTCATCACAGATATGCCCAAGGTGCACAAAAGTGCTGGAAACGGTGAGATAAGCCTAATTTTGCAACAATGTTTAAGGTTTGGAGGTTTCATAGACTAAAGTTGAAAATCAGTGGTTTGACTGCCATAATGAAATAGGGTCACTAATCAACGTGTTTTCTCAAAAGGCCTTCAGTCAAATTCCTTGATACTTAAAATGCATACAGTGGATTATAATAATGAAAAAGGATAATTTGAAATCTTGGTTTCAACTCTAAAGGAACTCTTTAAAAAAAAGATTTTAAGTTTTGGAAACCCCAATGAAAAAGTAGCAACTGCACGGTTTCTACTGTCAGATTGGCTCTAAGTGCCAAAAAGTGCTGGAAACGGGGAGATAAGCCTATTTTTGCAACAATGGTTAAAATCTTCAATTTTTCATCACAGATGTGCCCAAGATGCGCAAAAGCGCTGGAAACGGTGAGATAAGCCTATTTTTGCAACTTTGGTTAAAATCTTTAATTTTTCATCACAGATGTGCCCAAGATGCCCAAAAGCGCTGGAAACGGTGAGATAAGCCTATTTTTGCAACTTTGGTTAAAATCTTCATTTTTTCATCACAGATATGCCCAAGGTGAACAAAAGTGCTGGAAACGGTGAGATAAGCCTAATTTTGCAACAATGTTTAAGGTTTGGAGGTTTCATAGACTAAAGTTGAAAATCAGTGGTTTGACTGCCATAATGAAATAGGGTCACTAATCAACGTGTTTTCTCAAAAGGCCTTCAGTCAAATTCCTTGATACTTAAAATGCATACAGTGGATTATAATAATGAAAAAGGATAATTTGAAATCTTGGTTTCAACTCTAAAGGAACTCTTTAAAAAAAAGATTTTAAGTTTTGGAAACCCCAATGAAAAAGTAGCAACTGCACGGTTTCTACTGTCAGATTGGCTCTAAGTGCCAAAAAGTGCTGGAAACGGGGAGATAAGCCTATTTTTGCAACAATGGTTAAAATCTTCAATTTTTCATCACAGATGTGCCAAAGATGCACAAAAGCGATGGAAACGGTGAGATAAGCCTATTTTGCAACTTTGGTTAAAATCTTCAATTTTTCATCACAGATGTGCCCAAGATGCGCAAAAGCGCTGGAAACGGTGAGATAAGCCTATTTTTGCAACTTTGGTTAAAATCTTCAATTTTTCATCACAGATATGCCCAAGGTGCACAAAAGTGCTGGAAACGGTGAGATAAGCCTAATTTTGCAACAATGTTTAAGGTTTGGAGGTTTCATAGACTAAAGTTGAAAATCAGTGGTTTGACTGCCATAATGAAATAGGGTCACTAATCAACGTGTTTTCTCAAAAGGCCTTCAGTCAAATTCCTTGATACTTAAAATGCATACAGTGGATTATAATAATGAAAAAGGATAATTTGAAATCTTGGTTTCAACTCTAAAGGAACTCTTTAAAAAAAAGATTTTAAGTTTTGGAAACCCCAATGAAAAAGTAGCAACTGCACGGTTTCTACTGTCAGATTGGCTCTAAGTGCCAAAAAGTGCTGGAAACGGGGAGATAAGCCTATTTTTGCAACAATGGTTAAAATCTTCAATTTTCATCACAGATGTGCCCAAGATGCACAAAAGCGCTGGAAACGGTGAGATAAGCCTATTTTTGCAACTTTGGTTAAAATCTTAAATTTTTCATCACAGACGTGCCGAAAATGCGCAAAAGCACTGGAAACGGTGAGATAAGCCTATTTTTGCAACTTTGGTTAAAATCTTCAATTTTTCATCACAGATGTGCCCAAGATGCCCAAAAGCGCTGGAAACGGTGAGATAAGCCTATTTTTGCAACTTTGGTTAAAATCTTAAATTTTTCATCACAGATGTGCCCAAGATGCCCAAAAGCGCTGGAAACGGGGAGATAAGCCTATTTTTGCAACTTTGGTTAAAATCTTCAATTTTTCATCACAGATGTGCCCAAGATGCGCAAAAGCGCTGGAAACGGTGAGATAAGCCTATTTTTGCAACTTTGGTTAAAATCTTAAATTTTTCATCACAGATGTGCCCAAGATGCCCAAAAGCGCTGGAAACGGGGAGATAAGCCTATTTTTGCAACTTTGGTTAAAATCTTCATTTTTTCATCACAGATATGCCCAAGGTGCACAAAAGTGCTGGAAACGGTGAGATAAGCCTAATTTTGCAACAATGTTTAAGGTTTGGAGGTTTCATAGACTAAAGTTGAAAATCAGTGGTTTGACTGCCATAATGAAATAGGGTCACTAATCAACGTGTTTTCTCAAAAGGCCTTCAGTCAAATTCCTTGATACTTAAAATGCATACAGTGGATTATAATAATGAAAAAGGATAATTTGAAATCTTGGTTTCAACTCTAAAGGAACTCTTTAAAAAAAAGATTTTAAGTTTTGGAAACCCCAATGAAAAAGTAGCAACTGCACGGTTTCTACTGTCAGATTGGCTCTAAGTGCCAAAAAGTGCTGGAAACGGGGAGATAAGCCTATTTTTGCAACAATGGTTAAAATCTTCAATTTTTCATCACAGATGTGCCCAAGATGCGCAAAAGCGCTGGAAACGGTGAGATAAGCCTATTTTTGCAACTTTGGTTAAAATCTTTAATTTTTCATCACAGATGTGCCCAAGATGCCCAAAAGCGCTGGAAACGGTGAGATAAGCCTATTTTTGCAACTTTGGTTAAAATCTTCATTTTTTCATCACAGATATGCCCAAGGTGAACAAAAGTGCTGGAAACGGTGAGATAAGCCTAATTTTGCAACAATGTTTAAGGTTTGGAGGTTTCATAGACTAAAGTTGAAAATCAGTGGTTTGACTGCCATAATGAAATAGGGTCACTAATCAACGTGTTTTCTCAAAAGGCCTTCAGTCAAATTCCTTGATACTTAAAATGCATACAGTGGATTATAATAATGAAAAAGGATAATTTGAAATCTTGGTTTCAACTCTAAAGGAACTCTTTAAAAAAAAGATTTTAAGTTTTGGAAACCCCAATGAAAAAGTAGCAACTGCACGGTTTCTACTGTCAGATTGGCTCTAAGTGCCAAAAAGTGCTGGAAACGGGGAGATAAGCCTATTTTTGCAACTTTGGTTAAAATCTTCAATTTTTCATCACAGATGTGCCCAAGATGCGCAAAAGCGCTGGAAAAGGTGAGATAAGCCTATTTTTGCAACTTTGGTTAAAATCTTAAATTTTTCATCACAGATGTGCACAAGATGCCCAAAAGCGCTGGAAACGGTGAGATAAGCCTATTTTTGCAACTTTGGTTAAAATCTTCATTTTTTCATCACAGATATGCCCAAGGTGCACAAAAGTGCATGAAACGGTGAGATAAGCCTAATTTTGCAACAATGTTTAAGGTTTGGAGGTTTCATAGACTAAAGTTGAAAATCAGTGGTTTGACTGCCATAATGAAATAGGGTCACTAATCAACGTGTTTTCGCAAAAGGCCTTCAGTCAAATTCCTTGATACTTAAAATGCATACAGTGGATTATAATAATGAAAAAGGATAATTTGAAATCTTGGTTTCAACTCTAAAGGAACTCTTTAAAAAAAAGATTTTAAGTTTTGGAAACCCCAATGAAAAAGTAGCAACTGCACGGTTTCTACTGTCAGATTGGCTCTAAGTGCCAAAAAGTGCTGGAAACGGGGAGATAAGCCTATTTTTGCAACTTTGGTTAAAATCTTAAATTTTTCATCACAGATGTGCCCAAGATGCCCAAAAGCGCTGGAAACGGTGAGATAAGCCTATTTTTGCAACTTTGGTTGAAATCTTCAATTTTTCATCACAGATGTGCCCAAGATGCCCAAAAGCGCTGGAAACGGTGAGATAAGCCTATTTTTGCAACTTTGGTTAAAATCTTCATTTTTTCATCACAGATATGCCCAAGGTGCACAAAAGTGCTGGAAACGGTGAGATAAGCCTAATTTTGCAACAATGTTTAAGGTTTGGAGGTTTCATAGACTAAAGTTGAAAATCAGTGGTTTGACTGCCATAATGAAATAGGGTCACTAATCAACGTGTTTTCTCAAAAGGCCTTCAGTCAAATTCCTTGATACTTAAAATGCATACAGTGGATTATAATAATGAAAAAGGATAATTTGAAATCTTGGTTTCAACTCTAAAGGAACTCTTTAAAAAAAAGATTTTAAGTTTTGGAAACCCCAATGAAAAAGTAGCAACTGCACGGTTTCTACTGTCAGATTGGCTCTAAGTGCCAAAAAGTGCTGGAAACGGGGAGATAAGCCTATTTTTGCAACAATGGTTAAAATCTTCAATTTTTCATCACAGATGTGCCCAAGATGCCCAAAAGCGCTGGAAACGGTGAGATAAGCCTATTTTTGCAACTTTGGTTAAAATCTTCATTTTTTCATCACAGATATGCCCAAGGTGAACAAAAGTGCTGGAAACGGTGAGATAAGCCTAATTTTGCAACAATGTTTAAGGTTTGGAGGTTTCATAGACTAAAGTTGAAAATCAGTGGTTTGACTGCCATAATGAAATAGGGTCACTAATCAACGTGTTTTCTCAAAAGGCCTTCAGTCAAATTCCTTGATACTTAAAATGCATACAGTGGATTATAATAATGAAAAAGGATAATTTGAAATCTTGGTTTCAACTCTAAAGGAACTCTTTAAAAAAAAGATTTTAAGTTTTGGAAACCCCAATGAAAAAGTAGCAACTGCACGGTTTCTACTGTCAGATTGGCTCTAAGTGCCAAAAAGTGCTGGAAACGGGGAGATAAGCCTATTTTTGCAACAATGGTTAAAATCTTCAATTTTTCATCACAGATGTGCCAAAGATGCACAAAAGCGATGGAAACGGTGAGATAAGCCTATTTTGCAACTTTGGTTAAAATCTTCAATTTTTCATCACAGATGTGCCCAAGATGCGCAAAAGCGCTGGAAACGGTGAGATAAGCCTATTTTTGCAACTTTGGTTAAAATCTTCAATTTTTCATCACAGATGTGCCCAAGATGCGCAAAAGCGCTGGAAACGGTGAGATAAGCCTATTTTTGCATCTTTGGTTAAAATCTTAAATTTTTCATCACAGATGTGCCCAAGATGCCCAAAAGCGCTGGAAACGGTGAGATAAGCCTATTTTTGCAACTTTGGTTAAAATCTTCATTTTTTCATCACAGATATGCCCAAGGTGCACAAAAGTGCATGAAACGGTGAGATAAGCCTAATTTTGCAACAATGTTTAAGGTTTGGAGGTTTCATAGACTAAAGTTGAAAATCAGTGGTTTGACTGCCATAATGAAATAGGGTCACTAATCAACGTGTTTTCGCAAAAGGCCTTCAGTCAAATTCCTTGATACTTAAAATGCATACAGTGGATTATAATAATGAAAAAGGATAATTTGAAATCTTGGTTTCAACTCTAAAGGAACTCTTTAAAAAAAAGATTTTAAGTTTTGGAAACCCCAATGAAAAAGTAGCAACTGCACGGTTTCTACTGTCAGATTGGCTCTAAGTGCCAAAAAGTGCTGGAAACGGGGAGATAAGCCTATTTTTGCAACTTTGGTTAAAATCTTAAATTTTTCATCACAGATGTGCCCAAGATGCCCAAAAGCGCTGGAAACGGTGAGATAAGCCTATTTTTGCAACTTTGGTTGAAATCTTCAATTTTTCATCACAGATGTGCCCAAGATGCCCAAAAGCGCTGGAAACGGTGAGATAAGCCTATTTTTGCAACTTTGGTTAAAATCTTCATTTTTTCATCACAGATATGCCCAAGGTGCACAAAAGTGCTGGAAACGGTGAGATAAGCCTAATTTTGCAACAATGTTTAAGGTTTGGAGGTTTCATAGACTAAAGTTGAAAATCAGTGGTTTGACTGCCATAATGAAATAGGGTCACTAATCAACGTGTTTTCTCAAAAGGCCTTCAGTCAAATTCCTTGATACTTAAAATGCATACAGTGGATTATAATAATGAAAAAGGATAATTTGAAATCTTGGTTTCAACTCTAAAGGAACTCTTTAAAAAAAAGATTTTAAGTTTTGGAAACCCCAATGAAAAAGTAGCAACTGCACGGTTTCTACTGTCAGATTGGCTCTAAGTGCCAAAAAGTGCTGGAAACGGGGAGATAAGCCTATTTTTGCAACAATGGTTAAAATCTTCAATTTTTCATCACAGATGTGCCCAAGATGCCCAAAAGCGCTGGAAACGGTGAGATAAGCCTATTTTTGCAACTTTGGTTAAAATCTTCATTTTTTCATCACAGATATGCCCAAGGTGAACAAAAGTGCTGGAAACGGTGAGATAAGCCTAATTTTGCAACAATGTTTAAGGTTTGGAGGTTTCATAGACTAAAGTTGAAAATCAGTGGTTTGACTGCCATAATGAAATAGGGTCACTAATCAACGTGTTTTCTCAAAAGGCCTTCAGTCAAATTCCTTGATACTTAAAATGCATACAGTGGATTATAATAATGAAAAAGGATAATTTGAAATCTTGGTTTCAACTCTAAAGGAACTCTTTAAAAAAAAGATTTTAAGTTTTGGAAACCCCAATGAAAAAGTAGCAACTGCACGGTTTCTACTGTCAGATTGGCTCTAAGTGCCAAAAAGTGCTGGAAACGGGGAGATAAGCCTATTTTTGCAACAATGGTTAAAATCTTCAATTTTTCATCACAGATGTGCCAAAGATGCACAAAAGCGATGGAAACGGTGAGATAAGCCTATTTTGCAACTTTGGTTAAAATCTTCAATTTTTCATCACAGATGTGCCCAAGATGCCCAAAAGCGCTGGAAACGGTGAGATAAGCCTATTTTTGCAACTTTGGTTAAAATCTTCATTTTTTCATCACAGATATGCCCAAGGTGCACAAAAGTGCTGGAAACGGTGAGATAAGCCTAATTTTGCAACAATGTTTAAGGTTTGGAGGTTTCATAGACTAAAGTTGAAAATCAGTGGTTTGACTGCCATAATGAAATAGGGTCACTAATCAACGTGTTTTCTCAAAAGGCCTTCAGTCAAATTCCTTGATACTTAAAATGCATACAGTGGATTATAATAATGAAAAAGGATAATTTGAAATCTTGGTTTCAACTCTAAAGGAACTCTTTAAAAAAAAGATTTTAAGTTTTGGAAACCCCAATGAAAAAGTAGCAACTGCACGGTTTCTACTGTCAGATTGGCTCTAAGTGCCAAAAAGTGCTGGAAACGGGGAGATAAGCCTATTTTTGCAACAATGGTTAAAATCTTCAATTTTCATCACAGATGTGCCCAAGATGCACAAAAGCGCTGGAAACGGTGAGATAAGCCTATTTTTGCAACTTTGGTTAAAATCTTAAATTTTTCATCACAGACGTGCCGAAAATGCGCAAAAGCACTGGAAACGGTGAGATAAGCCTATTTTTGCAACTTTGGTTAAAATCTTCAATTTTTCATCACAGATGTGCCCAAGATGCGCAAAAGCGCTGGAAACGGTGAGATAAGCCTATTTTTGCAACTTTGGTTAAAATCTTAAATTTTTCATCACAGATGTGCCCAAGATGCCCAAAAGCGCTGGAAACGGTGAGATAAGCCTATTTTTGCAACTTTGGTTAAAATCTTAAATTTTTCATCACAGATGTGCCCAAGATGCCCAAAAGCGCTGGAAACGGGGAGATAAGCCTATTTTTGCAACTTTGGTTAAAATCTTAAATTTTTCATCACAGATATGCCCAAGGTGCACAAAAGTGCTGGAAATGGTGAGATAAGCCTAATTTTGCAACAATGTTTAAGGTTTGGAGGTTTCATAGACTAAAGTTGAAAATCAGTGGTTTGACTGCCATAATGAAATAGGGTCACTAATCAACGTGTTTTCTCAAAAGGCCTTCAGTCAAATTCCTTGATACTTAAAATGCATACAGTGGATTATAATAATGAAAAAGGATAATTTGAAATCTTGGTTTCAACTCTAAAGGAACTCTTTAAAAAAAAGATTTTAAGTTTTGGAAACCCCAATGAAAAAGTAGCAACTGCAAGGTTTCTACTGTCAGATTGGCTCTAAGTGCCAAAAAGTGCTGGAAACGGGGAGATAAGCCTATTTTTGCAACTTTGGTTAAAATCTTAAATTTTTCATCACAGATGTGCCCAAGATGCCCAAAAGCGCTGGAAACGGTGAGATAAGACTATTTTTGCAACTTTGGTTGAAATCTTCAATTTTTCATCACAGATGTGCCCAAGATGCCCAAAAGCGCTGGAAACGGTGAGATAAGCCTATTTTTGCAACTTTGGTTAAAATCTTCATTTTTTCATCACAGATATGCCCAAGGTGCACAAAAGTGCTGGAAACGGTGAGATAAGCCTAATTTTGCAACAATGTTTAAGGTTTGGAGGTTTCATAGACTAAAGTTGAAAATCAGTGGTTTGACTGCCATAATGAAATAGGGTCACTAATCAACGTGTTTTCTCAAAAGGCCTTCAGTCAAATTCCTTGATACTTAAAATGCATACAGTGGATTATAATAATGAAAAAGGATAATTTGAAATCTTGGTTTCAACTCTAAAGGAACTCTTTAAAAAAAAGATTTTAAGTTTTGGAAACCCCAATGAAAAAGTAGCAACTGCACGGTTTCTACTGTCAGATTGGCTCTAAGTGCCAAAAAGTGCTGGAAACGGGGAGATAAGCCTATTTTTGCAACTTTGGTTAAAATCTTAAATTTTTCATCACAGATGTGCCCAAGATGCCCAAAAGCGCTGGAAACGGTGAGATAAGCCTATTTTTGCAACTTTGGTTAAAATCTTCAATTTTTCATCACAGATGTGCCCAAGATGCCCAAAAGCGCTGGAAACGGTGAGATAAGCCTATTTTTGCAACTATGGTTAAAATCTTAAATTTGTCATCACAGATGTGCCCAAGATGCGCAAAAGCGCTGGAAACGGTGAGATAAGCCTATTTTTGCAACTATGGTTAAAATCTTAAATTTTTCATCACAGATGTGCCCAAGATGCCCAAAAGCGCTGGAAACGGTGAGATAAGCCTATTTTTGCAACTTTGGTTAAAGTCTTCATTTTTTCATCACAGATATGCCCAAGGTGCACAAAAGTGCTGGAAACGGTGAGATAAGCCTAATTTTGCAACAATGTTTAAGGTTTGGAGGTTTCATAGACTAAAGTTGAAAATCAGTGGTTTGACTGCCATAATGAAATAGGGTCACTAATCAACGTGTTTTCTCAAAAGGCCTTCAGTCAAATTCCTTGATACTTAAAATGCATACAGTGGATTATAATAATTGTCGTGGGAATTTTGTATGTAATTACCTGGTGAGGAAATAAACCATCAGACTCAGTGATCAATTCAATGATCTCGAAGTATTTAATTAATGGTCAACAAACAATTTACAGAGAATAGATTTGAACACAGATAGAGTTACTGAGCAAACACTTGGCCAAGCGGGACAGAATCTCCAACACCACTGCAGGTATCAAGATTCTGACAACGGGTGACAGGAGATGTGCCAGCTTTATGCACAGCTCAAGGGTTCACGTCATCCTTCGATATCATGTAGGCAGGACGTGTCCAGTGGTCAGACTTTGTAAGCCAAGGGGTAGATGCCCCCCTATCTCCTGAGTGTATAGACATTCAGCAAAACATCAAATAGTCACAAGGGCATTTAGGCTTAAGGTAACTAACATTTCCTGATATCAGGCAGATGCAAACATTAAGTGGAATTTATATAATGATGTTTCATCAGGTCAATCCAACTGAACTTTGAGCATAGCTGTCAGCACAGGAGGATCTGTTACATTTCCGGGATCACAGTTAGATTCAATAATTTCCATGACATTTCCTCCCTTTTTGTCATTTAAGACAAATAATAACACTAACAACTACTAACTAAGCAAGCAGATCGTATTAAACAATCAAGGTTTAAACTCGGAGCACGACATCGGTGATGTTAATTCATAACGATTTAAAACAACACTTCATTAGCTCGTCATCATGGGAACCGTTCATACATTTGCAACATAAGGAACACATGCAATTTTGCTGATATAACAAATTTCTGCAGTTTTTATGCAATCTTCAAGCTCATCATCATCTTCATCGTCGTATGGAGCAATCCAAGGTGGTATAGGATATAGATCTGGAAAGTCTGTGCTCTTAATGGACACAAAAGTGGTTATTACCTTCCTAATGCAAACTTTGAAGACCGTTACAATCAGAATTATGATAATCACTATTAGTATCATGCTTCCTATTATCCAAACTAGTCCCTTGAGAAAAGGAGCTCCCCAAAAACCGGTTATTGATTTCATTCCTCCAAAAGGATTCCAGCCATGGTCTTCGTGCAGCTCCTTAACCCCTCGTTCAGTATCTGCTACAACATCGTGTACTGCAGAGGAAGCATTGCGAATTGCACCACCTCCCCTTTGTCTCCAACATAGTTGGGCGTAGTCTGCGTGGATGAGTCAGCATGCGACGGGGGAGTGTAACATCCCTCACTGCTGGCTGCAAACTGTTGAGATAAGGCAGGCCATCCCATAACGCTCCAGTCTGCTTCTGTAAAGGGTACCCTGTCGGTGTGTAGGAGCTTGGCACGCTACTGTTGGAGGAAGGCGCTATTTCACCCTTACCCCTCAGTTAGCTCCCTCCTGTGGACCCGGAATCTGTTTGCAGTGGCTGGCGTGGATCCAAGGTACTCTCTCAGCCACCTTCACTGCGGTCTCTGTTGTCAGGAGGATCTGGAAAGGGCCTATGTAGCGTCTTTGCTTCCAGTGCTTCCGTCTGTGATCTTTTATGAGCACCCAGTCCCCTGGTCTCAACCGATGCTGAATGGCAGTAGCTGGAGTTGGAAGTGCTACTTTTACCTGTGCGTGAAGAGTGGAGAGTGAAGCTGAAAGGTTAGCACAATATTCCAACATACTATCCTCAAAGTTGCCGGTTGTCAAGGCTGATTTCACTGGACCCATACCAGTGCATGGAGGTCTTCCGAAAACAATCTCAAAAGGACTGAGACCATGTTTATTTCTAATTCGCATGGGCATGTGGAAAAGCACTAGCCTTCACCCAGGATAACCCGGTGTCTTCACAGCATTTAGTTAGCTTGGCTTTTATGGTGCCATTCTCTCGTTCGACTGCACCCGCTGATTGGGGATGATAAGAACAATGATGTTTCATGTCAAAGCCTAAGTATTGTGATATTTCTTCAAGGGCTTTGTTCGTGAAACCAGGGCCATTGTCACTACTGATAAGTCTGGGTAATCCCCAGCGTGGAATGATTTCCCTCAGGAGAATCTTTGCCACTGTTCCTGCATCCTGCTTACAAGTAGGGAACACTTCAACCCATTTGCTGAACATGCACACTATTACCAGGCAGTATTTCTTTCCTTCTGACGGAGTTAATTCAATAAAATCCATCATTAGATGCTCAAAAGGTCTATCAGAAGGGGGGTGCCCTTGTTTTGGCACTGTTATTGCCCCCGAAGCATTATTTGCTGCACAAATAACACATCTTTTACAGAAATCTGCCGCAAATGTTGAAAATCCTTTAGTATACCAATTTGCACTGATAGCGGCCCACATCCCTCCTTTGCCCACGTGGTCTCTTGAGTGAGATAGCTTAGCATAGACCTGGAAAAGAGCACGTGGCAAGCAAGGCTTACTGTCAGGGCCTATCCAGACACCGCCTTGGAAAGTGGCACCGGAGCGTGCCCAAAGGGAGCGCTCGCGGGCGTCGGTGAGAGACTGGAGTGTGGATAGATCAGCACATGGGTCGAGGTCAACCGGTGTCGAAAGCAGGTGGGTGAGGGGGAAGAATGGACCTGATGACGCTGCCATTTTCGCTGCTGCATCTGCAGCTGCATTTCCAAATCAGGCCTTGGGGTGCACGTTTGTTGCAGGACTTCGACACAGTTGTGGGGTTCCCCATCATCTGCAGTAGGGAGAAGTGTTGCTGGGTTAAGGACATTACAACGTTTAACGGTGACATTGGGCATTTCTAATAATGTTGTGTGGTATCTCAGCCATCTCTGAGCAGAGAGATGCGAAGTCTTCTGGGCATGCAAGATATGAGAAACAGCATGTGGAACCATAAGAATTATGTCAGAATAGCCCACAATGTCACGTGATGCTAACACAGCTTTTTCAGCTGCAGCCACTGCTCGCAAACAGTGGGGCAGACCGGAGGAAACAGGGTCAAGTTTTGAGGAGAAATAGGCGACAGGCCTAAGTTTTCCTCCATGTGGTTGACATAAAACTGAAGTCATGTAGCCATCTCTCTGGTCTACAAACTGAGTGAACGGCAAGTCAGGTCTTGGCAGGCCCAAAGTCGGGGCCTGGGTTAAAGAAGTCTTCAAGTCATCAAAAGCTTTGTCTGCTTCCGGAGTCCAAGTCAGTCTGTCATGTGCACTTAGATGTTTACCATGGACCATGGAAGAGAGGGGTACCTTTCTTTCTGCATAATTTGGGATCCACTGCCTGCAGTATGATGTCATTCCTAGGAAACTCATCATCTGCCTCTTTGTAATAGGCTTTGGTACTGATTGGATTGCTGCAACGTGCTTTGGAGAGAGAGACTTACTCCCTCCTGTGATCACATGTCCTAAATAAGTAACTTGTTTTTTTACAAATTGAAGTTTTTGTTGGCTGACCTTGTGGCCATTATCTGCTAGGTGTTTGAGTAGTACTACTGTATCAATTTCGCACGCCTCTTCTGAGGGGCTGCAGACCAATAGATCGTCGACATACTGCTCAAGTGCAGATCCCCTGGGGAGATGTAAGCTTTTCAAATTGTCACTGAGCGCTCTGTGAAATACACCTGGGCTTTCATGGTATCCAATAGGGCATCTTGTCCACGTGTACCCACGCCCTTTGAAGGAGAAGCCAAACCAGTACTGACTGTCAGGATGTACTGGAACAGAGAAAAATGCATTAGCCAGATCAGCAACCGAAAAATGGGTGGTGTCTGGTGGAATGAGTGACAAGATCGTATGTGGGTTAGAGACTTCTGGTGCTCGCTGATAAACAGCAGCATTCACAGCTTTTAAATCCTGTACGAACCTCCACTCAGTGGGTTGGCCTTCTTCTCTGATTTTTTTAACTGGAAAAATGGGCGTGCGTACAGGTGAATCATTGCAGGGTACAATTATGCCTGCTTTTAACAGCGCTTCAAATACTGGTGTTATTCCATCGATGGCTTCTTGCTTAAGCGGATATTGTTTGAGGCACGGCCTATATTCAGATTTAGGATGCACTACCAAGGGTGTCGCCCCCGTTATAAGCCCAACATCATATTTATGAGCGGCCCACAATGAAGGCGGCACCTGAGCCAGCACAGAGATCTGGCCCGCTCCTGTGAGTGGGAACAAATCTGTGTGCTGTGCATGCTCCTCTACGAGCTCCATTGACCTTTGAACCAACACGTTGCTTGTTACTGTGGTCCTATGTACATTACCCCCAGCGCTATATTCTTTTGTGGGATCCCCCGCAACCGGTTCGAAATCCAGAAGGCCGAGGCAATGCTGCAGCCACGGGCCCAGGTCCTGCCACTGCCGGTGTAATGGCTTAGCCAATGATACGTGAGGGGTAGAGCCAAGAAACAGATTTTTCTGAGAGGAGGAGAGAAGTACAGACACAGCAGCAGCCTCCTCCGACCAATACACATGCTTTAGAATCAATTTTTCTGATTCTTTCTGCTTATCATACCAAACTTCCTCGTACCTTCTATCTGGCCCTACACTTACAGGAGATGTGCAATGTAATAAATCAGTTGACATGAAATCTGTAGTGTGTAAGACATGAGCTCGTGTGAAATCAGTGAGATGTTGGGCTGTGGACGTGACATCACTGTTGATGAAAATCCATTCATATGCATATAACAGTGCACTGGGACTGTATTTAAACATTTGAAAACCTGGGACTTCAGTTCTTTTCAATACCTTGATACCCTCTGGTGTTGAGCTCAGCGTAATGCCAAAGTGACACATCAAATCTCTCCCCAGCAAATTCACAGGACAGTTTTGTGAAACTAGGAAGGAGTGTTTTATCATCTGATCATCCAATTCACATTTCAGTGGAACTGAGCAGCTCTCTGAAACAGGGACACCGCTTGATCCCATTGTGAAAACTGTTTTACCACTTTCTTTTGGAGGTTGGGACAAAGCATCTTTTCTTAAAACTGAGCTCGTAGCACCAGAGTCTATCAAGAAAGTCACAGGATGATTAGAAATCATCAGAGTTAATTGTGGAAATTTCTTATATCCTTCAGTGTTAGTATACATCGTGAATTGTAAAATAGGTGTTTTAATGGGTATTGTAGCTAGAGATTGTGTTTGAGTGGGTGTAGAGTGCATTACCCGTGTCTCTGAGGAGGGGTTGTCCATCTCTGGGATCCGGCCCTCCCCGCTCTCCCCTCAGTCAGACTTTGAGAAGATTGGTCCCTGTCCCTGTTGCCTCGGACATTCTGCTTGCCAGTGCCCCCGCCTTCCGCAGTGGAAACACACATCTGGATCATGGCTGGCGTGGGTCGAGTTGAATCTGCCACCACCACGATTTCTACCGCGACCTCTGCCTCTTCTGGGTTGGCCTTGGAAGGGTCCTGGGGACATGTTTGCACATACGTTGATCATGGACAATTGTGCGTCTTCCAACTTTCTTTGTCTGCCTTGTTTTCTTTGCTCATCTGTGCTGAGCAGCTCATCCTCAGCGTGTTCAGCATGCTGCAGGATTTCAGCGAGCGGGCATGTTTTCCAAGTTACACAGAATTTCTTTATCGTCTGTGCTAGTTCAGGCTTCATTCTGCTCAGGAAATGTTCTTTAAGATGAACTTCATAAGGCTCCAAAGGTTGTCTTCCCATTAGGTCGGGTCTGATGAGGCCACTGTGTGTGTGTGTGTCGAAAGCTGACGTCAGGCGTGCCAGGAATGAACTGCATGACTCTGATGGCTTCTGTGTCATGCTGGTAATGTTTGACAGGTTCATTCTCAGGGGGAATTTCTCCCTCACTATAACAACAAGGGCCTCAATAGCATTTCTAAAATCAGCGTTATCTCTGTGTCCAAAGTCTGGGTTCTCCAAACGAGCAGTCATTCTCCCAGCGTTAAACACATTCTGGATGCTGTGATAGTCATTTGTGAGCGTTTTGTTCATTAGGCGTCGTATCTCAAACATTGTTGGTCGAAATTCTCTGACAAACTGCAGCAGATCATTTTCCCACTTATTGAGATTGTCTTTGGGGTTGCAGATGTAATTCATTGCTTCTGCCACGTCGGCCTCTGACCAGGGTCGGAACACCAGAATTGGCCCTTCGGCTCCTGCCACTTCCACCATGGGCATGGTTGGTATAGCTGCAGGACTTTTCCTCTCGTCTCGGATTTCAGATAACCTCTGCTGGGCTTGCTGGCGGGTCACAACAGGCGTGTAGGGACCTTTCTGCTGAGTGACGTATGGTGGGGGAGCAGGGGGGGTGGAGTCCAGATCAGGATTCCTCAAAGACTCAGAAAGACAGTGTTGTGCAATAGTAGGGGGACTCGACGTTGGCTAATTATCAATAATCATGGAATATGATTATTGAAACAATAAAGATTATTTATTAAACAAAATAATTAGATTATTAATTGAAGATGATCAGTAATCAAATAACAATAAAACCATTAATGAGTAAATAAGGAAGTTCAACAATTAGGAATTATTAAATCACTAATTTGAGAATGATAAAGTTTATTGATTAAGAATAATTAAATAATTAATGTAAACTTTAAGAATAATCAATCAATGAATAACAACTACTAATGAAAAACAAGTAATTATCAATTTAGAAAGTACAAGCTATCAATTAATAATGATAAGGTTATCAACCAAGAATAATGAAATAATTAGTCACAACAATAAAATCGTCAATTTAAGAATGCTACTATCTATATAAATACTCGAGAAGGGGCACCACCCTGGTTACAGGGACCAACGAGTCAGTCTATAAGTATCAGTCTCATCTGATAAAGTTAAATTAATAATCTCAATAGTTAATATTAGGGATTATATAATAAACGATGAAGGGTTTGAGTTCAAGCACTGGCTATCGTTATCCAACTGTGTTCACATAAACATGTACCAATAATCACAAGATTCAAATACTTTAAGTATAAAAGGGGTTTATTAAAAAGATATAAAAGTCAAAGTTGTTCCAAATGATTCTTCATTTAACACAATCTGCTATATCCAATACAGTCGCAGCACATTTAGCACAATTGATCACACTGCAATCCTTCTGATAGGGCTGTGTGTGTGTTCGTGTGTGTGTGTGTGAGTGGGGGGAAGTGTATGTGTGTGTGATAGAGAGAGGAAAAAGGGGGGTCGATGGCTCACGAAGTTTAAGAGGGCCGGCTTAACCCTGGGGGTTTGACTACAAAATTGGTGATGTAATATACACCAGGACTACAACTCAAAATGGCGGAGTCGCCTAAGGAATTTAGAGTCCGAATGGAGGGCGGGCCTCGATGTGTATTGCAATCAATGGTCGAAGGACCACGTAACTTAGAGTCAACATGGTCAAAGATGGCCGACTTAAACACACGTGGGACAAAGGTCGAGGGAGGACAAAGGGATTCTTTGTCTTAGCTTAGCTTAGCTTTAGCGCCGAATGGCGTCGAGGTGCGTTCAGGCCCTCCCTGATATCAGAATGACTATATGTAATGCGACTATGTGTGTGTGCGTGGGCGAGGATGTGTATGTCGGCGGATGTGAGAGAATACAATAGAGAGAAAGAGAGAAACATATAGTAACACAGATCGGAGATGATCTTAAAAACGCCGTCAGAGGCGATCACACAGTGAGGCCGGCAATCCAGCTACCTAAGAGGTGTCTTTTAACAGATGCACGTCTTCTGTGAGATTGGCCTGACGGAAACACGAATCAAACAGGAAGCGCCGGATCGTCACCGCGCGCTTTTCACAATAAGATCGACACGGCGGTCTTTCTATAAAAGTACAATCATATAAAAACACGCTAAGTATTAAACTAGACTCTGCCCAGACAAATGTCTCTTACTTCGTGTTGCTTCGCGGGGTTTCGTGCACGACCGGAGTAGCGCGAATCCCGGAAGGAGGAAGTGGATGATGTCCTGGCCTCGGGCCGCTGATCGCGGAGCTGCTGGGGGTGACGGCGAGATTGCGCTGGGCCGAATCGGAGAGGATTCTTCTCGTTCTCCTTGGCAAGGTCTTTGCCCGTCTCGGAGAGAATGCTTCTCGTTCTCCTTGGCAAGGTCTTTGCCCGTCTGCAGGAAGGAACAACCGTCGCCGGATTGTCCGTGGATGGCGGGGAAAGTGTCTCTGTTCTCGGCCAGCGAGTGAGGGGGAGCTTCTGCCGCGCGCTATTCAGATTAAAAGCTTTAAGTAAAAATAGGAAAGAATAAGCTTACGATGTACTAAAAAAGGATAAGTTAAGCTTAAACTGGATTAGAAAAAGTAGCTTTAAACTAAAAGTGAAACTACGAAAAGATAAGTTTAAAATAAACTTATGAAAAATCAAACAGCTGTTAAGTTTGTTTCCTTTGTGTCCTGTGGATCACTGAGAACTAAACTGGAGATGCTAGCTCTAATGTGAGTGGAACTGGAAAGAACTACTTTTGGTGTGTTTGCCCTTAAATAGCACCTTAGAGGTGACTCCCGCCTTCTAGCAGGACTAAGGGTCTTAGGCCAATAGGAAGGTCAGAGTTCAAAATCTGAGGCGCGGCTAGAGACACAGCAGGGGTCATTGACAGTTTCAACTGTAGCCTGCTCCCCCCCCGTACTTTAGGCTGGAGTGGAATATTCCACCAGTCCTCATTTTATGGTTCTCTGTGGCTGTAGGTCCCAACAACAGGGATAAAGTGTTTGAGAATTAGTAGGTTGCGTACGTTTTTCTGTTTTAACAGGTTCTGTAATTTTCAGTGCATTAAATGCTCTTGATTTCTGACTTTCCCTTTTCTCTGCCTCACGTTTCCACATGTTAAATGCCTGCCAGTCTGCTTTAAAAATCATATTCTTTTTCTGTCTCCATTTGGGGAGAGCTGCGTGCTGGAATGAACTACTCACCTCCAACCTTTTCAGCTGTGTCTTAAGTTGATTCAGCTGGTTCTCACTCAGGCTTCCTTTAGCAGGAAACCCCAATTTGGTCCATACCTGTATCTGATCTAAACTGCCAGGATATTGTTCTGACATGAGTTTACACAGTGGTGACAAGTCCCCCGCGGCTGCATTTGTCGCTCCTTTACTGTGACAGTTGCCCATCTCTAGCTATCTGTTTACTTGTATTAACCAAAGAGTACAATAGCACGCACAATGACTGCCACAATCATCCGATGCGCACAGACTCTGATAATACTACAGCATAACTATGACACGTCTGTCAATCAACCCAGGATTGTCCTCTGTGTTATCTGTCCTCGTGCGACACTACTCAAATAGTGCTGCATGCAACAGTCCCAGACAACATGACAAAAAATGTTCCTGTTTGTGAGGTATTTCTTACAAATTAGATCTTTACCATAAATCTGTCTGTGCCAAAATCAACTCAAGTTTCCTCACCGTTTGTTTTTCGCAATGCAGTTCTTGGGGCCGGATCGGTAATCTGGGCTCCGCTGGACGACAGCTTCTCACCCTCGGGGAGGAATCTCTTTTAAATTGTGGCCTTCCGTCCGTCCGCTGGAGCCCATACTACACGTCCAGCCCCACGTTGGGCGCCATTTTGTCGTGGGAATTTTGTATGTAATTACCTGGTGAGGAAATAAACCATCAGACTCAGTGATCAATTCAATGATCTCGAAGTATTTAATTAATGGTCAACAAACAATTTACAGAGAATAGATTTGAACACAGACAGAGTTACTGAGCAAACACTTGGCCAAGCGGGACAGAATCTCCAACACCACTGCAGGTATCAAGATTCTGACAACGGGTGACAGGAGATGTGCCAGCTTTATGCACAGCTCAAGGGTTCACGTCATCCTTCGATATCATGTAGGCAGGACGTGTCCAGTGGTCAGACTTTGTAAGCCAAGGGGTAGATGCCCCCCTATCTCCTGAGTGTATAGACATTCAGCAAAACATCAAATAGTCACAAGGGCATTTAGGCTCAAGGTAACTAACATTTCCTGATATCAGGCAGATGCAAACATTAAGTGGAATTTATATAATGATTTTTCATCAGGTCAATCCAACTGAACTTTGAGCATAGCTGTCAGCACAGGAGGATCTGTTACATTTCCGGGATCACAGTTAGATTCAATAATTTCCATGACAATAATGAAAAAGGATCATTTGAAATCTTGGTTTCAACTCTAAAGGAACTCTTTAAAAAAAAGATTTTAAGTTTTGGAAACCCCAACGAAAAAGTAGCAACTGCACGGTTTCTACTGTCAGATTGGCTCTAAGTGCCAAAAAGTGCTGGAAACGGGGAGATAAGCCTATTTTTGCAACTTTGGTTAAAATCTTCATTTTTTCATCACAGAAAAAATTTGTTTAAGTTTTGGAAACCCCAATGAAAAAGTAGCAACTGAACAGTTTTTTTTGGGAAAAATACAATACATGGGAGACACTTGTAGGCACTTTACATTATTGCAAGAAATATAGAAATATCCCAAATGTTTTGTTAGGGAAAAATACATTACATGGTAGAAAAAATTCTCCAGCACCAGCCAAGCCCAGGGATCCAATCTAAAGCCCAACCCTGAGTGCTGAAGTTTGCTTAGAAATGTCTCACTCTTTGTGTTATGTAAAAAAATACATGGGACACTTGTAGGCACTTTAAATTATAGCAAGAATGCTTAGAAATGTCCCAAATGTTTTGTTAGGGAAAAAATAAATACATGGGAGAAAAAATTCTCCAGCACTAGCCAAGCCTGGGGAGTCACTCTAAAGCTCTTTTCTTTTCCCGGTGAGTTACACCTGCTGAATTAGCCGCCACACGTGGCACAGTAGCGAAATGCTATATGACTTAGCATAGCCTCGTGGTGTTTGTGCCATTGAGTGCTGAAAAATGCCTAGAAATGTCTCACTCTTTGTGTTATGTAACAAAATGACATGGGACACTTGTAGCCACTTCACATTATAGCAAGAATGCCTAGAAATGTCCCAAATGTTTTTTTAGGAAAAAATACAATACATGCGAGAAAAAATTCTCCAGCACCAGCCAAACCCAGGGACCCACTCTAAAGCCCCACCCTGACTGCTGAACAATGTCTAGAAATGTCTCACTATTTGTGTTAGGTAAAAAAAAAAAAATGATAATACATGGGACACTTGTAGGCACTTTACATTATAGCAAGAAATGCTAGAAATGTCCCAAATGTATTGTTGGGGAAAAATACAATACATGGTAGAAACAATTCTCCAGCACCAGCCAATCCTCGGGAGCCACTCTAAAGCCCAACCCTGAGTGCTGAAAAATAACTAGAAATGTCTCACTCTTTGTGATAGGTCAAAAAAAAATTAATAATACATGGGACACTCGTAGGCACTTTACATTATAGCAAGAATGCCTTGAAATGATCCAAATGTTTTGTTAGGAAAAAATACAATACTTGGTAGAAAAAAACCAATTCTCCTTACTGAGAATTCCTTTTATTTCATTAACAATTCTGTTTTATTACTTCTGTATTTAATTTATTATTATTAAGTCATTTCCTTTTTGCTCAGGAAGTGTTCTACCGGTCAAAAAACTTAACAAGTGAGCCTATTGGTTCAAGGTGAAATAACTGCATGTTATTGGTGTGAAACGGTCTAAGTCCCGCCTCCTCACTCGAGTCAGAGAGGTGCAGTTCAGTGTGGAGACAGACGGAGCCTGATGAGAAGTGGAGAAGTTGAAATTATGGAGCGATATTACTGCTACTGGTACTCAATATAATACTGAACAAAGAGAAGTTAGAGTATGTTTGAGCCCATAACAAGTTTATCAACTACTGAGAGGACCTGGAGAGCAGCTTAGAGCACCGTTTATTCTTTTCTTTTCCCGGTGAGTTACACCTGCTGAATTAGCTGCCACACGTGGCACAGTAGCGAAATGCTATATGACTTAGCATAGCCTCGTGGTGTTTGTGCCATTGAGTGTACTGTAAGATGTTTCATATTTCTTTAGTTATAGAGACAAAAGTGGACATTTGTATGTGTAATATGAGTATGTATGTTAGTTACATTTAGTACAGAGCTAAGGATTATGTAGCTGAATTTGAGCTTTGAGATTAGCTTTCTGTTCATCATTGTGCTGCTTGCATTCACAAATGCAAGGTGTCAGTGTGACAAGAAAATGATTCGCATTGCTTTACTTACGATATTCACATATAGTGAGTAATTGATGTTAAGCTGTAGGTTGTTTGCATAATAGTCTAACATTCATATGGTTTCACTGCCATTAAAATTGTAATTTAATAGCATTGTTTATACTTTAATATTAAGAGTTAATGTTATGATACAACAGTAATCCTTTATTCATGGGTTAAGTACTGAAATGTATTATATGTTGACATTGATCAAATTGAACTGTAGAGTTAAGAGAATAAGAATATTTGCATATGTTGCTATATAAGCCGTGTTATGTTACACAGGCTGGGTTTTCTGGATACCCTTGAACTTTGAGTTGGATTGGAATCTCTCCCTGATGAGGGAGATGGCGAGCCACCCGTGTTGAGCACCTGGATTGAGGAGTGCTTCCAGCAGTCATCTACCTTGCTGTCAGTGTGGTAGGACTGTGGGGAGGACCTCACACGACAGTTGAATCTAGCAGAACTAGGGATGGGCATAATTGATCGACGATCGATTAATTGATCATTAAGAATGTCGTCGATGAAATCTTTTTTTCATCGAGAAATTCGCTAATTACACATTTGACCACGGGGGGCAGTGTTTGAAAAAAAACGCCACAGTCCTACTCAACCGAGTAGGACTGTGGCAGGAGCCTGCGACTGGCTGTGAGTTACCGTGTAGTTCCATTTCCAAAGTAAACATGAAGAGGTCACGGCAAAGTGTTTTGCATGGGACCATTTTGAGTTAAAAAAGGACTTGGTTCACTGCCAACACTGCGAAGCTATCCAAGAGGCTGTGGGAGACAAGGAGCTTGTTTGATAGTTTTGAGTTACATTTGGCAAAACCTGTCAGACCTAAGTATTATATATTTGTAGTTGTTGTTTAACATTACGTTTTTTTAAATTATTATTATTTTATTTTGGAGGAAAACAAAACGAGGGTCAGTTGTCTTTAGTAGCACCGGCTTCTAGCTGTCGGCTCCGCTGCTTAAGATTACGGCAGCGCATATTTTGTTCATCTTGTAATAAAGATCTCAATGAGGAAACATCACTGCATTTTAATGTAGCTCTGTTTGCTCATTGTGGTGTCTGATTCCTGTTAATTACTCCTCCCTACGAATCTGGGTTATACTGGTCCAGTGTGCGCCTACCCTCCATGTGGGTTACATGCGCAGCAGGAGATGTGCGCTTCAGGAGATGTGCGCCGCAGGAGATGTACATAGCAGGAGGTGTGCGCCGCAGGCGATATGCGCAGCAGGAGATGTGCGCCACTGGAGATGTGCATCGCAGGAGATGTGCTCCGCAGGAGATGTACTTAGCAGGAGATGTGCGGCGCAGGCGATATGCGCAGCAGGAGATGTGTGCCGCAGTTTTTTTTATTAATTTGATTTAATTTTAATTTTTTTGTAAATAACTGTTTTATTTATGTGCACCACAGGGTGTGCGACGCAGGAGATGTGCGCAGCAGGAGATGTGCACCGCAGGAGATGTGCGCCGCAGGAGATGTACATAGCAGGAGATGTACATAGATGGAGATGTACATAGCAGGAGATATGCGCAGCAGGAGATGTGTGCCGCAGTTTTTTTAATAATTTGATTTAATTTTAATTTTTTTGTAAATAACTGTTTTATTTATGTGCACCGCAGGGTGTGCGACGCAGGAGATGTGCCCAGCAGGAGATGTGCACCGCAGGAGATGTGCGCCGCAGGAGATGTGCACCGCAGGAGATGTGCGCAGCAGGAGATTGGCACGCAGGAGATGTGCGCCGCAGGATGTGTGCGCACAGTTTTTTTATTAATTTGAGTTAATTATTATAATTTTTTTGTAAATAAATGTTTCATTTATGTTCACCGCAGGGTGTGCGACGCAGGAGATGTGCGCAGCAGGAGATGTGCACCGCAGGAGATGTGCGCCGCAGGAGATGTACATAGCAGGAGATGTACATAGCAGGAGATATGCGCAGCAGGAGATGTGTGCCGCAGTTTTTTTAATAATTTGATTTAATTTTAATTTTTTTGTAAATAACTGTTTTATTTATGTGCACCGCAGGGTGTGCGACGCAGGAGATGTGCCCAGCAGGAGATGTGCCCAGCAAGAGATGTGCGCAGCAGGAGATTGGCACGCAGGAGATGTGCGCCGCAGGATGTGTGCGCACAGTTTTTTTATTAATTTGAGTTAATTATTATAATTTTTTTGTAAATAAATGTTTCATTTATGTGCAACGCAGGGTGTGCGCCGCAGGATGTGCGCCGCAAGAGATGTGCACCGCAGGAGATGTGCGCACAGTTTATTTATTAATGTGATTTAATAATATTTTTTTTGTAAATGTTTTATTCATGTGCACCACAGGGTGTGCAACGCAGGATGTGCGACGCAAAAGATGTGCACCGCAGGAGATGTGCGCAGCAGGAGATGTGCGCCGCAGGAGATTTGCAACGCAGGAGATGTGCGCCGTATTATTTATATTTCCTCCTTACTGAGAATTCCTTTTATTTCATTAACAATTCTGTTTTATTTCTTCTGTATTTAATTTATTATTATTAAGTCATTTCCTTTTTGCTCAGGAAGTGTTCTACCGGTCAAAAAACTTAACAAGTGAGCCTATTGGTTCAAGGTGAAATAACTGCATGTTATTGGTGTGAAACGGTCTAAGTCCCGCCTCCTCTCTCGAGTCAGAGAGGTGCAGTTCAGTGTGGAGACAGACGGAGCCTGATGAGAAGTGGAGAAGTTGAAATTATGGAGCGATATTACTGCTACTGGTACTCAATATAATACTGAACAAAGAGAAGTTAGAGTATGTTTGAGCCCATAACAAGTTTATCAACTACTGAGAGGACCTGGAGAGCAGCTTAGAGCACCGTTTATTCTTTTCTTTTCCCGGTGAGTTACACCTGCTGAATTAGCCGCCACACGTGGCACAGTAGCGAAATGCTATATGACTTAGCATAGCCTCGTGGTGTTTGTGCCATTGAGTGTACTGTAAGATGTTTCATATTTCTTTAGTTATAGAGACAAAAGTGGACATTTGTATGTGTAATATGAGTATGTATGTTAGTTACATTTAGTACAGAGCTAAGGATTATGTAGCTGAATTTGAGCTTTGAGATTAGCTTTCTGTTCATCATTGTGCTGCTTGCATTCACAAATGCAAGGTGTCAGTGTGACAAGAAAATGATTCGCATTGCTTTACTTACGATATTCACATATAGTGAGTAATTGATGTTAAGCTGTAGGTTGTTTGCATAATAGTCTAACATTCATATGGTTTCACTGCCATTAAAATTGTAATTTAATAGCATTGTTTATACTTTAATATTAAGAGTTAATGTTATGATACAACAGTAATCCTTTATTCATGGGTTAAGTACTGAAATGTATTATATGTTGACATTGATCAAATTGAACTGTACAGTTAAGAGAATAAGAATATTTGCATATGTTGCTATATAAGCCGTGTTATGTTACACAGGCTGGGTTTTCTGGATACCCTTGAACTTTGAGTTGGATTGGAATCTCTCCCTGACGAGGGAGATGGCGAGCCACCCGTGTTGAGCACCTGGATTGAGGAGCGCTTCCAGCAGTCATCTACCTTGCTGTCAGTGTGGTAGGACTGTGGGGAGGACCTCACACGACAGTTGAATCTAGCAGAACTAGGGATGGGCATAATTGATCGACGATCGATTAATTGATCATTAAGAATGTCGTCGATGAAATCTTTTTTTCATCGAGAAATTCGCTAATTACACATTTGACCACGGGGGGCAGTGTTTGAAAAAAAACGCCACAGTCCTACTCAACCGAGTAGGACTGTGGCAGGAGCCTGCGACTGGCTGTGAGTTACCGTGTAGTTCCATTTCCAAAGTAAACATGAAGAGGTCACGGCAAAGTGTTTTGCATGGGACCATTTTGAGTTAAAAAAGGACTTGGTTCACTGCCAACACTGCGAAGCTATCCCAGAGGCTGCGGGAGACAAGGAGCTTGTTTGATAGTTTTGAGTTACATTTGGCAAAACCTGTCAGACCTAAGTATTATATATTTGTAGTTGTTGTTTAACATTACGTTTTTTTAAATTATTATTATTTTATTTTGGAGGAAAACAAAACGAGGGTCAGTTGTCTTTAGTAGCACCGGCTTCTAGCTGTCGGCTCCGCTGCTTAAGATTACGGCAGCGCATATTTTGTTCATCTTGTAATAAAGATCTCAATGAGGAAACATCACTGCATTTTAATGTAGCTCTGTTTGCTCATTGTGGTGTCTGATTCCTGTTAATTACTCCTCCCTACGAATCTGGGTTATACTGGTCCAGTGTGCGCCTACCCTCCATGTGGGTTACATGCGCAGCAGGAGATGTGCGCTTCAGGAGATGTGCGCCGCAGGAGATGTACATAGCAGGAGGTGTGCGCCGCAGGCGATATGCGCAGCAGGAGATGTGCGCCACTGGAGATGTGCATCGCAGGAGATGTGCGCCGCAGGAGATGTACATAGCAGGAGATGTGCGGCGCAGGCGATATGCGAAGCAGGAGATGTGTGCCGTAGTTTTTTTTATTAATTTGATTTAATTTGTATTTTTTTGTAAATAACTGTTTTATTTATGTGCACCGCAGGGTGTGCGACGCAGGAGATGTGCGCAGCAGGAGATGTGCACCGCAAAAGATGTGCACCGCAGGAGATGTACATAGCAGGAGATGTAAATAGATGGAGATGTACATAGCAGGAGATATGCGCAGCAGGAGATGTGTGCCGCAGTTTTTTTAATAATTTGATTTAATTTTAATTTTTTTGTAAATAACTGTTTTATTTATGTGCACCGCAGGGTGTGCGACGCAGGAGATGTGCCCAGCAGGAGATGTGCACCGCAGGAGATGTGCGCCGCAGGAGATGTGCACCGCAGGAGATGTGCGCAGCAGGAGATTGGCACGCAGGAGATGTGCGCCGCAGGATGTGTGCGCACAGTTTTTTTATTAATTTGAGTTAATTATTATAATTTTTTTGTAAATAAATGTTTCATTTATGTGCACCGCAGGGTGTGCGACGCAGGAGATGTGCGCAGCAGGAGATGTGCACCGCAGGAGATGTGCGCCGCAGGAGATGTACATAGCAGGAGATGTACATAGCAGGAGATGTACATAGCAGGAGATATGCGCGGCAGGAGATGTGTGCCGCAGTTTTTTTAATAATTTGATTTAATTTTAATTTTTTTGTAAATAACTGTTTTATTTATGTGCACCGCAGGGTGTGCGACGCAGGAGATGTGCCCAGCAGGAGATGTGCCCAGCAGGAGATGTGCGCAGCAGGAGATTGGCACGCAGGGGATGTGCGCCGCAGGATGTGTGCGCACAGTTTTTTTATTAATTTGAGTTAATTATTATAATTTTTTTGTAAATAAATGTTTCATTTATGTGCAACGCAGGGTGTGCGCCGCAGGATGTGCGCCGCAAGAGATGTGCACCGCAGGAGATGTGCGCACAGTTTATTTATTAATGTGATTTAATAATATTTTTTTTGTAAATGTTTTATTCATGTGCACCACAGGGTGTGCAACGCAGGATGTGCGACGCAAAAGATGTGCACCGCAGGAGATGTGCGCAGCAGGAGATGTGCGCCGCAGGAGATTTGCAACGCAGGAGATGTGCGCCGTATTATTTATATTTCCTCCTTACTGAGAATTCCTTTTATTTCATTAACAATTCTGTTTTATTTCTTCTGTATTGAATTTATTATTATTAAGTCATTTCCTTTTTGCTCAGGAAGTGTTCTACCGGTCAAAAAACTTAACAAGTGAGCCTATTGGTTCAAGGTGAAATAACTGCATGTTATTGGTGTGAAACGGTCTAAGTCCCGCCTCCTCTCTCGAGTCAGAGAGGTGCAGTTCAGTGTGGAGACAGACGGAGCCTGATGAGAAGTGGAGAAGTTGAAATTATGGAGCGATATTACTGCTACTGGTACTCAATATAATACTGAACAAAGAGAAGTTAGAGTATGTTTGAGCCCATAACAAGTTTATCAACTACTGAGAGGACCTGGAGAGCAGCTTAGAGCACCGTTTATTCTTTTCTTTTCCCGGTGAGTTACACCTGCTGAGTTAGCCGCCACACGTGGCACAGTAGCGAAATGCTATATGACTTAGCATAGCCTCGTGGTGTTTGTGCCATTGAGTGTACTGTAAGATGTTTCATATTTCTTTAGTTAGGGTTAGGGTTAGGATTAGGGATGAAAGCACATTGGAGAAGGAGATATTCTTGAATAACTTTTTTTCTGAAGGTCGTAGAGACTTGGAAAGTGGTTTCTATTGAATTAATGTGGGTCCTGCGGATCGATTGGTGCCATCCCCGAGCTCCTACGACCTTCGGAAGGGGTCGAAGTAGCGAATGGCCGAAAACCCGAGGAGATATTCTTGAATAACTTTTTTTGTGAAGGTCGTAGAGAGTGGGAGAGGGCATTTGTTTCCGTCAAGTGGGGTATTGCGCATCGATTGGTACCATTTTCGAGCTTCTACGACCTTCGGAAGGGGTCGAACGCCCAAATCCCCAAAAGTGGGCGGGGCTAGTTGGGAATTTCTGATTTCTGGTGGAATTTCTGTGGATCTTACCTGCATTCTTACCTTTCAGGCTGAATGAAGAGGGGCCTGATGTGTGTCCAGACCACTGGCTCCTTGGCCCCCCATGATTGGGCCCCCAGAAGAGCTCCTGTGCCCCATACACCGCACGGCCCAAGGAGATGCTTCACTCTCATTCTTCCAAGCGACTGATTTTGGATTTCTCAATCAAGATTTGTCTAATGAGCTGTTTGATCTGTGGGGCACTTGTCTTGTGTGTGAGTTCACCTTGGTCATGGTTTTTCCTGAATTTAGGGTTTTGAATTTGATGTGATAAAATGACATTTCTGAGGAGAATTCTCTGTTGGGATGGTGAATATCCTCTAATTTTGAGTTTTGGTGTCTTCTATGCCGAGATATTTGAGAGAAACGGGATTGTAATTAGGCAGCCTCATTAGCATAGCCTGCTGAGGAGATATTCTAGAATAACTTTTGCTGTGAAGGTCGTAGAGACTTGGAAAGGGCGTCTGTCTCCACTAAATGGGGTACTGCAGATCGATTGCTACCATCGCCGAGCTTCTAGGACCTTGGGAAGGGGTCGAACGAGCTAATCTCAAAAGTGGGCGGGGTTAGGTTTAGGCAAGGGGTGTTGTGGTTAGGGTAAGGGTCTAAGGAACCTGACTAGGCATAGAATCGAAGTCCAGAACCTCTGAATAAGAAAGTCGCTAAAACAGCTAGGGTTAAGGTAAGGATTAGGGATGAAAGCACATTGGAGAAGGAGATAGGGTTAGGGTTAGGGGTTAGGGTTAGGGTTAGGGTTAGGTAAGAACGGTAATATCCGTGGACCGACCCCGTCGGTCCAACGTTATGCACGGGCCCTCCTGGAACATAGGGTGCCCCTCACTTGGTAAAATAACCTTTTACAAACACTATTAAATATAGTTGTCTTTACGTGTGGGTAGGTTTCTAAAGAAGCTATCCCCTTTTACACGGTAGGTGGTAGTCTTAGTTCTCAGGTGAGTATAATCGTCTCAAATTAGAGTTTAGGTAGTTCTCATGTGAGTATAATATTCTCAAATTAGAGTTATAGGTGGTTCAAAAAATTCTGCTACAATGCAGTTGTTATAAGTAGACCATTTGCCATCATTAAATCATCCCTAGTTGGGGTAGGTAATTCCTCTTATTTTCCTTTTTTCAGGTAAGGCAATTACATAGGTAAGTATCAGTTAATACTGTAATAACACATCCATAGTTGCAATCTTTAAGCCCGCCGCGACGTTTCGATTGAAATAAATCTTCTTCAGGCTTGGGCTTAAGATGTGTGATAAGTGGTAATAAACACAAGTCATTTTGCTTTGTTTGTGATGAGTGCATGGAGCATTTTGTCCTATGCTGGCTGAGGTCAGAGTGAGCAGTGAGCTGTTTGCTGATCTGCCTTATATACTCTCTGCCTCTGTTAGACTCCTCCCCTTTCTTTTACAAAACTCTTTTCGAGACAATGTGAAGGGTGGATCCAATTGAAATGTGAGGTGGGTAATTCCTTTTCTTAAGGTAATTACCAGGTAAGTATTTGTCATATTATTATGTTAATGTTTTTTTCTGTTTGAAATAAAACATGTAGTAAATCCAATGGTGTTGTCTGTAATTCCTTCTTTATACCTTTTTTCAGGTGAGGTAATTACACAGGTGAATATTCTGTATTGTAGTTATGTACATGTTTCTTCGGTTTGAAATAAAACATGTAATAAACCAATTGGTGTTGTTAGTGGATAATTCCTCCCTTTTTCCTCTTTACAGTTAAAAAAGGAAAAAAGATGAATACTCCGTAGTGTTTAAATCTCAGCTATTCCACCTTCCACTACCCAGCCAAAACCATGCCTTTCTTCATATTTACACTGTCCAACAGCATCGTCCCTGAACCAGATGGGATGGGGGTTAGGATGAGGGCAAGGGGTCCTGTGGTTAGGGTTAGGGTAAGGGGTCCTGGGGTTAGGGTTAGGGTAAGAGGATTTGGGGTAGGGGTAGTAGAAAGCAGGGTCCGTCGGGAGCCGTTAATTCCTTGGCCTCTTTCTCGCCAGTTGCTTGTGGGAAACGATTCCTAAAAATTGGACAGCATCGGTCCAACATGGAGAAGACTAAAGCAGTGTTTTAGAAGGGCACCCCAATGCTGTTCCAGGCGGCACTGGCCAGGGTTAGGTAAGAACGGTAATATCCGTGGACCGACCCCGTCGGTCCAACGTTATGCACGGGCCCTCCTGGAACATAGGGTGCCCCTCACTTGGTAAAATAACCTTGTACAAACACTATTAAATATAGTTGTCTTTACGTGTGGGTAGGTTTCTAAAGAAGCTATCCCCTTTTACACGGTAGGTGGTAGTCTTAGTTCTCAGGTGAGTATAATCGTCTCAAATTAGAGTTTAGGTAGTTCTCATGTGAGTATAATATTCTCAAATTAGAGTTATAGGTGGTTCAAAAAATTCTGCTACAATGCAGTTGTTATAAGTAGACCATTTGCCATCATTAAATCATCCCTAGTTGGGGTAGGTAATTCCTCTTATTTTCCTTTTTTCAGGTAAGGCAATTACATAGGTAAGTATCAGTTAATACTGTAATAACACATCCATAGTTGCAATCTTTAAGCCCGCCGCGACGTTTCGATTGAAATAAATCTTCTTCAGGCTTGGGCTTAAGATGTGTGATAAGTGGTAATAAACACAAGTCATTTTGCTTTGTTTGTGATGAGTGCATGGAGCATTTTGTCCTATGCTGGCTGAGGTCAGAGTGAGCAGTGAGCTGTTTGCTGATCTGCCTTATATACTCTCTGCCTCTGTTAGACTCCTCCCCTTTCTTTTACAAAACTCTTTTCGAGACAATGTGAAGGGTGGATCCAATTGAAATGTGAGGTGGGTAATTCCTTTTCTTAAGGTAATTACCAGGTAAGTATTTGTCATATTATTATGTTAATGTTTTTTTCTGTTTGAAATAAAACATGTAGTAAATCCAATGGTGTTGTCTGTAATTCCTTCTTTATACCTTTTTTCAGGTGAGGTAATTACACAGGTGAATATTCTGTATTGTAGTTATGTACATGTTTCTTCGGTTTGAAATAAAACATGTAATAAACCAATTGGTGTTGTTAGTGGATAATTCCTCCCTTTTTCCTCTTTACAGTTAAAAAAGGAAAAAAGATGAATACTCCGTAGTGTTTAAATCTCAGCTATTCCACCTTCCACTACCCAGCCAAAACCATGCCTTTCTTCATATTTACACTGTCCAACAGCATCGTCCCTGAACCAGATGGGATGGGGGTTAGGATGAGGGCAAGGGGTCCTGTGGTTAGGGTTAGGGTAAGGGGTCCTGGGGTTAGGGTTAGGGTAAGAGGATTTGGGGTAGGGGTAGTAGAAAGCAGGGTCCGTCGGGAGCCGTTAATTCCTTGGCCTCTTTCTCGCCAGTTGCTTGTGGGAAACGATTCCTAAAAATTGGACAGCATCGGTCCAACATGGAGAAGACTAAAGCAGTGTTTTAGAAGGGCACCCCAATGCTGTTCCAGGCGGCACTGGCCAGGGTTAGGTAAGAACGGTAATATCCGTGGACCGACCCCGTCGGTCCAACGTTATGCACGGGCCCTCCTGGAACATAGGGTGCCCCTCACTTGGTAAAATAACCTTGTACAAACACTATTAAATATAGTTGTCTTTACGTGTGGGTAGGTTTCTAAAGAAGCTATCCCCTTTTACACGGTAGGTGGTAGTCTTAGTTCTCAGGTGAGTATAATCGTCTCAAATTAGAGTTTAGGTAGTTCTCATGTGAGTATAATATTCTCAAATTAGAGTTATAGGTGGTTCAAAAAATTCTGCTACAATGCAGTTGTTATAAGTAGACCATTTGCCATCATTAAATCATCCCTAGTTGGGGTAGGTAATTCCTCTTATTTTCCTTTTTTCAGGTAAGGCAATTACATAGGTAAGTATCAGTTAATACTGTAATAACACATCCATAGTTGCAATCTTTAAGCCCGCCGCGACGTTTCGATTGAAATAAATCTTCTTCAGGCTTGGGCTTAAGATGTGTGATAAGTGGTAATAAACACAAGTCATTTTGCTTTGTTTGTGATGAGTGCATGGAGCATTTTGTCCTATGCTGGCTGAGGTCAGAGTGAGCAGTGAGCTGTTTGCTGATCTGCCTTATATACTCTCTGCCTCTGTTAGACTCCTCCCCTTTCTTTTACAAAACTCTTTTCGAGACAATGTGAAGGGTGGATCCAATTGAAATGTGAGGTGGGTAATTCCTTTTCTTAAGGTAATTACCAGGTAAGTATTTGTCATATTATTATGTTAATGTTTTTTTCTGTTTGAAATAAAACATGTAGTAAATCCAATGGTGTTGTCTGTAATTCCTTCTTTATACCTTTTTTCAGGTGAGGTAATTACACAGGTGAATATTCTGTATTGTAGTTATGTACATGTTTCTTCGGTTTGAAATAAAACATGTAATAAACCAATTGGTGTTGTTAGTGGATAATTCCTCCCTTTTTCCTCTTTACAGTTAAAAAAGGAAAAAAGATGAATACTCCGTAGTGTTTAAATCTCAGCTATTCCACCTTCCACTACCCAGCCAAAACCATGCCTTTCTTCATATTTACACTGTCCAACAGCATCGTCCCTGAACCAGATGGGATGGGGGTTAGGATGAGGGCAAGGGGTCCTGTGGTTAGGGTTAGGGTAAGGGGTCCTGGGGTTAGGGTTAGGGTAAGAGGATTTGGGGTAGGGGTAGTAGAAAGCAGGGTCCGTCGGGTTAGGGTTAGGGTTAGGGATGAAAGCACATTGGAGAAGGAGATATTCTTGAATAACTTTTTTTCTGAAGGTCGTAGAGACTTGGAAAGTGGTTTCTATTGAACTAATGTGGGTCCTGCGGATCGATTGGTGCCATCCCCGAGCTCCTACGACCTTCGGAAGGGGTCGAAGTAGCGAATGGCCGAAAAGCCGAGGAGATATTCTTGAATAACTTTTTTTGTGAAGGTCGTAGAGAGTGGGAGAGGGCATTTGTTTCTGGCAAGTGGGGTATTGCGCATCGATTGGTACCATTTTCGAGCTTCTACGACCTTCGGAAGGGGTCGAACGCCCAAATCCCCAAAAGAGGGAGGGGCTAGTTCGGAATTTCTGATTTCTGGTGGAATTTGTGTCGATCTTACCTGCATTCTTACCTTTCAGGTTGAATGAAGAGGGGCCTGATGTGTGTCCAGACCACTGCCTCCTTGGCCCCCCATGATTGGGCCCCCAGAAGAGATGATTGGGCCCCCAGAAGAGCTCCTGTGCCCCATACACCGCACGGCCCAAGGAGATGCTTCACTGTCATTCTTCCAAGCGACTGATTTTGGATTTCTCCAAGATTTGTCTAATGAGCTGTTTGATCTGTGGGGCACTTGTCTTGTGTGTGAGTTCACCTTGGTCATGGTTTTTCCTGAATTTAGGGTTTTGAATTTGATGTGATAAAATGACATTTCTGAGGAGAATTCTCTGTTGGGATGGTGAATATCCTGTAATTTTGAGTTTTGGTGTCTTCTATGCCGAGATATTTGAGAGAAACGGGATTGTAATTAGGCCGCCTCATTAGCATAGCCTGCTGAGGAGATATTCTTGAATAACTTTTGTTGTGAAGGTCGTAGAGACTTGGAAAGGGCGTCTGTCTCTACCAAACGGGGTACTGCGGATCGATTGGTACCATCCCTGAGCTTCTAGGACCTTGGGAAGGGGTCGAACGAGCGAATCTGAAAAGTGGGCGGGGTTAGGTTTAGGCAAGGGGTGGTGTGGTTAGGGTAAGGGTCTAAGGAACCTGACTAGGCATAGAATCGAAGTCCAGAACCTCTGAATAAGAAAGTCGCTAAAACAGCTAGGGTTAAGGTAAGGATTAGGGATGAAAGCACATTGGAGAAGGAGATATTCTTGAATAACTTTTTTCTGAAGGTCGTAGAGACTTGGAAAGTGGTTTCTATTGAACTAATGTGGGTCCTGCGGATCGATTGGTGCCATCCCCGAGGGTTAGGGTTAGGGTTAGGGTTAGGGTTAGGTAAGAACGGTAATATCCGTGGACCGACCCCGTCGGTCCAACGTTATGCACGGGCCCTCCTGGAACATAGGGTGCCCCTCACTTGGTAAAATAACCTTGTACAAACACTATTAAATATAGTTGTCTTTACGTGTGGGTAGGTTTCTAAAGAAGCTATCCCCTTTTACACGGTAGGTGGTAGTCTTAGTTCTCAGGTGAGTATAATCGTCTCAAATTAGAGTTTAGGTAGTTCTCATGTGAGTATAATATTCTCAAATTAGAGTTATAGGTGGTTCAAAAAATTCTGCTACAATGCAGTTGTTATAAGTAGACCATTTGCCATCATTAAATCATCCCTAGTTGGGGTAGGTAATTCCTCTTATTTTCCTTTTTTCAGGTAAGGCAATTACATAGGTAAGTATCAGTTAATACTGTAATAACACATCCATAGTTGCAATCTTTAAGCCCGCCGCGACGTTTCGATTGAAATAAATCTTCTTCAGGCTTGGGCTTAAGATGTGTGATAAGTGGTAATAAACACAAGTCATTTTGCTTTGTTTGTGATGAGTGCATGGAGCATTTTGTCCTATGCTGGCTGAGGTCAGAGTGAGCAGTGAGCTGTTTGCTGATCTGCCTTATATACTCTCTGCCTCTGTTAGACTCCTCCCCTTTCTTTTACAAAACTCTTTTCGAGACAATGTGAAGGGTGGATCCAATTGAAATGTGAGGTGGGTAATTCCTTTTCTTAAGGTAATTACCAGGTAAGTATTTGTCATATTATTATGTTAATGTTTTTTTCTGTTTGAAATAAAACATGTAGTAAATCCAATGGTGTTGTCTGTAATTCCTTCTTTATACCTTTTTTCAGGTGAGGTAATTACACAGGTGAATATTCTGTATTGTAGTTATGTACATGTTTCTTCGGTTTGAAATAAAACATGTAATAAACCAATTGGTGTTGTTAGTGGATAATTCCTCCCTTTTTCCTCTTTACAGTTAAAAAAGGAAAAAAGATGAATACTCCGTAGTGTTTAAATCTCAGCTATTCCACCTTCCACTACCCAGCCAAAACCATGCCTTTCTTCATATTTACACTGTCCAACAGCATCGTCCCTGAACCAGATGGGATGGGGGTTAGGATGAGGGCAAGGGGTCCTGTGGTTAGGGTTAGGGTAAGGGGTCCTGGGGTTAGGGTTAGGGTAAGAGGATTTGGGGTAGGGGTAGTAGAAAGCAGGGTCCGTCGGGTTAGGGTTAGGGTTAGGGATGAAAGCACATTGGAGAAGGAGATATTCTTGAATAACTTTTTTTCTGAAGGTCGTAGAGACTTGGAAAGTGGTTTCTATTGAACTAATGTGGGTCCTGCGGATCGATTGGTGCCATCCCCGAGCTCCTACGACCTTCGGAAGGGGTCGAAGTAGCGAATGGCCGAAAAGCCGAGGAGATATTCTTGAATAACTTTTTTTGTGAAGGTCGTAGAGAGTGGGAGAGGGCATTTGTTTCTGGCAAGTGGGGTATTGCGCATCGATTGGTACCATTTTCGAGCTTCTACGACCTTCGGAAGGGGTCGAACGCCCAAATCCCCAAAAGAGGGAGGGGCTAGTTCGGAATTTCTGATTTCTGGTGGAATTTGTGTCGATCTTACCTGCATTCTTACCTTTCAGGTTGAATGAAGAGGGGCCTGATGTGTGTCCAGACCACTGCCTCCTTGGCCCCCCATGATTGGGCCCCCAGAAGAGATGATTGGGCCCCCAGAAGAGCTCCTGTGCCCCATACACCGCACGGCCCAAGGAGATGCTTCACTGTCATTCTTCCAAGCGACTGATTTTGGATTTCTCCAAGATTTGTCTAATGAGCTGTTTGATCTGTGGGGCACTTGTCTTGTGTGTGAGTTCACCTTGGTCATGGTTTTTCCTGAATTTAGGGTTTTGAATTTGATGTGATAAAATGACATTTCTGAGGAGAATTCTCTGTTGGGATGGTGAATATCCTGTAATTTTGAGTTTTGGTGTCTTCTATGCCGAGATATTTGAGAGAAACGGGATTGTAATTAGGCCGCCTCATTAGCATAGCCTGCTGAGGAGATATTCTTGAATAACTTTTGTTGTGAAGGTCGTAGAGACTTGGAAAGGGCGTCTGGCTCTACCAAACGGGGTACTGCGGATCGATTGGTACGATCCCTGAGCTTCTAGGACCTTGGGAAGGGGTCGAACGAGCGAATCTGAAAAGTGGGCGGGGTTAGGTTTAGGCAAGGGGTGGTGTGGTTAGGGTAAGGGTCTAAGGAACCTGACTAGGCATAGAATCGAAGTCCAGAACCTCTGAATAAGAAAGTCGCTAAAACAGCTAGGGTTAAGGTAAGGATTAGGGATGAAAGCACATTGGAGAAGGAGATATTCTTGAATAACTTTTTTCTGAAGGTCGTAGAGACTTGGAAAGTGGTTTCTATTGAACTAATGTGGGTCCTGCGGATCAATTGGTGCCATCCCCGAGGGTTAGGGTTAGGGTTAGGGTTAGGGTTAGGGATTAGGGATGAAAGCACATTGGAGAAGGAGATATTCTTGAATAACTTTTGCTGTGAAGGTCGTAGAGACTTGGAAAGGGCGTCTGTCTCTACCAAACGGGGTACTGCGGATCGATTGGTACCATCGCCGAGCTTCTAGGACCTTGGGAAGGGGTCGAACGAGCGAATCTGAAAAGTGGGCGGGGTTAGGTTTAGGCAAGGGGTGGTGTGGTTAGGGTAAGGGTCTAAGGAACCTGACTAGGCATAGAATCGAAGTCCAGAACCTCTGAATAAGAAAGTCGCTAAAACAGCTAGGGTTAAGGTAAGGATTAGGGATGAAAGCACATTGGGTTAGGGTTAGGGTTAGGGTTAGGTAAGAACGGTAATATCCGTGGACCGAGGGTTAGGTTTTTGAAGTTATCTCGATGAGGGTTAGGGTTAGGGTTAGGGTTAGGGATGAAAGCACATTGGAGAAGGAGATATTCTTGAATAACTTTTTTTCTGAAGGTCGTAGAGACTTGGAAAGTGGTTTCTATTGAACTAATGTGGGTCCTGCGGATCGATTGGTGCCATCCCCGAGCTCCTCCGACCTTCGGAAGGGGTCGAAGTAGCAAATGGCCGAAAACCCGAGGAGATATTCTTGAATAACTTTTTTTGTGAAGGTCGTAGAGACTGGGAGAGGGCATTTGTTTCTGGCAAGTGGGGTATTGCGCATCGATTGGTACCATTTTCGAGCTTCTACGACCTTCGGAAGGGGTCGAACGCCCAAATCCCCAAAAGTGGGAGGGGCTAGTTCGGAATTTCTGATTTCTGGTGGAATTTGTGTCGATCTTACCTGCATTCTTACCTTTCAGGTTGAATGAAGAGGGGCCTGATGTGTGTCCAGACCACTGGCTCCTTGGCCCCCCATGATTGGGCCCCCAGAAGAGCTCCTGTGCCCCATACACCGCACGGCCCAAGGAGATGCTTCACTGTCATTCTTCCAAGCGACTGATTTTGGATTTAGGGTTAGGGTTAGGGTTAGGTAAGAACGGTAATATCCGTGGACCGACCCCGTCGGTCCAACGTTATGCACTGGCCCTCCTGGAACATAGGGTGCCCCTCACTTGGTAAAATAACCTTGCACAAACACTATTAAATATTCTCAAGTGAGTATAATAATCTCAAGTTAGAGTTTATAGGTGGTTCCAAAAATTCTGCTACAATGCAGTTTGTAAAATAGACCATTTGCCATCAGTTCAGTTTAATTATAAAGGTAAGTATCAGTTAGTACTGTAATAACACATCCATAGTTGCAAACTTTAAGCCCGCCGCGACGTTTCGATTGAAATAAATCTTCTTCAGGCTTGGGCTTAAGATGTGTGATAAGTGGTAATAAACACAAGTCATTTTGCTTTGTTTGTGATGAGTGCATGGAGCATTTTGTCCTATGCTGGCTGAGGTCAGAGTGAGCAGTGAGCTGTTTGCTGCTCTGCCTTATATACTCTCTGCCTCTGTTAGGCTCCTCCCCTTTCTTTTACAAAACTCTTTTCGAGACAATGTGAAGGGTGGATCCAATTGAGATGTGAAGTGGGTAATTCCTTCTCTTAAGGTAATTACCAGGTAAGTATTTGTCATAAAATTGTGTTAATGTTTTTTTCTTATTTGAAATAAAACATGTAGTAAATCCAATGGTGTTGTCTGTAATTCCTTCTTTATTCCTTTATAGAGGTAAGGTAATTACACAGGTAAGTGGTCTGCATTGCAGTTATGAAAACAAATTATAAGAAATGGAACATTTGGTGTTTGTTCGTAGTGGGGCAAGTAATTCCTCCTTATTCAGGTTGGGTAATTACATAAATATTAAGTATTTTAAAGAATTGTTTTATATGAATGACTGAGTTGTCCTTATATTTGTAATAAGGTACCTCAAATTGAACGTTGAGTCGCAGGCAGGGGTGAGTATATATAATGATGAGAAAGTAGATCTCCACTGATGGGACTGTGATACTGGCCTTCCGCAGAGCTTTCCAAAGGTTCCGGAGGCAAAATTCTGTTCTTCGTGGCTTCATACACACGGAATTCTCAAAGTGGGAGTCTTACTTTATGCTCCATAAATCGTTCATCTGGAGTCTTACTTTCATCTATGCTCCAGGAATAGCTCGCCTGGAGATCTTAAGTTCTACAATCAAGACATGGCCTCTAATCAGCTGTCACTGCTCACTCAAGTTTTTATGAGGACCAGTGGAGTGTCCTATAGGACATTGAAAAGAGACAACATTGGTCATGTCATGAATAATAAATAAACCAATTGGTGTTGGGTGTCGTAGGGTGAGTAATTCCTTAATTTAAGGTAATTACAAAGTAAGTATTGAATATACAGTTATTTTGATGTTTCTTCGGATTGAAATAAACATGTAATAAACCAATTGGTGTTTGTTTGTGAATAATTCCTACCCTTTTCCCACTAAATTTTAAGGAAGGAAAAAAGGTGAATACTACGTAGTGTTTAAATCTCAGTCATTCCACCTTCCACTAACCAGTCAAAACCATGTCTTTCTTCATATTTACACTGTCCAACAGCATCGTCCCTGAACCAGATGGGATGGGGGTTAGGATGAGGGCAAGGGGTCCTGTGGTTAGGGTTAGGGTAAAGGGTCCTGGGGTTAGGGTTAGGGTAAGAGGATTTGGGGTAGGGGTAGTAGAAAGCAGGGTCCGTCAGGAGCCGTTAATTCCTTGGCCTCTTTCTCGCCAGTTACTTGTGGGAAACGATTCCTAAAAATTGGACAGCATCGGTCCAACATGGAGAAGACTAAAGCAGTGTTTTAGAAGGGCACCCCAATGCTGTTCCAGGCGGCACTGGCCAGGGTTAGGTAAGAACGGTAATATCCGTGGACCGACCCCGTCGGTCCAACGTTATGCACTGGCCCTCCTGGAACATAGGGTGCCCCTCACTTGGTAAAATAACCTTGCACAAACACTATTAAATATTCTCAAGTGAGTATAATAATCTCAAGTTAGAGTTTATAGGTGGTTCCAAAAATTCTGCTACAATGCAGTTTGTAAAATAGACCATTTGCCATCAGTTCAGTTTAATTATAAAGGTAAGTATCAGTTAGTACTGTAATAACACATCCATAGTTGCAAACTTTAAGCCCGCCGCGACGTTTCGATTGAAATAAATCTTCTTCAGGCTTGGGCTTAAGATGTGTGATAAGTGGTAATAAACACAAGTCATTTTGCTTTGTTTGTGATGAGTGCATGGAGCATTTTGTCCTATGCTGGCTGAGGTCAGAGTGAGCAGTGAGCTGTTTGCTGCTCTGCCTTATATACTCTCTGCCTCTGTTAGGCTCCTCCCCTTTCTTTTACAAAACTCTTTTCGAGACAATGTGAAGGGTGGATCCAATTGAGATGTGAAGTGGGTAATTCCTTCTCTTAAGGTAATTACCAGGTAAGTATTTGTCATAAAATTGTGTTAATGTTTTTTTCTTATTTGAAATAAAACATGTAGTAAATCCAATGGTGTTGTCTGTAATTCCTTCTTTATTCCTTTATAGAGGTAAGGTAATTACACAGGTAAGTGGTCTGCATTGCAGTTATGAAAACAAATTATAAGAAATGGAACATTTGGTGTTTGTTCGTAGTGGGGCAAGTAATTCCTCCTTATTCAGGTTGGGTAATTACATAAATATTAAGTATTTTAAAGAATTGTTTTATATGAATGACTGAGTTGTCCTTATATTTGTAATAAGGTACCTCAAATTGAACGTTGAGTCGCAGGCAGGGGTGAGTATATATAATGATGAGAAAGTAGATCTCCACTGATGGGACTGTGATACTGGCCTTCCGCAGAGCTTTCCAAAGGTTCCGGAGGCAAAATTCTGTTCTTCGTGGCTTCATACACACGGAATTCTCAAAGTGGGAGTCTTACTTTATGCTCCATAAATCGTTCATCTGGAGTCTTACTTTCATCTATGCTCCAGGAATAGCTCGCCTGGAGATCTTAAGTTCTACAATCAAGACATGGCCTCTAATCAGCTGTCACTGCTCACTCAAGTTTTTATGAGGACCAGTGGAGTGTCCTATAGGACATTGAAAAGAGACAACATTGGTCATGTCATGAATAATAAATAAACCAATTGGTGTTGGGTGTCGTAGGGTGAGTAATTCCTTAATTTAAGGTAATTACAAAGTAAGTATTGAATATACAGTTATTTTGATGTTTCTTCGGATTGAAATAAACATGTAATAAACCAATTGGTGTTTGTTTGTGAATAATTCCTACCCTTTTCCCACTAAATTTTAAGGAAGGAAAAAAGGTGAATACTACGTAGTGTTTAAATCTCAGTCATTCCACCTTCCACTAACCAGTCAAAACCATGTCTTTCTTCATATTTACACTGTCCAACAGCATCGTCCCTGAACCAGATGGGATGGGGGTTAGGATGAGGGCAAGGGGTCCTGTGGTTAGGGTTAGGGTAAAGGGTCCTGGGGTTAGGGTTAGGGTAAGAGGATTTGGGGTAGGGGTAGTAGAAAGCAGGGTCCGTCAGGAGCCGTTAGGGTTAGGGTTAGGGTTAGGGTTAGGGTTAGGATTAGGGATGAAAGCACATTGGAGAAGGAGATATTCTTGAATAACTTTTTTTCTGAAGGTCGTAGAGACTTGGAAAGTGGTTTCTATTGAACTAATGTGGGTCCTGCGGATCGATTGGTGCCATCCCCGAGCTCCTACGACCTTCGGAAGGGGTCGAACGAGCAAATGGCCGAAAACCCGAGGAGATATTCTTGAATAACTTTTTTTGTGAAGGTCGTAGAGACTGGGAGAGGGCATTTGTTTCCGGCAAGTGGGGTATTGCGCATCGATTGGTACCATTTTCGAGCTTCTACGACCTTCGGAAGGGGTCGAACGCCCAAATCCCCAAAAGTGGGAGGGGCTAGTTCGGAATTTCTGATTTCTGGTGGAATTTGTGTCGATCTTACCTGCATTCTTACCTTTCAGGTTGAATGAAGAGGGGCCTGATGTGTGTCCAGACCACTGGCTCCTTGGCCCCCCATGATTGGGCCCCCAGAAGAGCTCCTGTGCCCCATACACCGCACGGCCCAAGGAGATGCTTCACTGTCATTCTTCCAAGCGACTGATTTTGGATTTAGGGTTAGGGTTAGGGTTAGGTAAGAACGGTAATATCCGTGGACCGACCCCGTCGGTCCAACGTTATGCACTGGCCCTCCTGGAACATAGGGTGCCCCTCACTTGGTAAAATAACCTTGCACAAACACTATTAAATATTCTCAAGTGAGTATAATAATCTCAAGTTAGAGTTTATAGGTGGTTCCAAAAATTCTGCTACAATGCAGTTTGTAAAATAGACCATTTGCCATCAGTTCAGTTTAATTATAAAGGTAAGTATCAGTTAGTACTGTAATAACACATCCATAGTTGCAAACTTTAAGCCCGCCGCGACGTTTCGATTGAAATAAATCTTCTTCAGGCTTGGGCTTAAGATGTGTGATAAGTGGTAATAAACACAAGTCATTTTGCTTTGTTTGTGATGAGTGCATGGAGCATTTTGTCCTATGCTGGCTGAGGTCAGAGTGAGCAGTGAGCTGTTTGCTGCTCTGCCTTATATACTCTCTGCCTCTGTTAGGCTCCTCCCCTTTCTTTTACAAAACTCTTTTCGAGACAATGTGAAGGGTGGATCCAATTGAGATGTGAAGTGGGTAATTCCTTCTCTTAAGGTAATTACCAGGTAAGTATTTGTCATAAAATTGTGTTAATGTTTTTTTCTTATTTGAAATAAAACATGTAGTAAATCCAATGGTGTTGTCTGTAATTCCTTCTTTATTCCTTTATAGAGGTAAGGTAATTACACAGGTAAGTGGTCTGCATTGCAGTTATGAAAACAAATTATAAGAAATGGAACATTTGGTGTTTGTTCGTAGTGGGGCAAGTAATTCCTCCTTATTCAGGTTGGGTAATTACATAAATATTAAGTATTTTAAAGAATTGTTTTATATAGGGTTAGGGTTAGGGTTAGGGTTAGGGTTAGGATTAGGGATGAAAGCACATTGGAGAAGGAGATATTCTTGAATAACTTTTTTTCTGAAGGTCGTAGAGACTTGGAAAGTGGTTTCTATTGAATTAATGTGGGTCCTGCGGATCGATTGGTGCCATCCCCGAGCTCCTACGACCTTCGGAAGGGGTCGAAGTAGCGAATGGCCGAAAACCCGAGGAGATATTCTTGAATAACTTTTTTTGTGAAGGTCGTAGAGAGTGGGAGAGGGCATTTGTTTCCGGCAAGTGGGGTATTGCGCATCGATTGGTACCATTTTCGAGCTTCTACGACCTTCGGAAGGGGTCGAACGCCCAAATCCCCAAAAGTGGGCGGGGCTAGTTGGGAATTTCTGATTTCTGGTGGAATTTCTGTGGATCTTACCTGCATTCTTACCTTTCAGGCTGAATGAAGAGGGGCCTGATGTGTGTCCAGACCACTGGCTCCTTGGCCCCCCATGATTGGGCCCCCAGAAGAGCTCCTGTGCCCCATACACCGCACGGCCCAAGGAGATGCTTCACTCTCATTCTTCCAAGCGACTGATTTTGGATTTCTCAATCAAGATTTGTCTAATGAGCTGTTTGATCTGTGGGGCACTTGTCTTGTGTGTGAGTTCACCTTGGTCATGGTTTTTCCTGAATTTAGGGTTTTGAATTTGATGTGATAAAATGACATTTCTGAGGAGAATTCTCTGTTGGGATGGTGAATATCCTCTAATTTTGAGTTTTGGTGTCTTCTATGCCGAGATATTTGAGAGAAACGGGATTGTAATTAGGCAGCCTCATTAGCATAGCCTGCTGAGGAGATATTCTAGAATAACTTTTGCTGTGAAGGTCGTAGAGACTTGGAAAGGGCGTCTGTCTCCACTAAATGGGGTACTGCAGATCGATTGCTACCATCGCCGAGCTTCTAGGACCTTGGGAAGGGGTCGAACGAGCTAATCTCAAAAGTGGGCGGGGTTAGGTTTAGGCAAGGGGTGTTGTGGTTAGGGTAAGGGTCTAAGGAACCTGACTAGGCATAGAATCGAAGTCCAGAACCTCTGAATAAGAAAGTCGCTAAAACAGCTAGGGTTAAGGTAAGGATTAGGGATGAAAGCACATTGGAGAAGGAGATAGGGTTAGGGTTAGGGGTTAGGGTTAGGGTTAGGGTTAGGTAAGAACGGTAATATCCGTGGACCGACCCCGTCGGTCCAACGTTATGCACGGGCCCTCCTGGAACATAGGGTGCCCCTCACTTGGTAAAATAACCTTGTACAAACACTATTAAATATAGTTGTCTTTACGTGTGGGTAGGTTTCTAAAGAAGCTATCCCCTTTTACACGGTAGGTGGTAGTCTTAGTTCTCAGGTGAGTATAATCGTCTCAAATTAGAGTTTAGGTAGTTCTCATGTGAGTATAATATTCTCAAATTAGAGTTATAGGTGGTTCAAAAAATTCTGCTACAATGCAGTTGTTATAAGTAGACCATTTGCCATCATTAAATCATCCCTAGTTGGGGTAGGTAATTCCTCTTATTTTCCTTTTTTCAGGTAAGGCAATTACATAGGTAAGTATCAGTTAATACTGTAATAACACATCCATAGTTGCAATCTTTAAGCCCGCCGCGACGTTTCGATTGAAATAAATCTTCTTCAGGCTTGGGCTTAAGATGTGTGATAAGTGGTAATAAACACAAGTCATTTTGCTTTGTTTGTGATGAGTGCATGGAGCATTTTGTCCTATGCTGGCTGAGGTCAGAGTGAGCAGTGAGCTGTTTGCTGATCTGCCTTATATACTCTCTGCCTCTGTTAGACTCCTCCCCTTTCTTTTACAAAACTCTTTTCGAGACAATGTGAAGGGTGGATCCAATTGAGATGTGAAGTGGGTAATTCCTTCTCTTAAGGTAATTACCAGGTAAGTATTTGTCATAAAATTGTGTTAATGTTTTTTTCTTATTTGAAATAAAACATGTAGTAAATCCAATGGTGTTGTCTGTAATTCCTTCTTTATTCCTTTATAGAGGTAAGGTAATTACACAGGTAAGTGGTCTGCATTGCAGTTATGAAAACAAATTATAAGAAATGGAACATTTGGTGTTTGTTCGTAGTGGGGCAAGTAATTCCTCCTTATTCAGGTTGGGTAATTACATAAATATTAAGTATTTTAAAGAATTGTTTTATATGAATGACTGAGTTGTCCTTATATTTGTAATAAGGTACCTCAAATTGAACGTTGAGTCGCAGGCAGGGGTGAGTATATATAATGATGAGAAAGTAGATCTCCACTGATGGGACTGTGATACTGGCCTTCCGCAGAGCTTTCCAAAGGTTCCGGAGGCAAAATTCTGTTCTTCGTGGCTTCATACACACGGAATTCTCAAAGTGGGAGTCTTACTTTATGCTCCATAAATCGTTCATCTGGAGTCTTACTTTCATCTATGCTCCAGGAATAGCTCGCCTGGAGATCTTAAGTTCTACAATCAAGACATGGCCTCTAATCAGCTGTCACTGCTCACTCAAGTTTTTATGAGGACCAGTGGAGTGTCCTATAGGACATTGAAAAGAGACAACATTGGTCATGTCATGAATAATAAATAAACCAATTGGTGTTGGGTGTCGTAGGGTGAGTAATTCCTTAATTTAAGGTAATTACAAAGTAAGTATTGAATATACAGTTATTTTGATGTTTCTTCGGATTGAAATAAACATGTAATAAACCAATTGGTGTTTGTTTGTGAATAATTCCTACCCTTTTCCCACTAAATTTTAAGGAAGGAAAAAAGGTGAATACTACGTAGTGTTTAAATCTCAGTCATTCCACCTTCCACTAACCAGTCAAAACCATGTCTTTCTTCATATTTACACTGTCCAACAGCATCGTCCCTGAACCAGATGGGATGGGGGTTAGGATGAGGGCAAGGGGTCCTGTGGTTAGGGTTAGGGTAAAGGGTCCTGGGGTTAGGGTTAGGGTAAGAGGATTTGGGGTAGGGGTAGTAGAAAGCAGGGTCCGTCAGGAGCCGTTAGGGTTAGGGTTAGGGTTAGGGTTAGGGTTAGGATTAGGGATGAAAGCACATTGGAGAAGGAGATATTCTTGAATAACTTTTTTTCTGAAGGTCGTAGAGACTTGGAAAGTGGTTTCTATTGAACTAATGTGGGTCCTGCGGATCGATTGGTGCCATCCCCGAGCTCCTACGACCTTCGGAAGGGGTCGAACGAGCAAATGGCCGAAAACCCGAGGAGATATTCTTGAATAACTTTTTTTGTGAAGGTCGTAGAGACTGGGAGAGGGCATTTGTTTCCGGCAAGTGGGGTATTGCGCATCGATTGGTACCATTTTCGAGCTTCTACGACCTTCGGAAGGGGTCGAACGCCCAAATCCCCAAAAGTGGGAGGGGCTAGTTCGGAATTTCTGATTTCTGGTGGAATTTGTGTCGATCTTACCTGCATTCTTACCTTTCAGGTTGAATGAAGAGGGGCCTGATGTGTGTCCAGACCACTGGCTCCTTGGCCCCCCATGATTGGGCCCCCAGAAGAGCTCCTGTGCCCCATACACCGCACGGCCCAAGGAGATGCTTCACTGTCATTCTTCCAAGCGACTGATTTTGGATTTAGGGTTAGGGTTAGGGTTAGGTAAGAACGGTAATATCCGTGGACCGACCCCGTCGGTCCAACGTTATGCACTGGCCCTCCTGGAACATAGGGTGCCCCTCACTTGGTAAAATAACCTTGCACAAACACTATTAAATATTCTCAAGTGAGTATAATAATCTCAAGTTAGAGTTTATAGGTGGTTCCAAAAATTCTGCTACAATGCAGTTTGTAAAATAGACCATTTGCCATCAGTTCAGTTTAATTATAAAGGTAAGTATCAGTTAGTACTGTAATAACACATCCATAGTTGCAAACTTTAAGCCCGCCGCGACGTTTCGATTGAAATAAATCTTCTTCAGGCTTGGGCTTAAGATGTGTGATAAGTGGTAATAAACACAAGTCATTTTGCTTTGTTTGTGATGAGTGCATGGAGCATTTTGTCCTATGCTGGCTGAGGTCAGAGTGAGCAGTGAGCTGTTTGCTGCTCTGCCTTATATACTCTCTGCCTCTGTTAGGCTCCTCCCCTTTCTTTTACAAAACTCTTTTCGAGACAATGTGAAGGGTGGATCCAATTGAGATGTGAAGTGGGTAATTCCTTCTCTTAAGGTAATTACCAGGTAAGTATTTGTCATAAAATTGTGTTAATGTTTTTTTCTTATTTGAAATAAAACATGTAGTAAATCCAATGGTGTTGTCTGTAATTCCTTCTTTATTCCTTTATAGAGGTAAGGTAATTACACAGGTAAGTGGTCTGCATTGCAGTTATGAAAACAAATTATAAGAAATGGAACATTTGGTGTTTGTTCGTAGTGGGGCAAGTAATTCCTCCTTATTCAGGTTGGGTAATTACATAAATATTAAGTATTTTAAAGAATTGTTTTATATAGGGTTAGGGTTAGGGTTAGGGTTAGGGTTAGGATTAGGGATGAAAGCACATTGGAGAAGGAGATATTCTTGAATAACTTTTTTTCTGAAGGTCGTAGAGACTTGGAAAGTGGTTTCTATTGAATTAATGTGGGTCCTGCGGATCGATTGGTGCCATCCCCGAGCTCCTACGACCTTCGGAAGGGGTCGAAGTAGCGAATGGCCGAAAACCCGAGGAGATATTCTTGAATAACTTTTTTTGTGAAGGTCGTAGAGAGTGGGAGAGGGCATTTGTTTCCGGCAAGTGGGGTATTGCGCATCGATTGGTACCATTTTCGAGCTTCTACGACCTTCGGAAGGGGTCGAACGCCCAAATCCCCAAAAGTGGGCGGGGCTAGTTGGGAATTTCTGATTTCTGGTGGAATTTCTGTGGATCTTACCTGCATTCTTACCTTTCAGGCTGAATGAAGAGGGGCCTGATGTGTGTCCAGACCACTGGCTCCTTGGCCCCCCATGATTGGGCCCCCAGAAGAGCTCCTGTGCCCCATACACCGCACGGCCCAAGGAGATGCTTCACTCTCATTCTTCCAAGCGACTGATTTTGGATTTCTCAATCAAGATTTGTCTAATGAGCTGTTTGATCTGTGGGGCACTTGTCTTGTGTGTGAGTTCACCTTGGTCATGGTTTTTCCTGAATTTAGGGTTTTGAATTTGATGTGATAAAATGACATTTCTGAGGAGAATTCTCTGTTGGGATGGTGAATATCCTCTAATTTTGAGTTTTGGTGTCTTCTATGCCGAGATATTTGAGAGAAACGGGATTGTAATTAGGCAGCCTCATTAGCATAGCCTGCTGAGGAGATATTCTAGAATAACTTTTGCTGTGAAGGTCGTAGAGACTTGGAAAGGGCGTCTGTCTCCACTAAATGGGGTACTGCAGATCGATTGCTACCATCGCCGAGCTTCTAGGACCTTGGGAAGGGGTCGAACGAGCTAATCTCAAAAGTGGGCGGGGTTAGGTTTAGGCAAGGGGTGTTGTGGTTAGGGTAAGGGTCTAAGGAACCTGACTAGGCATAGAATCGAAGTCCAGAACCTCTGAATAAGAAAGTCGCTAAAACAGCTAGGGTTAAGGTAAGGATTAGGGATGAAAGCACATTGGAGAAGGAGATAGGGTTAGGGTTAGGGGTTAGGGTTAGGGTTAGGGTTAGGTAAGAACGGTAATATCCGTGGACCGACCCCGTCGGTCCAACGTTATGCACGGGCCCTCCTGGAACATAGGGTGCCCCTCACTTGGTAAAATAACCTTGTACAAACACTATTAAATATAGTTGTCTTTACGTGTGGGTAGGTTTCTAAAGAAGCTATCCCCTTTTACACGGTAGGTGGTAGTCTTAGTTCTCAGGTGAGTATAATCGTCTCAAATTAGAGTTTAGGTAGTTCTCATGTGAGTATAATATTCTCAAATTAGAGTTATAGGTGGTTCAAAAAATTCTGCTACAATGCAGTTGTTATAAGTAGACCATTTGCCATCATTAAATCATCCCTAGTTGGGGTAGGTAATTCCTCTTATTTTCCTTTTTTCAGGTAAGGCAATTACATAGGTAAGTATCAGTTAATACTGTAATAACACATCCATAGTTGCAATCTTTAAGCCCGCCGCGACGTTTCGATTGAAATAAATCTTCTTCAGGCTTGGGCTTAAGATGTGTGATAAGTGGTAATAAACACAAGTCATTTTGCTTTGTTTGTGATGAGTGCATGGAGCATTTTGTCCTATGCTGGCTGAGGTCAGAGTGAGCAGTGAGCTGTTTGCTGATCTGCCTTATATACTCTCTGCCTCTGTTAGACTCCTCCCCTTTCTTTTACAAAACTCTTTTCGAGACAATGTGAAGGGTGGATCCAATTGAAATGTGAGGTGGGTAATTCCTTTTCTTAAGGTAATTACCAGGTAAGTATTTGTCATATTATTATGTTAATGTTTTTTTCTGTTTGAAATAAAACATGTAGTAAATCCAATGGTGTTGTCTGTAATTCCTTCTTTATACCTTTTTTCAGGTGAGGTAATTACACAGGTGAATATTCTGTATTGTAGTTATGTACATGTTTCTTCGGTTTGAAATAAAACATGTAATAAACCAATTGGTGTTGTTAGTGGATAATTCCTCCCTTTTTCCTCTTTACAGTTAAAAAAGGAAAAAAGATGAATACTCCGTAGTGTTTAAATCTCAGCTATTCCACCTTCCACTACCCAGCCAAAACCATGCCTTTCTTCATATTTACACTGTCCAACAGCATCGTCCCTGAACCAGATGGGATGGGGGTTAGGATGAGGGCAAGGGGTCCTGTGGTTAGGGTTAGGGTAAGGGGTCCTGGGGTTAGGGTTAGGGTAAGAGGATTTGGGGTAGGGGTAGTAGAAAGCAGGGTCCGTCGGGAGCCGTTAATTCCTTGGCCTCTTTCTCGCCAGTTGCTTGTGGGAAACGATTCCTAAAAATTGGACAGCATCGGTCCAACATGGAGAAGACTAAAGCAGTGTTTTAGAAGGGCACCCCAATGCTGTTCCAGGCGGCACTGGCCAGGGTTAGGTAAGAACGGTAATATCCGTGGACCGACCCCGTCGGTCCAACGTTATGCACGGGCCCTCCTGGAACATAGGGTGCCCCTCACTTGGTAAAATAACCTTGTACAAACACTATTAAATATAGTTGTCTTTACGTGTGGGTAGGTTTCTAAAGAAGCTATCCCCTTTTACACGGTAGGTGGTAGTCTTAGTTCTCAGGTGAGTATAATCGTCTCAAATTAGAGTTTAGGTAGTTCTCATGTGAGTATAATATTCTCAAATTAGAGTTATAGGTTAGGGTTAGGGTTAGGGTTAGGTAAGAACGGTAATATCCGTGGACCGACCCCGTCGGTCCAACGTTATGCACGGGCCCTCCTGGAACATAGGGTGCCCCTCACTTGGTAAAATAACCTTGTACAAACACTATTAAATATAGTTGTCTTTACGTGTGGGTAGGTTTCTAAAGAAGCTATCCCCTTTTACACGGTAGGTGGTAGTCTTAGTTCTCAGGTGAGTATAATCGTCTCAAATTAGAGTTTAGGTAGTTCTCAAATGAGTATAATATTCTCAAATTAGAGTTATAGGTGGTTCCAAAAATTCTGCTACAATGCAGTTGTTATAAGTAGACCATTTGCCATCATTAAATCATCCCTAGTTGGGGTAGGTAATTCCTCTTATTTTCCTTTTTTCAGGTAAGGCAATTACATAGGTAAGTATCAGTTAATACTGTAATAACACATCCATAGTTGCAATCTTTAAGCCCGCCGCGACGTTTCGATTGAAATAAATCTTCTTCAGGCTTGGGCTTAAGATGTGTGATAAGTGGTAATAAACACAAGTCATTTTGCTTTGTTTGTGATGAGTGCATGGAGCATTTTGTCCTATGCTGGCTGAGGTCAGAGTGAGCAGTGAGCTGTTTGCTGATCTGCCTTATATACTCTCTGCCTCTGTTAGACTCCTCCCCTTTCTTTTACAAAACTCTTTTCGAGACAATGTGAAGGGTGGATCCAATTGAAATGTGAGGTGGGTAATTCCTTTTCTTAAGGTAATTACCAGGTAAGTATTTGTCATATTATTATGTTAATGTTTTTTTCTGTTTGAAATAAAACATGTAGTAAATCCAATGGTGTTGTCTGTAATTCCTTCTTTATACCTTTTTTCAGGTGAGGTAATTACACAGGTGAATATTCTGTATTGTAGTTATGTACATGTTTCTCTGGTTTGAAATAAAACATGTAATAAACCAATTGGTGTTGTTAGTGGATAATTCCTCCCTTTTTCCTCTTTACAGTTAAAAAAGGAAAAAAGATGAATACTCCGTAGTGTTTAAATCTCAGTTATTCCACCTTCCACTACCCAGCCAAAACCATGCCTTTCTTCATATTTACACTGTCCAACAGCATCGTCCCTGAACCAGATGGGATGGGGGTTAGGATGAGGGCAAGGGGTCCTGTGGTTAGGGTTAGGGTAAGGGGTCCTGGGGTTAGGGTTAGGGTTAGGGTTAGGGTTAGGGATGAAAGCACATTGGAGAAGGAGATATTCTTGAATAACTTTTTTTCTGAAGGTCGTAGAGACTTGGAAAGTGGTTTCTATTGAATTAATGTGGGTCCTGCGGATCGATTGGTGCCATCCCCGAGCTCCTACGACCTTCGGAAGGGGTCGAAGTAGCGAATGGCCGAAAACCCGAGGAGATATTCTTGAATAACTTTTTTTGTGAAGGTCGTAGAGAGTGGGAGAGGGCATTTGTTTCCGGCAAGTGGGGTATTGCGCATCGATTGGTACCATTTTCGAGCTTCTACGACCTTCGGAAGGGGTCGAACGCCCAAATCCCCAAAAGTGGGCGGGGCTAGTTGGGAATTTCTGATTTCTGGTGGAATTTCTGTGGATCTTACCTGCATTCTTACCTTTCAGGCTGAATGAAGAGGGGCCTGATGTGTGTCCAGACCACTGGCTCCTTGGCCCCCCATGATTGGGCCCCCAGAAGAGCTCCTGTGCCCCATACACCGCACGGCCCAAGGAGATGCTTCACTCTCATTCTTCCAAGCGACTGATTTTGGATTTCTCAATCAAGATTTGTCTAATGAGCTGTTTGATCTGTGGGGCACTTGTCTTGTGTGTGAGTTCACCTTGGTCATGGTTTTTCCTGAATTTAGGGTTTTGAATTTGATGTGATAAAATGACATTTCTGAGGAGAATTCTCTGTTGGGATGGTGAATATCCTCTAATTTTGAGTTTTGGTGTCTTCTATGCCGAGATATTTGAGAGAAACGGGATTGTAATTAGGCAGCCTCATTAGCATAGCCTGCTGAGGAGATATTCTAGAATAACTTTTGCTGTGAAGGTCGTAGAGACTTGGAAAGGGCGTCTGTCTCCACTAAATGGGGTACTGCAGATCGATTGCTACCATCGCCGAGCTTCTAGGACCTTGGGAAGGGGTCGAACGAGCTAATCTCAAAAGTGGGCGGGGTTAGGTTTAGGCAAGGGGTGTTGTGGTTAGGGTAAGGGTCTAAGGAACCTGACTAGGCATAGAATCGAAGTCCAGAACCTCTGAATAAGAAAGTCGCTAAAACAGCTAGGGTTAAGGTAAGGATTAGGGATGAAAGCACATTGGAGAAGGAGATAGGGTTAGGGTTAGGGGTTAGGGTTAGGGTTAGGGTTAGGTAAGAACGGTAATATCCGTGGACCGACCCCGTCGGTCCAACGTTATGCACGGGCCCTCCTGGAACATAGGGTGCCCCTCACTTGGTAAAATAACCTTGTACAAACACTATTAAATATAGTTGTCTTTACGTGTGGGTAGGTTTCTAAAGAAGCTATCCCCTTTTACACGGTAGGTGGTAGTCTTAGTTCTCAGGTGAGTATAATCGTCTCAAATTAGAGTTTAGGTAGTTCTCATGTGAGTATAATATTCTCAAATTAGAGTTATAGGTGGTTCAAAAAATTCTGCTACAATGCAGTTGTTATAAGTAGACCATTTGCCATCATTAAATCATCCCTAGTTGGGGTAGGTAATTCCTCTTATTTTCCTTTTTTCAGGTAAGGCAATTACATAGGTAAGTATCAGTTAATACTGTAATAACACATCCATAGTTGCAATCTTTAAGCCCGCCGCGACGTTTCGATTGAAATAAATCTTCTTCAGGCTTGGGCTTAAGATGTGTGATAAGTGGTAATAAACACAAGTCATTTTGCTTTGTTTGTGATGAGTGCATGGAGCATTTTGTCCTATGCTGGCTGAGGTCAGAGTGAGCAGTGAGCTGTTTGCTGATCTGCCTTATATACTCTCTGCCTCTGTTAGACTCCTCCCCTTTCTTTTACAAAACTCTTTTCGAGACAATGTGAAGGGTGGATCCAATTGAAATGTGAGGTGGGTAATTCCTTTTCTTAAGGTAATTACCAGGTAAGTATTTGTCATATTATTATGTTAATGTTTTTTTCTGTTTGAAATAAAACATGTAGTAAATCCAATGGTGTTGTCTGTAATTCCTTCTTTATACCTTTTTTCAGGTGAGGTAATTACACAGGTGAATATTCTGTATTGTAGTTATGTACATGTTTCTTCGGTTTGAAATAAAACATGTAATAAACCAATTGGTGTTGTTAGTGGATAATTCCTCCCTTTTTCCTCTTTACAGTTAAAAAAGGAAAAAAGATGAATACTCCGTAGTGTTTAAATCTCAGCTATTCCACCTTCCACTACCCAGCCAAAACCATGCCTTTCTTCATATTTACACTGTCCAACAGCATCGTCCCTGAACCAGATGGGATGGGGGTTAGGATGAGGGCAAGGGGTCCTGTGGTTAGGGTTAGGGTAAGGGGTCCTGGGGTTAGGGTTAGGGTAAGAGGATTTGGGGTAGGGGTAGTAGAAAGCAGGGTCCGTCGGGAGCCGTTAATTCCTTGGCCTCTTTCTCGCCAGTTGCTTGTGGGAAACGATTCCTAAAAATTGGACAGCATCGGTCCAACATGGAGAAGACTAAAGCAGTGTTTTAGAAGGGCACCCCAATGCTGTTCCAGGCGGCACTGGCCAGGGTTAGGTAAGAACGGTAATATCCGTGGACCGACCCCGTCGGTCCAACGTTATGCACGGGCCCTCCTGGAACATAGGGTGCCCCTCACTTGGTAAAATAACCTTGTACAAACACTATTAAATATAGTTGTCTTTACGTGTGGGTAGGTTTCTAAAGAAGCTATCCCCTTTTACACGGTAGGTGGTAGTCTTAGTTCTCAGGTGAGTATAATCGTCTCAAATTAGAGTTTAGGTAGTTCTCATGTGAGTATAATATTCTCAAATTAGAGTTATAGGTGGTTCAAAAAATTCTGCTACAATGCAGTTGTTATAAGTAGACCATTTGCCATCATTAAATCATCCCTAGTTGGGGTAGGTAATTCCTCTTATTTTCCTTTTTTCAGGTAAGGCAATTACATAGGTAAGTATCAGTTAATACTGTAATAACACATCCATAGTTGCAATCTTTAAGCCCGCCGCGACGTTTCGATTGAAATAAATCTTCTTCAGGCTTGGGCTTAAGATGTGTGATAAGTGGTAATAAACACAAGTCATTTTGCTTTGTTTGTGATGAGTGCATGGAGCATTTTGTCCTATGCTGGCTGAGGTCAGAGTGAGCAGTGAGCTGTTTGCTGATCTGCCTTATATACTCTCTGCCTCTGTTAGACTCCTCCCCTTTCTTTTACAAAACTCTTTTCGAGACAATGTGAAGGGTGGATCCAATTGAAATGTGAGGTGGGTAATTCCTTTTCTTAAGGTAATTACCAGGTAAGTATTTGTCATATTATTATGTTAATGTTTTTTTCTGTTTGAAATAAAACATGTAGTAAATCCAATGGTGTTGTCTGTAATTCCTTCTTTATACCTTTTTTCAGGTGAGGTAATTACACAGGTGAATATTCTGTATTGTAGTTATGTACATGTTTCTTCGGTTTGAAATAAAACATGTAATAAACCAATTGGTGTTGTTAGTGGATAATTCCTCCCTTTTTCCTCTTTACAGTTAAAAAAGGAAAAAAGATGAATACTCCGTAGTGTTTAAATCTCAGCTATTCCACCTTCCACTACCCAGCCAAAACCATGCCTTTCTTCATATTTACACTGTCCAACAGCATCGTCCCTGAACCAGATGGGATGGGGGTTAGGATGAGGGCAAGGGGTCCTGTGGTTAGGGTTAGGGTAAGGGGTCCTGGGGTTAGGGTTAGGGTAAGAGGATTTGGGGTAGGGGTAGTAGAAAGCAGGGTCCGTCGGGAGCCGTTAATTCCTTGGCCTCTTTCTCGCCAGTTGCTTGTGGGAAACGATTCCTAAAAATTGGACAGCATCGGTCCAACATGGAGAAGACTAAAGCAGTGTTTTAGAAGGGCACCCCAATGCTGTTCCAGGCGGCACTGGCCAGGGTTAGGTAAGAACGGTAATATCCGTGGACCGACCCCGTCGGTCCAACGTTATGCACGGGCCCTCCTGGAACATAGGGTGCCCCTCACTTGGTAAAATAACCTTGTACAAACACTATTAAATATAGTTGTCTTTACGTGTGGGTAGGTTTCTAAAGAAGCTATCCCCTTTTACACGGTAGGTGGTAGTCTTAGTTCTCAGGTGAGTATAATCGTCTCAAATTAGAGTTTAGGTAGTTCTCATGTGAGTATAATATTCTCAAATTAGAGTTATAGGTGGTTCAAAAAATTCTGCTACAATGCAGTTGTTATAAGTAGACCATTTGCCATCATTAAATCATCCCTAGTTGGGGTAGGTAATTCCTCTTATTTTCCTTTTTTCAGGTAAGGCAATTACATAGGTAAGTATCAGTTAATACTGTAATAACACATCCATAGTTGCAATCTTTAAGCCCGCCGCGACGTTTCGATTGAAATAAATCTTCTTCAGGCTTGGGCTTAAGATGTGTGATAAGTGGTAATAAACACAAGTCATTTTGCTTTGTTTGTGATGAGTGCATGGAGCATTTTGTCCTATGCTGGCTGAGGTCAGAGTGAGCAGTGAGCTGTTTGCTGATCTGCCTTATATACTCTCTGCCTCTGTTAGACTCCTCCCCTTTCTTTTACAAAACTCTTTTCGAGACAATGTGAAGGGTGGATCCAATTGAAATGTGAGGTGGGTAATTCCTTTTCTTAAGGTAATTACCAGGTAAGTATTTGTCATATTATTATGTTAATGTTTTTTTCTGTTTGAAATAAAACATGTAGTAAATCCAATGGTGTTGTCTGTAATTCCTTCTTTATACCTTTTTTCAGGTGAGGTAATTACACAGGTGAATATTCTGTATTGTAGTTATGTACATGTTTCTTCGGTTTGAAATAAAACATGTAATAAACCAATTGGTGTTGTTAGTGGATAATTCCTCCCTTTTTCCTCTTTACAGTTAAAAAAGGAAAAAAGATGAATACTCCGTAGTGTTTAAATCTCAGCTATTCCACCTTCCACTACCCAGCCAAAACCATGCCTTTCTTCATATTTACACTGTCCAACAGCATCGTCCCTGAACCAGATGGGATGGGGGTTAGGATGAGGGCAAGGGGTCCTGTGGTTAGGGTTAGGGTAAGGGGTCCTGGGGTTAGGGTTAGGGTAAGAGGATTTGGGGTAGGGGTAGTAGAAAGCAGGGTCCGTCGGGAGCCGTTAATTCCTTGGCCTCTTTCTCGCCAGTTGCTTGTGGGAAACGATTCCTAAAAATTGGACAGCATCGGTCCAACATGGAGAAGACTAAAGCAGTGTTTTAGAAGGGCACCCCAATGCTGTTCCAGGCGGCACTGGCCAGGGTTAGGTAAGAACGGTAATATCCGTGGACCGACCCCGTCGGTCCAACGTTATGCACGGGCCCTCCTGGAACATAGGGTGCCCCTCACTTGGTAAAATAACCTTGTACAAACACTATTAAATATAGTTGTCTTTACGTGTGGGTAGGTTTCTAAAGAAGCTATCCCCTTTTACACGGTAGGTGGTAGTCTTAGTTCTCAGGTGAGTATAATCGTCTCAAATTAGAGTTTAGGTAGTTCTCATGTGAGTATAATATTCTCAAATTAGAGTTATAGGTGGTTCAAAAAATTCTGCTACAATGCAGTTGTTATAAGTAGACCATTTGCCATCATTAAATCATCCCTAGTTGGGGTAGGTAATTCCTCTTATTTTCCTTTTTTCAGGTAAGGCAATTACATAGGTAAGTATCAGTTAATACTGTAATAACACATCCATAGTTGCAATCTTTAAGCCCGCCGCGACGTTTCGATTGAAATAAATCTTCTTCAGGCTTGGGCTTAAGATGTGTGATAAGTGGTAATAAACACAAGTCATTTTGCTTTGTTTGTGATGAGTGCATGGAGCATTTTGTCCTATGCTGGCTGAGGTCAGAGTGAGCAGTGAGCTGTTTGCTGATCTGCCTTATATACTCTCTGCCTCTGTTAGACTCCTCCCCTTTCTTTTACAAAACTCTTTTCGAGACAATGTGAAGGGTGGATCCAATTGAAATGTGAGGTGGGTAATTCCTTTTCTTAAGGTAATTACCAGGTAAGTATTTGTCATATTATTATGTTAATGTTTTTTTCTGTTTGAAATAAAACATGTAGTAAATCCAATGGTGTTGTCTGTAATTCCTTCTTTATACCTTTTTTCAGGTGAGGTAATTACACAGGTGAATATTCTGTATTGTAGTTATGTACATGTTTCTTCGGTTTGAAATAAAACATGTAATAAACCAATTGGTGTTGTTAGTGGATAATTCCTCCCTTTTTCCTCTTTACAGTTAAAAAAGGAAAAAAGATGAATACTCCGTAGTGTTTAAATCTCAGCTATTCCACCTTCCACTACCCAGCCAAAACCATGCCTTTCTTCATATTTACACTGTCCAACAGCATCGTCCCTGAACCAGATGGGATGGGGGTTAGGATGAGGGCAAGGGGTCCTGTGGTTAGGGTTAGGGTAAGGGGTCCTGGGGTTAGGGTTAGGGTAAGAGGATTTGGGGTAGGGGTAGTAGAAAGCAGGGTCCGTCGGGAGCCGTTAATTCCTTGGCCTCTTTCTCGCCAGTTGCTTGTGGGAAACGATTCCTAAAAATTGGACAGCATCGGTCCAACATGGAGAAGACTAAAGCAGTGTTTTAGAAGGGCACCCCAATGCTGTTCCAGGCGGCACTGGCCAGGGTTAGGTAAGAACGGTAATATCCGTGGACCGACCCCGTCGGTCCAACGTTATGCACGGGCCCTCCTGGAACATAGGGTGCCCCTCACTTGGTAAAATAACCTTGTACAAACACTATTAAATATAGTTGTCTTTACGTGTGGGTAGGTTTCTAAAGAAGCTATCCCCTTTTACACGGTAGGTGGTAGTCTTAGTTCTCAGGTGAGTATAATCGTCTCAAATTAGAGTTTAGGTAGTTCTCATGTGAGTATAATATTCTCAAATTAGAGTTATAGGTGGTTCAAAAAATTCTGCTACAATGCAGTTGTTATAAGTAGACCATTTGCCATCATTAAATCATCCCTAGTTGGGGTAGGTAATTCCTCTTATTTTCCTTTTTTCAGGTAAGGCAATTACATAGGTAAGTATCAGTTAATACTGTAATAACACATCCATAGTTGCAATCTTTAAGCCCGCCGCGACGTTTCGATTGAAATAAATCTTCTTCAGGCTTGGGCTTAAGATGTGTGATAAGTGGTAATAAACACAAGTCATTTTGCTTTGTTTGTGATGAGTGCATGGAGCATTTTGTCCTATGCTGGCTGAGGTCAGAGTGAGCAGTGAGCTGTTTGCTGATCTGCCTTATATACTCTCTGCCTCTGTTAGACTCCTCCCCTTTCTTTTACAAAACTCTTTTCGAGACAATGTGAAGGGTGGATCCAATTGAAATGTGAGGTGGGTAATTCCTTTTCTTAAGGTAATTACCAGGTAAGTATTTGTCATATTATTATGTTAATGTTTTTTTCTGTTTGAAATAAAACATGTAGTAAATCCAATGGTGTTGTCTGTAATTCCTTCTTTATACCTTTTTTCAGGTGAGGTAATTACACAGGTGAATATTCTGTATTGTAGTTATGTACATGTTTCTTCGGTTTGAAATAAAACATGTAATAAACCAATTGGTGTTGTTAGTGGATAATTCCTCCCTTTTTCCTCTTTACAGTTAAAAAAGGAAAAAAGATGAATACTCCGTAGTGTTTAAATCTCAGCTATTCCACCTTCCACTACCCAGCCAAAACCATGCCTTTCTTCATATTTACACTGTCCAACAGCATCGTCCCTGAACCAGATGGGATGGGGGTTAGGATGAGGGCAAGGGGTCCTGTGGTTAGGGTTAGGGTAAGGGGTCCTGGGGTTAGGGTTAGGGTAAGAGGATTTGGGGTAGGGGTAGTAGAAAGCAGGGTCCGTCGGGTTAGGGTTAGGGTTAGGGTTAGGGATGAAAGCACATTGGAGAAGGAGATATTCTTGAATAACTTTTTTTCTGAAGGTCGTAGAGACTTGGAAAGTGGTTTCTATTGAACTAATGTGGGTCCTGCGGATCGATTGGTGCCATCCCCGAGCTCCTACGACCTTCGGAAGGGGTCGAAGTAGCGAATGGCCGAAAAGCCGAGGAGATATTCTTGAATAACTTTTTTTGTGAAGGTCGTAGAGAGTGGGAGAGGGCATTTGTTTCTGGCAAGTGGGGTATTGCGCATCGATTGGTACCATTTTCGAGCTTCTACGACCTTCGGAAGGGGTCGAACGCCCAAATCCCCAAAAGAGGGAGGGGCTAGTTCGGAATTTCTGATTTCTGGTGGAATTTGTGTCGATCTTACCTGCATTCTTACCTTTCAGGTTGAATGAAGAGGGGCCTGATGTGTTAGGGTTAGGGTTAGGGTTAGGGTTAGGGTTAGGGATGAAAGCACATTGGAGAAGGAGATATTCTTGAATAACTTTTTTTCTGAAGGTCGTAGAGACTTGGAAAGTGGTTTCTATTGAACTAATGTGGGTCCTGCGGATCGATTGGTGCCATCCCCGAGCTCCTACGACCTTCGGAAGGGGTCGAAGTAGCAAATGGCCGAAAAGCCGAGGAGATATTCTTGAATAACTTTTTTTGTGAAGGTCGTAGAGAGTGGGAGAGGGCATTTGTTTCTGGCAAGTGGGGTATTGCGCATCGATTGGTACCATTTTCGAGCTTCTACGACCTTCGGAAGGGGTCGAACGCCCAAATCCCCAAAAGTGGGAGGGGCTAGTTCGGAATTTCTGATTTCTGGTGGAATTTGTGTCGATCTTACCTGCATTCTTACCTTTCAGGTTGAACGAAGAGGGGCCTGATGTGTGTCCAGACCACTGCCTCCTTGGCCCCCCATGATTGGGCCCCCAGAAGAGATGATTGGGCCCCCAGAAGAGCTCCTGTGCCCCATACACCGCACGGCCCAAGGAGATGCTTCACTGTCATTCTTCCAAGCGACTGATTTTGGATTTCTCCAAGATTTGTCTAATGAGCTGTTTGATCTGTGGGGCACTTGTCTTGTGTGTGAGTTCACCTTGGTCATGGTTTTTCCTGAATTTAGGGTTTTGAATTTGATGTGATAAAATGACATTTCTGAGGAGAATTCTCTGTTGGGATGGTGAATATCCTGTAATTTTGAGTTTTGGTGTCTTCTATGCCGAGATATTTGAGAGAAACGGGATTGTAATTAGGCAGCCTCATTAGCATAGCCTGCTGAGGAGATATTCTAGAATAACTTTTGCTGTGAAGGTCGTAGAGACTTGGAAAGGGCGTCTGTCTCTACTAAACGGGGTACTGCGGATCGATTGGTACCATCGCCGAGCTTCTAGGACCTTGGGAAGGGGTCGAACGAGCGAATCTGAAAAGTGGGCGGGGTTAGGTTTAGGCAAGGGGTGGTGTGGTTAGGGTAAGGGTAAGGGTAAGGGTAAGGGTTAGGGTTAGGGTTAGGGTTAGGGTTAGGTAAGAACGGTAATATCCGTGGACCGACCCCGTCGGTCCAACGTTATGCACGGGCCCTCCTGGAACATAGGGTGCCCCTCACTTGGTAAAATAACCTTGTACAAACACTATTAAATATAGTTGTCTTTACGTGTGGGTAGGTTTCTAAAGAAGCTATCCCCTTTTACACGGTAGGTGGTAGTCTTAGTTCTCAGGTGAGTATAATCGTCTCAAATTAGAGTTTAGGTAGTTCTCAAGTGAGTATAATATTCTCAAATTAGAGTTATAGGTGGTTCAAAAAATTCTGCTACAATGCAGTTGTTATAAGTAGACCATTTGCCATCATTAAATCATCCCTAGTTGGGGTAGGTAATTCCTCTTATTTTCCTTTTTTCAGGTAAGGCAATTACATAGGTAAGTATCAGTTAATACTGTAATAACACATCCATAGTTGCAATCTTTAAGCCCGCCGCGACGTTTCGATTGAAATAAATCTTCTTCAGGCTTGGGCTTAAGATGTGTGATAAGTGGTAATAAACACAAGTCATTTTGCTTTGTTTGTGATGAGTGCATGGAGCATTTTGTCCTATGCTGGCTGAGGTCAGAGTGAGCAGTGAGCTGTTTGCTGATCTGCCTTATATACTCTCTGCCTCTGTTAGACTCCTCCCCTTTCTTTTACAAAACTCTTTTCGAGACAATGTGAAGGGTGGATCCAATTGAAATGTGAGGTGGGTAATTCCTTTTCTTAAGGTAATTACCAGGTAAGTATTTGTCATATTATTATGTAAATGTTTTTTTCTGTTTGAAATAAAACATGTAGTAAATCCAATGGTGTTGTCTGTAATTCCTTCTTTATACCTTTTTTCAGGTGAGGTAATTACACAGGTGAATATTCTGTATTGTAGTTATGTACATGTTTCTTCGGTTTGAAATAAAACATGTAATAAACCAATTGGTGTTGTTAGTGGATAATTCCTCCCTTTTTCCTCTTTACAGTTAAAAAAGGAAAAAAGATGAATACTCCGTAGTGTTTAAATCTCAGCTATTCCACCTTCCACTACCCAGCCAAAACCATGCCTTTCTTCATATTTAGACTGTCCAACAGCATCGTCCCTGAACCAGATGGGATGGGGGTTAGGATGAGGGCAAGGGGTCCTGTGGTTAGGGTTAGGGTAAGGGGTCCTGGGGTTAGGGTTAGGGTAAGAGGATTTGGGGTAGGGGTAGTAGAAAGCAGGGTCCGTCAGGAGCCGTTAATTCCTTGGCCTCTTTCTCGCCAGTTGCTTGTGGGAAACGATTCCTAAAAATTGGACAGCATCGGTCCAACATGGAGAAGACTAAAGCAGTGTTTTAGAAGGGCACCCCAATGCTGTTCCAGGCGGCACTGGCCAGGGTTAGGTAAGAACGGTAATATCCGTGGACCGACCCCGTCGGTCCAACGTTATGCACGGGCCCTCCTGGAACATAGGGTGCCCCTCACTTGGTAAAATAACCTTGTACAAACACTATTAAATATAGTTGTCTTTACGTGTGGGTAGGTTTCTAAAGAAGCTATCCCCTTTTACACGGTAGGTGGTAGTCTTAGTTCTCAGGTGAGTATAATCGTCTCAAATTAGAGTTTAGGTAGTTCTCAAGTGAGTATAATATTCTCAAATTAGAGTTATAGGTGGTTCAAAAAATTCTGCTACAATGCAGTTGTTATAAGTAGACCATTTGCCATCATTAAATCATCCCTAGTTGGGGTAGGTAATTCCTCTTATTTTCCTTTTTTCAGGTAAGGCAATTACATAGGTAAGTATCAGTTAATACTGTAATAACACATCCATAGTTGCAATCTTTAAGCCCGCCGCGACGTTTCGATTGAAATAAATCTTCTTCAGGCTTGGGCTTAAGATGTGTGATAAGTGGTAATAAACACAAGTCATTTTGCTTTGTTTGTGATGAGTGCATGGAGCATTTTGTCCTATGCTGGCTGAGGTCAGAGTGAGCAGTGAGCTGTTTGCTGATCTGCCTTATATACTCTCTGCCTCTGTTAGACTCCTCCCCTTTCTTTTACAAAACTCTTTTCGAGACAATGTGAAGGGTGGATCCAATTGAAATGTGAGGTGGGTAATTCCTTTTCTTAAGGTAATTACCAGGTAAGTATTTGTCATATTATTATGTAAATGTTTTTTTCTGTTTGAAATAAAACATGTAGTAAATCCAATGGTGTTGTCTGTAATTCCTTCTTTATACCTTTTTTCAGGTGAGGTAATTACACAGGTGAATATTCTGTATTGTAGTTATGTACATGTTTCTTCGGTTTGAAATAAAACATGTAATAAACCAATTGGTGTTGTTAGTGGATAATTCCTCCCTTTTTCCTCTTTACAGTTAAAAAAGGAAAAAAGATGAATACTCCGTAGTGTTTAAATCTCAGCTATTCCACCTTCCACTACCCAGCCAAAACCATGCCTTTCTTCATATTTAGACTGTCCAACAGCATCGTCCCTGAACCAGATGGGATGGGGGTTAGGATGAGGGCAAGGGGTCCTGTGGTTAGGGTTAGGGTAAGGGGTCCTGGGGTTAGGGTTAGGGTAAGAGGATTTGGGGTAGGGGTAGTAGAAAGCAGGGTCCGTCAGGAGCCGTTAATTCCTTGGCCTCTTTCTCGCCAGTTGCTTGTGGGAAACGATTCCTAAAAATTGGACAGCATCGGTCCAACATGGAGAAGACTAAAGCAGTGTTTTAGAAGGGCACCCCAATGCTGTTCCAGGCGGCACTGGCCAGGGTTAGGTAAGAACGGTAATATCCGTGGACCGACCCCGTCGGTCCAACGTTATGCACGGGCCCTCCTGGAACATAGGGTGCCCCTCACTTGGTAAAATAACCTTGTACAAACACTATTAAATATAGTTGTCTTTACGTGTGGGTAGGTTTCTAAAGAAGCTATCCCCTTTTACACGGTAGGTGGTAGTCTTAGTTCTCAGGTGAGTATAATCGTCTCAAATTAGAGTTTAGGTAGTTCTCAAGTGAGTATAATATTCTCAAATTAGAGTTATAGGTGGTTCAAAAAATTCTGCTACAATGCAGTTGTTATAAGTAGACCATTTGCCATCATTAAATCATCCCTAGTTGGGGTAGGTAATTCCTCTTATTTTCCTTTTTTCAGGTAAGGCAATTACATAGGTAAGTATCAGTTAATACTGTAATAACACATCCATAGTTGCAATCTTTAAGCCCGCCGCGACGTTTCGATTGAAATAAATCTTCTTCAGGCTTGGGCTTAAGATGTGTGATAAGTGGTAATAAACACAAGTCATTTTGCTTTGTTTGTGATGAGTGCATGGAGCATTTTGTCCTATGCTGGCTGAGGTCAGAGTGAGCAGTGAGCTGTTTGCTGATCTGCCTTATATACTCTCTGCCTCTGTTAGACTCCTCCCCTTTCTTTTACAAAACTCTTTTCGAGACAATGTGAAGGGTGGATCCAATTGAAATGTGAGGTGGGTAATTCCTTTTCTTAAGGTAATTACCAGGTAAGTATTTGTCATATTATTATGTAAATGTTTTTTTCTGTTTGAAATAAAACATGTAGTAAATCCAATGGTGTTGTCTGTAATTCCTTCTTTATACCTTTTTTCAGGTGAGGTAATTACACAGGTGAATATTCTGTATTGTAGTTATGTACATGTTTCTTCGGTTTGAAATAAAACATGTAATAAACCAATTGGTGTTGTTAGTGGATAATTCCTCCCTTTTTCCTCTTTACAGTTAAAAAAGGAAAAAAGATGAATACTCCGTAGTGTTTAAATCTCAGCTATTCCACCTTCCACTACCCAGCCAAAACCATGCCTTTCTTCATATTTAGACTGTCCAACAGCATCGTCCCTGAACCAGATGGGATGGGGGTTAGGATGAGGGCAAGGGGTCCTGTGGTTAGGGTTAGGGTAAGGGGTCCTGGGGTTAGGGTTAGGGTAAGAGGATTTGGGGTAGGGGTAGTAGAAAGCAGGGTCCGTCAGGAGCCGTTAATTCCTTGGCCTCTTTCTCGCCAGTTGCTTGTGGGAAACGATTCCTAAAAATTGGACAGCATCGGTCCAACATGGAGAAGACTAAAGCAGTGTTTTAGAAGGGCACCCCAATGCTGTTCCAGGCGGCACTGGCCAGGGTTAGGTAAGAACGGTAATATCCGTGGACCGACCCCGTCGGTCCAACGTTATGCACGGGCCCTCCTGGAACATAGGGTGCCCCTCACTTGGTAAAATAACCTTGTACAAACACTATTAAATATAGTTGTCTTTACGTGTGGGTAGGTTTCTAAAGAAGCTATCCCCTTTTACACGGTAGGTGGTAGTCTTAGTTCTCAGGTGAGTATAATCGTCTCAAATTAGAGTTTAGGTAGTTCTCAAGTGAGTATAATATTCTCAAATTAGAGTTATAGGTGGTTCAAAAAATTCTGCTACAATGCAGTTGTTATAAGTAGACCATTTGCCATCATTAAATCATCCCTAGTTGGGGTAGGTAATTCCTCTTATTTTCCTTTTTTCAGGTAAGGCAATTACATAGGTAAGTATCAGTTAATACTGTAATAACACATCCATAGTTGCAATCTTTAAGCCCGCCGCGACGTTTCGATTGAAATAAATCTTCTTCAGGCTTGGGCTTAAGATGTGTGATAAGTGGTAATAAACACAAGTCATTTTGCTTTGTTTGTGATGAGTGCATGGAGCATTTTGTCCTATGCTGGCTGAGGTCAGAGTGAGCAGTGAGCTGTTTGCTGATCTGCCTTATATACTCTCTGCCTCTGTTAGACTCCTCCCCTTTCTTTTACAAAACTCTTTTCGAGACAATGTGAAGGGTGGATCCAATTGAAATGTGAGGTGGGTAATTCCTTTTCTTAAGGTAATTACCAGGTAAGTATTTGTCATATTATTATGTAAATGTTTTTTTCTGTTTGAAATAAAACATGTAGTAAATCCAATGGTGTTGTCTGTAATTCCTTCTTTATACCTTTTTTCAGGTGAGGTAATTACACAGGTGAATATTCTGTATTGTAGTTATGTACATGTTTCTTCGGTTTGAAATAAAACATGTAATAAACCAATTGGTGTTGTTAGTGGATAATTCCTCCCTTTTTCCTCTTTACAGTTAAAAAAGGAAAAAAGATGAATACTCCGTAGTGTTTAAATCTCAGCTATTCCACCTTCCACTACCCAGCCAAAACCATGCCTTTCTTCATATTTAGACTGTCCAACAGCATCGTCCCTGAACCAGATGGGATGGGGGTTAGGATGAGGGCAAGGGGTCCTGTGGTTAGGGTTAGGGTAAGGGGTCCTGGGGTTAGGGTTAGGGTAAGAGGATTTGGGGTAGGGGTAGTAGAAAGCAGGGTCCGTCAGGAGCCGTTAATTCCTTGGCCTCTTTCTCGCCAGTTGCTTGTGGGAAACGATTCCTAAAAATTGGACAGCATCGGTCCAACATGGAGAAGACTAAAGCAGTGTTTTAGAAGGGCACCCCAATGCTGTTCCAGGCGGCACTGGCCAGGGTTAGGTAAGAACGGTAATATCCGTGGACCGACCCCGTCGGTCCAACGTTATGCACGGGCCCTCCTGGAACATAGGGTGCCCCTCACTTGGTAAAATAACCTTGTACAAACACTATTAAATATAGTTGTCTTTACGTGTGGGTAGGTTTCTAAAGAAGCTATCCCCTTTTACACGGTAGGTGGTAGTCTTAGTTCTCAGGTGAGTATAATCGTCTCAAATTAGAGTTTAGGTAGTTCTCAAGTGAGTATAATATTCTCAAATTAGAGTTATAGGTGGTTCAAAAAATTCTGCTACAATGCAGTTGTTATAAGTAGACCATTTGCCATCATTAAATCATCCCTAGTTGGGGTAGGTAATTCCTCTTATTTTCCTTTTTTCAGGTAAGGCAATTACATAGGTAAGTATCAGTTAATACTGTAATAACACATCCATAGTTGCAATCTTTAAGCCCGCCGCGACGTTTCGATTGAAATAAATCTTCTTCAGGCTTGGGCTTAAGATGTGTGATAAGTGGTAATAAACACAAGTCATTTTGCTTTGTTTGTGATGAGTGCATGGAGCATTTTGTCCTATGCTGGCTGAGGTCAGAGTGAGCAGTGAGCTGTTTGCTGATCTGCCTTATATACTCTCTGCCTCTGTTAGACTCCTCCCCTTTCTTTTACAAAACTCTTTTCGAGACAATGTGAAGGGTGGATCCAATTGAAATGTGAGGTGGGTAATTCCTTTTCTTAAGGTAATTACCAGGTAAGTATTTGTCATATTATTATGTAAATGTTTTTTTCTGTTTGAAATAAAACATGTAGTAAATCCAATGGTGTTGTCTGTAATTCCTTCTTTATACCTTTTTTCAGGTGAGGTAATTACACAGGTGAATATTCTGTATTGTAGTTATGTACATGTTTCTTCGGTTTGAAATAAAACATGTAATAAACCAATTGGTGTTGTTAGTGGATAATTCCTCCCTTTTTCCTCTTTACAGTTAAAAAAGGAAAAAAGATGAATACTCCGTAGTGTTTAAATCTCAGCTATTCCACCTTCCACTACCCAGCCAAAACCATGCCTTTCTTCATATTTAGACTGTCCAACAGCATCGTCCCTGAACCAGATGGGATGGGGGTTAGGATGAGGGCAAGGGGTCCTGTGGTTAGGGTTAGGGTAAGGGGTCCTGGGGTTAGGGTTAGGGTAAGAGGATTTGGGGTAGGGGTAGTAGAAAGCAGGGTCCGTCAGGAGCCGTTAATTCCTTGGCCTCTTTCTCGCCAGTTGCTTGTGGGAAACGATTCCTAAAAATTGGACAGCATCGGTCCAACATGGAGAAGACTAAAGCAGTGTTTTAGAAGGGCACCCCAATGCTGTTCCAGGCGGCACTGGCCAGGGTTAGGTAAGAACGGTAATATCCGTGGACCGACCCCGTCGGTCCAACGTTATGCACGGGCCCTCCTGGAACATAGGGTGCCCCTCACTTGGTAAAATAACCTTGTACAAACACTATTAAATATAGTTGTCTTTACGTGTGGGTAGGTTTCTAAAGAAGCTATCCCCTTTTACACGGTAGGTGGTAGTCTTAGTTCTCAGGTGAGTATAATCGTCTCAAATTAGAGTTTAGGTAGTTCTCAAGTGAGTATAATATTCTCAAATTAGAGTTATAGGTGGTTCAAAAAATTCTGCTACAATGCAGTTGTTATAAATAGACCATTTGCCATCATTAAATCATCCCTAGTTGGGGTAGGTAATTCCTCTTATTTTCCTTTTTTCAGGTAAGGCAATTACATAGGTAAGTATCAGTTAATACTGTAATAACACATCCATAGTTGCAATCTTTAAGCCCGCCGCGACGTTTCGATTGAAATAAATCTTCTTCAGGCTTGGGCTTAAGATGTGTGAAAAGTGGTAATAAACACAAGTCATTTTGCTTTGTTTGTGATGAGTGCATGGAGCATTTTGTCCTATGCTGGCTGAGGTCAGAGTGAGCAGTGAGCTGTTTGCTGATCTGCCTTATATACTCTCTGCCTCTGTTAGACTCCTCCCCTTTCTTTTACAAAACTCTTTTCGAGACAATGTGAAGGGTGGATCCAATTGAAATGTGAGGTGGGTAATTCCTTTTCTTAAGGTAATTACCAGGTAAGTATTTGTCATATTATTATGTTAATGTTTTTTTCTGTTTGAAATAAAACATATAGTAAATCCAATGGTGTTGTCTGTAATTCCTTCTTTATACCTTTTTTCAGGTGAGGTAATTACACAGGTGAATATTCTGTATTGTAGTTATGTACATGTTTCTTCGGTTTGAAATAAAACATGTAATAAACCAATTGGTGTTGTTAGTGGATAATTCCTCCCTTTTTCCTCTTTACAGTTAAAAAAGGAAAAAAGATGAATACTCCGTAGTGTTTAAATCTCAGCTATTCCACCTTCCACTACCCAGCCAAAACCATGCCTTTCTTCATATTTACACTGTCCAACAGCATCGTCCCTGAACCAGATGGGATGGGGGTTAGGATGAGGGCAAGGGGTCCTGTGGTTAGGGTTAGGGTAAGGGGTCCTGGGGTTAGGGTTAGGGTAAGAGGATTTGGGGTAGGGGTAGTAGAAAGCAGGGTCCGTCGGGAGCCGTTAATTCCTTGGCCTCTTTCTCGCCAGTTGCTTGTGGGAAACGATTCCTAAAAATTGGACAGCATCGGTCCAACATGGAGAAGACTAAAGCAGTGTTTTAGAAGGGCACCCCAATGCTGTTCCAGGCGGCACTGGCCAGGGTTAGGTAAGAACGGTAATATCCGTGGACCGACCCCGTCGGTCCAACGTTATGCACGGGCCCTCCTGGAACATAGGGTGCCCCTCACTTGGTAAAATAACCTTGTACAAACACTATTAAATATAGTTGTCTTTACGTGTGGGTAGGTTTCTAAAGAAGCTATCCCCTTTTACACGGTAGGTGGTAGTCTTAGTTCTCAGGTGAGTATAATCGTCTCAAATTAGAGTTTAGGTAGTTCTCAAGTGAGTATAATATTCTCAAATTAGAGTTATAGGTGGTTCAAAAAATTCTGCTACAATGCAGTTGTTATAAATAGACCATTTGCCATCATTAAATCATCCCTAGTTGGGGTAGGTAATTCCTCTTATTTTCCTTTTTTCAGGTAAGGCAATTACATAGGTAAGTATCAGTTAATACTGTAATAACACATCCATAGTTGCAATCTTTAAGCCCGCCGCGACGTTTCGATTGAAATAAATCTTCTTCAGGCTTGGGCTTAAGATGTGTGAAAAGTGGTAATAAACACAAGTCATTTTGCTTTGTTTGTGATGAGTGCATGGAGCATTTTGTCCTATGCTGGCTGAGGTCAGAGTGAGCAGTGAGCTGTTTGCTGATCTGCCTTATATACTCTCTGCCTCTGTTAGACTCCTCCCCTTTCTTTTACAAAACTCTTTTCGAGACAATGTGAAGGGTGGATCCAATTGAAATGTGAGGTGGGTAATTCCTTTTCTTAAGGTAATTACCAGGTAAGTATTTGTCATATTATTATGTTAATGTTTTTTTCTGTTTGAAATAAAACATATAGTAAATCCAATGGTGTTGTCTGTAATTCCTTCTTTATACCTTTTTTCAGGTGAGGTAATTACACAGGTGAATATTCTGTATTGTAGTTATGTACATGTTTCTTCGGTTTGAAATAAAACATGTAATAAACCAATTGGTGTTGTTAGTGGATAATTCCTCCCTTTTTCCTCTTTACAGTTAAAAAAGGAAAAAAGATGAATACTCCGTAGTGTTTAAATCTCAGCTATTCCACCTTCCACTACCCAGCCAAAACCATGCCTTTCTTCATATTTACACTGTCCAACAGCATCGTCCCTGAACCAGATGGGATGGGGGTTAGGATGAGGGCAAGGGGTCCTGTGGTTAGGGTTAGGGTAAGGGGTCCTGGGGTTAGGGTTAGGGTAAGAGGATTTGGGGTAGGGGTAGTAGAAAGCAGGGTCCGTCGGGAGCCGTTAATTCCTTGGCCTCTTTCTCGCCAGTTGCTTGTGGGAAACGATTCCTAAAAATTGGACAGCATCGGTCCAACATGGAGAAGACTAAAGCAGTGTTTTAGAAGGGCACCCCAATGCTGTTCCAGGCGGCACTGGCCAGGGTTAGGTAAGAACGGTAATATCCGTGGACCGACCCCGTCGGTCCAACGTTATGCACGGGCCCTCCTGGAACATAGGGTGCCCCTCACTTGGTAAAATAACCTTGTACAAACACTATTAAATATAGTTGTCTTTACGTGTGGGTAGGTTTCTAAAGAAGCTATCCCCTTTTACACGGTAGGTGGTAGTCTTAGTTCTCAGGTGAGTATAATCGTCTCAAATTAGAGTTTAGGTAGTTCTCAAGTGAGTATAATATTCTCAAATTAGAGTTATAGGTGGTTCAAAAAATTCTGCTACAATGCAGTTGTTATAAATAGACCATTTGCCATCATTAAATCATCCCTAGTTGGGGTAGGTAATTCCTCTTATTTTCCTTTTTTCAGGTAAGGCAATTACATAGGTAAGTATCAGTTAATACTGTAATAACACATCCATAGTTGCAATCTTTAAGCCCGCCGCGACGTTTCGATTGAAATAAATCTTCTTCAGGCTTGGGCTTAAGATGTGTGAAAAGTGGTAATAAACACAAGTCATTTTGCTTTGTTTGTGATGAGTGCATGGAGCATTTTGTCCTATGCTGGCTGAGGTCAGAGTGAGCAGTGAGCTGTTTGCTGATCTGCCTTATATACTCTCTGCCTCTGTTAGACTCCTCCCCTTTCTTTTACAAAACTCTTTTCGAGACAATGTGAAGGGTGGATCCAATTGAAATGTGAGGTGGGTAATTCCTTTTCTTAAGGTAATTACCAGGTAAGTATTTGTCATATTATTATGTTAATGTTTTTTTCTGTTTGAAATAAAACATATAGTAAATCCAATGGTGTTGTCTGTAATTCCTTCTTTATACCTTTTTTCAGGTGAGGTAATTACACAGGTGAATATTCTGTATTGTAGTTATGTACATGTTTCTTCGGTTTGAAATAAAACATGTAATAAACCAATTGGTGTTGTTAGTGGATAATTCCTCCCTTTTTCCTCTTTACAGTTAAAAAAGGAAAAAAGATGAATACTCCGTAGTGTTTAAATCTCAGCTATTCCACCTTCCACTACCCAGCCAAAACCATGCCTTTCTTCATATTTACACTGTCCAACAGCATCGTCCCTGAACCAGATGGGATGGGGGTTAGGATGAGGGCAAGGGGTCCTGTGGTTAGGGTTAGGGTAAGGGGTCCTGGGGTTAGGGTTAGGGTAAGAGGATTTGGGGTAGGGGTAGTAGAAAGCAGGGTCCGTCGGGAGCCGTTAATTCCTTGGCCTCTTTCTCGCCAGTTGCTTGTGGGAAACGATTCCTAAAAATTGGACAGCATCGGTCCAACATGGAGAAGACTAAAGCAGTGTTTTAGAAGGGCACCCCAATGCTGTTCCAGGCGGCACTGGCCAGGGTTAGGTAAGAACGGTAATATCCGTGGACCGACCCCGTCGGTCCAACGTTATGCACGGGCCCTCCTGGAACATAGGGTGCCCCTCACTTGGTAAAATAACCTTGTACAAACACTATTAAATATAGTTGTCTTTACGTGTGGGTAGGTTTCTAAAGAAGCTATCCCCTTTTACACGGTAGGTGGTAGTCTTAGTTCTCAGGTGAGTATAATCGTCTCAAATTAGAGTTTAGGTAGTTCTCAAGTGAGTATAATATTCTCAAATTAGAGTTATAGGTGGTTCAAAAAATTCTGCTACAATGCAGTTGTTATAAATAGACCATTTGCCATCATTAAATCATCCCTAGTTGGGGTAGGTAATTCCTCTTATTTTCCTTTTTTCAGGTAAGGCAATTACATAGGTAAGTATCAGTTAATACTGTAATAACACATCCATAGTTGCAATCTTTAAGCCCGCCGCGACGTTTCGATTGAAATAAATCTTCTTCAGGCTTGGGCTTAAGATGTGTGAAAAGTGGTAATAAACACAAGTCATTTTGCTTTGTTTGTGATGAGTGCATGGAGCATTTTGTCCTATGCTGGCTGAGGTCAGAGTGAGCAGTGAGCTGTTTGCTGATCTGCCTTATATACTCTCTGCCTCTGTTAGACTCCTCCCCTTTCTTTTACAAAACTCTTTTCGAGACAATGTGAAGGGTGGATCCAATTGAAATGTGAGGTGGGTAATTCCTTTTCTTAAGGTAATTACCAGGTAAGTATTTGTCATATTATTATGTTAATGTTTTTTTCTGTTTGAAATAAAACATATAGTAAATCCAATGGTGTTGTCTGTAATTCCTTCTTTATACCTTTTTTCAGGTGAGGTAATTACACAGGTGAATATTCTGTATTGTAGTTATGTACATGTTTCTTCGGTTTGAAATAAAACATGTAATAAACCAATTGGTGTTGTTAGTGGATAATTCCTCCCTTTTTCCTCTTTACAGTTAAAAAAGGAAAAAAGATGAATACTCCGTAGTGTTTAAATCTCAGCTATTCCACCTTCCACTACCCAGCCAAAACCATGCCTTTCTTCATATTTACACTGTCCAACAGCATCGTCCCTGAACCAGATGGGATGGGGGTTAGGATGAGGGCAAGGGGTCCTGTGGTTAGGGTTAGGGTAAGGGGTCCTGGGGTTAGGGTTAGGGTAAGAGGATTTGGGGTAGGGGTAGTAGAAAGCAGGGTCCGTCGGGAGCCGTTAATTCCTTGGCCTCTTTCTCGCCAGTTGCTTGTGGGAAACGATTCCTAAAAATTGGACAGCATCGGTCCAACATGGAGAAGACTAAAGCAGTGTTTTAGAAGGGCACCCCAATGCTGTTCCAGGCGGCACTGGCCAGGGTTAGGTAAGAACGGTAATATCCGTGGACCGACCCCGTCGGTCCAACGTTATGCACGGGCCCTCCTGGAACATAGGGTGCCCCTCACTTGGTAAAATAACCTTGTACAAACACTATTAAATATAGTTGTCTTTACGTGTGGGTAGGTTTCTAAAGAAGCTATCCCCTTTTACACGGTAGGTGGTAGTCTTAGTTCTCAGGTGAGTATAATCGTCTCAAATTAGAGTTTAGGTAGTTCTCAAGTGAGTATAATATTCTCAAATTAGAGTTATAGGTGGTTCAAAAAATTCTGCTACAATGCAGTTGTTATAAATAGACCATTTGCCATCATTAAATCATCCCTAGTTGGGGTAGGTAATTCCTCTTATTTTCCTTTTTTCAGGTAAGGCAATTACATAGGTAAGTATCAGTTAATACTGTAATAACACATCCATAGTTGCAATCTTTAAGCCCGCCGCGACGTTTCGATTGAAATAAATCTTCTTCAGGCTTGGGCTTAAGATGTGTGAAAAGTGGTAATAAACACAAGTCATTTTGCTTTGTTTGTGATGAGTGCATGGAGCATTTTGTCCTATGCTGGCTGAGGTCAGAGTGAGCAGTGAGCTGTTTGCTGATCTGCCTTATATACTCTCTGCCTCTGTTAGACTCCTCCCCTTTCTTTTACAAAACTCTTTTCGAGACAATGTGAAGGGTGGATCCAATTGAAATGTGAGGTGGGTAATTCCTTTTCTTAAGGTAATTACCAGGTAAGTATTTGTCATATTATTATGTTAATGTTTTTTTCTGTTTGAAATAAAACATATAGTAAATCCAATGGTGTTGTCTGTAATTCCTTCTTTATACCTTTTTTCAGGTGAGGTAATTACACAGGTGAATATTCTGTATTGTAGTTATGTACATGTTTCTTCGGTTTGAAATAAAACATGTAATAAACCAATTGGTGTTGTTAGTGGATAATTCCTCCCTTTTTCCTCTTTACAGTTAAAAAAGGAAAAAAGATGAATACTCCGTAGTGTTTAAATCTCAGCTATTCCACCTTCCACTACCCAGCCAAAACCATGCCTTTCTTCATATTTACACTGTCCAACAGCATCGTCCCTGAACCAGATGGGATGGGGGTTAGGATGAGGGCAAGGGGTCCTGTGGTTAGGGTTAGGGTAAGGGGTCCTGGGGTTAGGGTTAGGGTAAGAGGATTTGGGGTAGGGGTAGTAGAAAGCAGGGTCCGTCGGGAGCCGTTAATTCCTTGGCCTCTTTCTCGCCAGTTGCTTGTGGGAAACGATTCCTAAAAATTGGACAGCATCGGTCCAACATGGAGAAGACTAAAGCAGTGTTTTAGAAGGGCACCCCAATGCTGTTCCAGGCGGCACTGGCCAGGGTTAGGTAAGAACGGTAATATCCGTGGACCGACCCCGTCGGTCCAACGTTATGCACGGGCCCTCCTGGAACATAGGGTGCCCCTCACTTGGTAAAATAACCTTGTACAAACACTATTAAATATAGTTGTCTTTACGTGTGGGTAGGTTTCTAAAGAAGCTATCCCCTTTTACACGGTAGGTGGTAGTCTTAGTTCTCAGGTGAGTATAATCGTCTCAAATTAGAGTTTAGGTAGTTCTCAAGTGAGTATAATATTCTCAAATTAGAGTTATAGGTGGTTCAAAAAATTCTGCTACAATGCAGTTGTTATAAATAGACCATTTGCCATCATTAAATCATCCCTAGTTGGGGTAGGTAATTCCTCTTATTTTCCTTTTTTCAGGTAAGGCAATTACATAGGTAAGTATCAGTTAATACTGTAATAACACATCCATAGTTGCAATCTTTAAGCCCGCCGCGACGTTTCGATTGAAATAAATCTTCTTCAGGCTTGGGCTTAAGATGTGTGAAAAGTGGTAATAAACACAAGTCATTTTGCTTTGTTTGTGATGAGTGCATGGAGCATTTTGTCCTATGCTGGCTGAGGTCAGAGTGAGCAGTGAGCTGTTTGCTGATCTGCCTTATATACTCTCTGCCTCTGTTAGACTCCTCCCCTTTCTTTTACAAAACTCTTTTCGAGACAATGTGAAGGGTGGATCCAATTGAAATGTGAGGTGGGTAATTCCTTTTCTTAAGGTAATTACCAGGTAAGTATTTGTCATATTATTATGTTAATGTTTTTTTCTGTTTGAAATAAAACATATAGTAAATCCAATGGTGTTGTCTGTAATTCCTTCTTTATACCTTTTTTCAGGTGAGGTAATTACACAGGTGAATATTCTGTATTGTAGTTATGTACATGTTTCTTCGGTTTGAAATAAAACATGTAATAAACCAATTGGTGTTGTTAGTGGATAATTCCTCCCTTTTTCCTCTTTACAGTTAAAAAAGGAAAAAAGATGAATACTCCGTAGTGTTTAAATCTCAGCTATTCCACCTTCCACTACCCAGCCAAAACCATGCCTTTCTTCATATTTACACTGTCCAACAGCATCGTCCCTGAACCAGATGGGATGGGGGTTAGGATGAGGGCAAGGGGTCCTGTGGTTAGGGTTAGGGTAAGGGGTCCTGGGGTTAGGGTTAGGGTAAGAGGATTTGGGGTAGGGGTAGTAGAAAGCAGGGTCCGTCGGGAGCCGTTAATTCCTTGGCCTCTTTCTCGCCAGTTGCTTGTGGGAAACGATTCCTAAAAATTGGACAGCATCGGTCCAACATGGAGAAGACTAAAGCAGTGTTTTAGAAGGGCACCCCAATGCTGTTCCAGGCGGCACTGGCCAGGGTTAGGTAAGAACGGTAATATCCGTGGACCGACCCCGTCGGTCCAACGTTATGCACGGGCCCTCCTGGAACATAGGGTGCCCCTCACTTGGTAAAATAACCTTGTACAAACACTATTAAATATAGTTGTCTTTACGTGTGGGTAGGTTTCTAAAGAAGCTATCCCCTTTTACACGGTAGGTGGTAGTCTTAGTTCTCAGGTGAGTATAATCGTCTCAAATTAGAGTTTAGGTAGTTCTCAAGTGAGTATAATATTCTCAAATTAGAGTTATAGGTGGTTCAAAAAATTCTGCTACAATGCAGTTGTTATAAATAGACCATTTGCCATCATTAAATCATCCCTAGTTGGGGTAGGTAATTCCTCTTATTTTCCTTTTTTCAGGTAAGGCAATTACATAGGTAAGTATCAGTTAATACTGTAATAACACATCCATAGTTGCAATCTTTAAGCCCGCCGCGACGTTTCGATTGAAATAAATCTTCTTCAGGCTTGGGCTTAAGATGTGTGAAAAGTGGTAATAAACACAAGTCATTTTGCTTTGTTTGTGATGAGTGCATGGAGCATTTTGTCCTATGCTGGCTGAGGTCAGAGTGAGCAGTGAGCTGTTTGCTGATCTGCCTTATATACTCTCTGCCTCTGTTAGACTCCTCCCCTTTCTTTTACAAAACTCTTTTCGAGACAATGTGAAGGGTGGATCCAATTGAAATGTGAGGTGGGTAATTCCTTTTCTTAAGGTAATTACCAGGTAAGTATTTGTCATATTATTATGTTAATGTTTTTTTCTGTTTGAAATAAAACATATAGTAAATCCAATGGTGTTGTCTGTAATTCCTTCTTTATACCTTTTTTCAGGTGAGGTAATTACACAGGTGAATATTCTGTATTGTAGTTATGTACATGTTTCTTCGGTTTGAAATAAAACATGTAATAAACCAATTGGTGTTGTTAGTGGATAATTCCTCCCTTTTTCCTCTTTACAGTTAAAAAAGGAAAAAAGATGAATACTCCGTAGTGTTTAAATCTCAGCTATTCCACCTTCCACTACCCAGCCAAAACCATGCCTTTCTTCATATTTACACTGTCCAACAGCATCGTCCCTGAACCAGATGGGATGGGGGTTAGGATGAGGGCAAGGGGTCCTGTGGTTAGGGTTAGGGTAAGGGGTCCTGGGGTTAGGGTTAGGGTAAGAGGATTTGGGGTAGGGGTAGTAGAAAGCAGGGTCCGTCGGGAGCCGTTAATTCCTTGGCCTCTTTCTCGCCAGTTGCTTGTGGGAAACGATTCCTAAAAATTGGACAGCATCGGTCCAACATGGAGAAGACTAAAGCAGTGTTTTAGAAGGGCACCCCAATGCTGTTCCAGGCGGCACTGGCCAGGGTTAGGTAAGAACGGTAATATCCGTGGACCGACCCCGTCGGTCCAACGTTATGCACGGGCCCTCCTGGAACATAGGGTGCCCCTCACTTGGTAAAATAACCTTGTACAAACACTATTAAATATAGTTGTCTTTACGTGTGGGTAGGTTTCTAAAGAAGCTATCCCCTTTTACACGGTAGGTGGTAGTCTTAGTTCTCAGGTGAGTATAATCGTCTCAAATTAGAGTTTAGGTAGTTCTCAAGTGAGTATAATATTCTCAAATTAGAGTTATAGGTGGTTCAAAAAATTCTGCTACAATGCAGTTGTTATAAATAGACCATTTGCCATCATTAAATCATCCCTAGTTGGGGTAGGTAATTCCTCTTATTTTCCTTTTTTCAGGTAAGGCAATTACATAGGTAAGTATCAGTTAATACTGTAATAACACATCCATAGTTGCAATCTTTAAGCCCGCCGCGACGTTTCGATTGAAATAAATCTTCTTCAGGCTTGGGCTTAAGATGTGTGAAAAGTGGTAATAAACACAAGTCATTTTGCTTTGTTTGTGATGAGTGCATGGAGCATTTTGTCCTATGCTGGCTGAGGTCAGAGTGAGCAGTGAGCTGTTTGCTGATCTGCCTTATATACTCTCTGCCTCTGTTAGACTCCTCCCCTTTCTTTTACAAAACTCTTTTCGAGACAATGTGAAGGGTGGATCCAATTGAAATGTGAGGTGGGTAATTCCTTTTCTTAAGGTAATTACCAGGTAAGTATTTGTCATATTATTATGTTAATGTTTTTTTCTGTTTGAAATAAAACATATAGTAAATCCAATGGTGTTGTCTGTAATTCCTTCTTTATACCTTTTTTCAGGTGAGGTAATTACACAGGTGAATATTCTGTATTGTAGTTATGTACATGTTTCTTCGGTTTGAAATAAAACATGTAATAAACCAATTGGTGTTGTTAGTGGATAATTCCTCCCTTTTTCCTCTTTACAGTTAAAAAAGGAAAAAAGATGAATACTCCGTAGTGTTTAAATCTCAGCTATTCCACCTTCCACTACCCAGCCAAAACCATGCCTTTCTTCATATTTACACTGTCCAACAGCATCGTCCCTGAACCAGATGGGATGGGGGTTAGGATGAGGGCAAGGGGTCCTGTGGTTAGGGTTAGGGTAAGGGGTCCTGGGGTTAGGGTTAGGGTAAGAGGATTTGGGGTAGGGGTAGTAGAAAGCAGGGTTAGGGTTAGGGTTAGGGTTAGGGTTAGGGTTAGGGTTAGGGTTAGGGAAGAACGGTAATATCCGTGGACCGACCCCGTCGGTCCAACGTTATGCACGGGCCCTCCTGGAACATGGGGTGCCCCTCACTTGGTAAAATAACCTTGTACAAACACTATTAAATATAGTTGTCTTTACGTGTGGGTAGGTTTCTAAAGAAGCTATCCCCTTTTACACGGTAGGTGGTAGTCTTAGTTCTCAGGTGAGTATAATCGTCTCAAATTAGAGTTTAGGTAGTTCTCAAGTGAGTATAATATTCTCAAATTAGAGTTATAGGTGGTTCAAAAAATTCTGCTACAATGCAGTTGTTATAAGTAGACCATTTGCCATCATTAAATCATCCCTAGTTGGGGTAGGTAATTCCTCTTATTTTCCTTTTTCCAGGTAAGGCAATTACATAGGTAAGTATCAGTTAATACTGTAATAACACATCCATAGTTGCAATCTTTAAGCCCGCCGCGACGTTTCGATTGAAATAAATCTTCTTCAGGCTTGGGCTTAAGATGTGTGATAAGTGGTAATAAACACAAGTCATTTTGCTTTGTTTGTGATGAGTGCATGGAGCATTTTGTCCTATGCTGGCTGAGGTCAGAGTGAGCAGTGAGCTGTTTGCTGATCTGCCTTTTATACTCTCTGCCTCTGTTAGACTCCTCCCCTTTCTTTTACAAAACTCTTTTCGAGACAATGTGAAGGGTGGATCCAATTGAAATGTGAGGTGGGTAATTCCTTTTCTTAAGGTAATTACCAGGTAAGTATTTGTCATATTATTATGTTAATGTTTTTTTCTGTTTGAAATAAAACATGTAGTAAATCCAATGGTGTTGTCTGTAATTCCTTCTTTATACCTTTTTTCAGGTGAGGTAATTACACAGGTGAATATTCTGTATTGTAGTTATGTACATGTTTCTTCGGTTTGAAATAAAACATGTAATAAACCAATTGGTGTTGTTAGTGGATAATTCCTCCCTTTTTCCTCTTTACAGTTAAAAAAGGAAAAAAGATGAATACTCCGTAGTGTTTAAATCTCAGCCATTCCACCTTCCACTACCCAGCCAAAACCATGCCTTTCTTCATATTTACACTGTCCAACAGCATCGTCCCTGAACCAGATGGGATGGGGGTTAGGATGAGGGCAAGGGGTCCTGTGGTTAGGGTTAGGGTAAGGGGTCCTGGGGTTAGGGTTAGGGTAAGAGGATTTGGGGTAGGGGTAGTAGAAAGCAGGGTCCGTCAGGAGCCGTTAATTCCTTGGCCTCTTTCTCGCCAGTTGCTTGTGGGAAACGATTCCTAAAAATTGGACAGCATCGGTCCAACATGGAGAAGACTAAAGCAGTGTTTTAGAGGGGCACCCCAATGCTGTTCCAGGCGGCACTGGCCAGGGTTAGGTAAGAACGGTAATATCCGTGGACCGACCCCGTCGGTCCAACGTTATGCACGGGCCCTCCTGGAACATGGGGTGCCCCTCACTTGGTAAAATAACCTTGTACAAACACTATTAAATATAGTTGTCTTTACGTGTGGGTAGGTTTCTAAAGAAGCTATCCCCTTTTACACGGTAGGTGGTAGTCTTAGTTCTCAGGTGAGTATAATCGTCTCAAATTAGAGTTTAGGTAGTTCTCAAGTGAGTATAATATTCTCAAATTAGAGTTATAGGTGGTTCAAAAAATTCTGCTACAATGCAGTTGTTATAAGTAGACCATTTGCCATCATTAAATCATCCCTAGTTGGGGTAGGTAATTCCTCTTATTTTCCTTTTTCCAGGTAAGGCAATTACATAGGTAAGTATCAGTTAATACTGTAATAACACATCCATAGTTGCAATCTTTAAGCCCGCCGCGACGTTTCGATTGAAATAAATCTTCTTCAGGCTTGGGCTTAAGATGTGTGATAAGTGGTAATAAACACAAGTCATTTTGCTTTGTTTGTGATGAGTGCATGGAGCATTTTGTCCTATGCTGGCTGAGGTCAGAGTGAGCAGTGAGCTGTTTGCTGATCTGCCTTTTATACTCTCTGCCTCTGTTAGACTCCTCCCCTTTCTTTTACAAAACTCTTTTCGAGACAATGTGAAGGGTGGATCCAATTGAAATGTGAGGTGGGTAATTCCTTTTCTTAAGGTAATTACCAGGTAAGTATTTGTCATATTATTATGTTAATGTTTTTTTCTGTTTGAAATAAAACATGTAGTAAATCCAATGGTGTTGTCTGTAATTCCTTCTTTATACCTTTTTTCAGGTGAGGTAATTACACAGGTGAATATTCTGTATTGTAGTTATGTACATGTTTCTTCGGTTTGAAATAAAACATGTAATAAACCAATTGGTGTTGTTAGTGGATAATTCCTCCCTTTTTCCTCTTTACAGTTAAAAAAGGAAAAAAGATGAATACTCCGTAGTGTTTAAATCTCAGCCATTCCACCTTCCACTACCCAGCCAAAACCATGCCTTTCTTCATATTTACACTGTCCAACAGCATCGTCCCTGAACCAGATGGGATGGGGGTTAGGATGAGGGCAAGGGGTCCTGTGGTTAGGGTTAGGGTAAGGGGTCCTGGGGTTAGGGTTAGGGTAAGAGGATTTGGGGTAGGGGTAGTAGAAAGCAGGGTCCGTCAGGAGCCGTTAATTCCTTGGCCTCTTTCTCGCCAGTTGCTTGTGGGAAACGATTCCTAAAAATTGGACAGCATCGGTCCAACATGGAGAAGACTAAAGCAGTGTTTTAGAGGGGCACCCCAATGCTGTTCCAGGCGGCACTGGCCAGGGTTAGGTAAGAACGGTAATATCCGTGGACCGACCCCGTCGGTCCAACGTTATGCACGGGCCCTCCTGGAACATGGGGTGCCCCTCACTTGGTAAAATAACCTTGTACAAACACTATTAAATATAGTTGTCTTTACGTGTGGGTAGGTTTCTAAAGAAGCTATCCCCTTTTACACGGTAGGTGGTAGTCTTAGTTCTCAGGTGAGTATAATCGTCTCAAATTAGAGTTTAGGTAGTTCTCAAGTGAGTATAATATTCTCAAATTAGAGTTATAGGTGGTTCAAAAAATTCTGCTACAATGCAGTTGTTATAAGTAGACCATTTGCCATCATTAAATCATCCCTAGTTGGGGTAGGTAATTCCTCTTATTTTCCTTTTTCCAGGTAAGGCAATTACATAGGTAAGTATCAGTTAATACTGTAATAACACATCCATAGTTGCAATCTTTAAGCCCGCCGCGACGTTTCGATTGAAATAAATCTTCTTCAGGCTTGGGCTTAAGATGTGTGATAAGTGGTAATAAACACAAGTCATTTTGCTTTGTTTGTGATGAGTGCATGGAGCATTTTGTCCTATGCTGGCTGAGGTCAGAGTGAGCAGTGAGCTGTTTGCTGATCTGCCTTTTATACTCTCTGCCTCTGTTAGACTCCTCCCCTTTCTTTTACAAAACTCTTTTCGAGACAATGTGAAGGGTGGATCCAATTGAAATGTGAGGTGGGTAATTCCTTTTCTTAAGGTAATTACCAGGTAAGTATTTGTCATATTATTATGTTAATGTTTTTTTCTGTTTGAAATAAAACATGTAGTAAATCCAATGGTGTTGTCTGTAATTCCTTCTTTATACCTTTTTTCAGGTGAGGTAATTACACAGGTGAATATTCTGTATTGTAGTTATGTACATGTTTCTTCGGTTTGAAATAAAACATGTAATAAACCAATTGGTGTTGTTAGTGGATAATTCCTCCCTTTTTCCTCTTTACAGTTAAAAAAGGAAAAAAGATGAATACTCCGTAGTGTTTAAATCTCAGCCATTCCACCTTCCACTACCCAGCCAAAACCATGCCTTTCTTCATATTTACACTGTCCAACAGCATCGTCCCTGAACCAGATGGGATGGGGGTTAGGATGAGGGCAAGGGGTCCTGTGGTTAGGGTTAGGGTAAGGGGTCCTGGGGTTAGGGTTAGGGTAAGAGGATTTGGGGTAGGGGTAGTAGAAAGCAGGGTCCGTCAGGAGCCGTTAATTCCTTGGCCTCTTTCTCGCCAGTTGCTTGTGGGAAACGATTCCTAAAAATTGGACAGCATCGGTCCAACATGGAGAAGACTAAAGCAGTGTTTTAGAGGGGCACCCCAATGCTGTTCCAGGCGGCACTGGCCAGGGTTAGGTAAGAACGGTAATATCCGTGGACCGACCCCGTCGGTCCAACGTTATGCACGGGCCCTCCTGGAACATGGGGTGCCCCTCACTTGGTAAAATAACCTTGTACAAACACTATTAAATATAGTTGTCTTTACGTGTGGGTAGGTTTCTAAAGAAGCTATCCCCTTTTACACGGTAGGTGGTAGTCTTAGTTCTCAGGTGAGTATAATCGTCTCAAATTAGAGTTTAGGTAGTTCTCAAGTGAGTATAATATTCTCAAATTAGAGTTATAGGTGGTTCAAAAAATTCTGCTACAATGCAGTTGTTATAAGTAGACCATTTGCCATCATTAAATCATCCCTAGTTGGGGTAGGTAATTCCTCTTATTTTCCTTTTTCCAGGTAAGGCAATTACATAGGTAAGTATCAGTTAATACTGTAATAACACATCCATAGTTGCAATCTTTAAGCCCGCCGCGACGTTTCGATTGAAATAAATCTTCTTCAGGCTTGGGCTTAAGATGTGTGATAAGTGGTAATAAACACAAGTCATTTTGCTTTGTTTGTGATGAGTGCATGGAGCATTTTGTCCTATGCTGGCTGAGGTCAGAGTGAGCAGTGAGCTGTTTGCTGATCTGCCTTTTATACTCTCTGCCTCTGTTAGACTCCTCCCCTTTCTTTTACAAAACTCTTTTCGAGACAATGTGAAGGGTGGATCCAATTGAAATGTGAGGTGGGTAATTCCTTTTCTTAAGGTAATTACCAGGTAAGTATTTGTCATATTATTATGTTAATGTTTTTTTCTGTTTGAAATAAAACATGTAGTAAATCCAATGGTGTTGTCTGTAATTCCTTCTTTATACCTTTTTTCAGGTGAGGTAATTACACAGGTGAATATTCTGTATTGTAGTTATGTACATGTTTCTTCGGTTTGAAATAAAACATGTAATAAACCAATTGGTGTTGTTAGTGGATAATTCCTCCCTTTTTCCTCTTTACAGTTAAAAAAGGAAAAAAGATGAATACTCCGTAGTGTTTAAATCTCAGCCATTCCACCTTCCACTACCCAGCCAAAACCATGCCTTTCTTCATATTTACACTGTCCAACAGCATCGTCCCTGAACCAGATGGGATGGGGGTTAGGATGAGGGCAAGGGGTCCTGTGGTTAGGGTTAGGGTAAGGGGTCCTGGGGTTAGGGTTAGGGTAAGAGGATTTGGGGTAGGGGTAGTAGAAAGCAGGGTCCGTCAGGAGCCGTTAATTCCTTGGCCTCTTTCTCGCCAGTTGCTTGTGGGAAACGATTCCTAAAAATTGGACAGCATCGGTCCAACATGGAGAAGACTAAAGCAGTGTTTTAGAGGGGCACCCCAATGCTGTTCCAGGCGGCACTGGCCAGGGTTAGGTAAGAACGGTAATATCCGTGGACCGACCCCGTCGGTCCAACGTTATGCACGGGCCCTCCTGGAACATGGGGTGCCCCTCACTTGGTAAAATAACCTTGTACAAACACTATTAAATATAGTTGTCTTTACGTGTGGGTAGGTTTCTAAAGAAGCTATCCCCTTTTACACGGTAGGTGGTAGTCTTAGTTCTCAGGTGAGTATAATCGTCTCAAATTAGAGTTTAGGTAGTTCTCAAGTGAGTATAATATTCTCAAATTAGAGTTATAGGTGGTTCAAAAAATTCTGCTACAATGCAGTTGTTATAAGTAGACCATTTGCCATCATTAAATCATCCCTAGTTGGGGTAGGTAATTCCTCTTATTTTCCTTTTTCCAGGTAAGGCAATTACATAGGTAAGTATCAGTTAATACTGTAATAACACATCCATAGTTGCAATCTTTAAGCCCGCCGCGACGTTTCGATTGAAATAAATCTTCTTCAGGCTTGGGCTTAAGATGTGTGATAAGTGGTAATAAACACAAGTCATTTTGCTTTGTTTGTGATGAGTGCATGGAGCATTTTGTCCTATGCTGGCTGAGGTCAGAGTGAGCAGTGAGCTGTTTGCTGATCTGCCTTTTATACTCTCTGCCTCTGTTAGACTCCTCCCCTTTCTTTTACAAAACTCTTTTCGAGACAATGTGAAGGGTGGATCCAATTGAAATGTGAGGTGGGTAATTCCTTTTCTTAAGGTAATTACCAGGTAAGTATTTGTCATATTATTATGTTAATGTTTTTTTCTGTTTGAAATAAAACATGTAGTAAATCCAATGGTGTTGTCTGTAATTCCTTCTTTATACCTTTTTTCAGGTGAGGTAATTACACAGGTGAATATTCTGTATTGTAGTTATGTACATGTTTCTTCGGTTTGAAATAAAACATGTAATAAACCAATTGGTGTTGTTAGTGGATAATTCCTCCCTTTTTCCTCTTTACAGTTAAAAAAGGAAAAAAGATGAATACTCCGTAGTGTTTAAATCTCAGCCATTCCACCTTCCACTACCCAGCCAAAACCATGCCTTTCTTCATATTTACACTGTCCAACAGCATCGTCCCTGAACCAGATGGGATGGGGGTTAGGATGAGGGCAAGGGGTCCTGTGGTTAGGGTTAGGGTAAGGGGTCCTGGGGTTAGGGTTAGGGTAAGAGGATTTGGGGTAGGGGTAGTAGAAAGCAGGGTCCGTCAGGAGCCGTTAATTCCTTGGCCTCTTTCTCGCCAGTTGCTTGTGGGAAACGATTCCTAAAAATTGGACAGCATCGGTCCAACATGGAGAAGACTAAAGCAGTGTTTTAGAGGGGCACCCCAATGCTGTTCCAGGCGGCACTGGCCAGGGTTAGGTAAGAACGGTAATATCCGTGGACCGACCCCGTCGGTCCAACGTTAGGGTTAGGGTTAGGGTTAGGGTTAGGTAAGAACGGTAATATCCGTGGACCGACCCCGTCGGTCCAACGTTATGCACGGGCCCTCCTGGAACATAGGGTGCCCCTCACTTGGTAAAATAACCTTGTACAAACACTATTAAATATAGTTGTCTTTACGTGTGGGTAGGTTTCTAAAGAAGCTATCCCCTTTTACACGGTAGGTGGTAGTCTTAGTTCTCAGGTGAGTATAATCGTCTCAAATTAGAGTTTAGGTAGTTCTCAAGTGAGTATAATATTCTCAAATTAGAGTTATAGGTGGTTCAAAAAATTCTGCTACAATGCAGTTGTTATAAGTAGACCATTTGCCATCATTAAATCATCCCTAGTTGGGGTAGGTAATTCCTCTTATTTTCCTTTTTTCAGGTAAGGCAATTACATAGGTAAGTATCAGTTAATACTGTAATAACACATCCATAGTTGCAATCTTTAAGCCCGCCGCGACGTTTCGATTGAAATAAATCTTCTTCAGGCTTGGGCTTAAGATGTGTGATAAGTGGTAATAAACACAAGTCATTTTGCTTTGTTTGTGATGAGTGCATGGAGCATTTTGTCCTATGCTGGCTGAGGTCAGAGTGAGCAGTGAGCTGTTTGCTGATCTGCCTTATATACTCTCTGCCTCTGTTAGACTCCTCCCCTTTCTTTTACAAAACTCTTTTCGAGACAATGTGAAGGGTGGATCCAATTGAAATGTGAGGTGGGTAATTCCTTTTCTTAAGGTAATTACCAGGTAAGTATTTGTCATATTATTATGTTAATGTTTTTTTCTGTTTGAAATAAAACATGTAGTAAATCCAATGGTGTTGTCTGTAATTCCTTCTTTATACCTTTTTTCAGGTGAGGTAATTACACAGGTGAATATTCTGTATTGTAGTTATGTAAATGTTTCTTCGGTTTGAAATAAAACATGTAATAAACCAATTGGTGTTGTTAGTGGATAATTCTTCCCTTTTTCCTCTTTACAGTTAAAAAAGGAAAAAAGGTGAATACTCCGTAGTGTTTAAATCTCAGCTATTCCACCTTCCACTACCCAGCCAAAACCATGCCTTTCTTCATATTTACACTGTCCAACAGCATCGTCCCTGAACCAGATGGGATGGGGGTTAGGATGAGGGCAAGGGGTCCTGTGGTTAGGGTTAGGGTAAGGGGTCCTGGGGTTAGGGTTAGGGTAAGAGGATTTGGGGTAGGGGTAGTAGAAAGCAGGGTCCGTCAGGAGCCGTTAATTCCTTGGCCTCTTTCTCGCCAGTTGCTTGTGGGAAACGATTCCTAAAAATTGGACAGCATCGGTCCAACATGGAGAAGACTAAAGCAGTGTTTTAGAAGGGCACCCCAATGCTGTTCCAGGCGGCACTGGCCAGGGTTAGGTAAGAACGGTAATATCCGTGGACCGACCCCGTCGGTCCAACGTTATGCACGGGCCCTCCTGGAACATAGGGTGCCCCTCACTTGGTAAAATAACCTTGTACAAACACTATTAAATATAGTTGTCTTTACGTGTGGGTAGGTTTCTAAAGAAGCTATCCCCTTTTACACGGTAGGTGGTAGTCTTAGTTCTCAGGTGAGTATAATCGTCTCAAATTAGAGTTTAGGTAGTTCTCAAGTGAGTATAATATTCTCAAATTAGAGTTATAGGTGGTTCAAAAAATTCTGCTACAATGCAGTTGTTATAAGTAGACCATTTGCCATCATTAAATCATCCCTAGTTGGGGTAGGTAATTCCTCTTATTTTCCTTTTTTCAGGTAAGGCAATTACATAGGTAAGTATCAGTTAATACTGTAATAACACATCCATAGTTGCAATCTTTAAGCCCGCCGCGACGTTTCGATTGAAATAAATCTTCTTCAGGCTTGGGCTTAAGATGTGTGATAAGTGGTAATAAACACAAGTCATTTTGCTTTGTTTGTGATGAGTGCATGGAGCATTTTGTCCTATGCTGGCTGAGGTCAGAGTGAGCAGTGAGCTGTTTGCTGATCTGCCTTATATACTCTCTGCCTCTGTTAGACTCCTCCCCTTTCTTTTACAAAACTCTTTTCGAGACAATGTGAAGGGTGGATCCAATTGAAATGTGAGGTGGGTAATTCCTTTTCTTAAGGTAATTACCAGGTAAGTATTTGTCATATTATTATGTTAATGTTTTTTTCTGTTTGAAATAAAACATGTAGTAAATCCAATGGTGTTGTCTGTAATTCCTTCTTTATACCTTTTTTCAGGTGAGGTAATTACACAGGTGAATATTCTGTATTGTAGTTATGTAAATGTTTCTTCGGTTTGAAATAAAACATGTAATAAACCAATTGGTGTTGTTAGTGGATAATTCTTCCCTTTTTCCTCTTTACAGTTAAAAAAGGAAAAAAGGTGAATACTCCGTAGTGTTTAAATCTCAGCTATTCCACCTTCCACTACCCAGCCAAAACCATGCCTTTCTTCATATTTACACTGTCCAACAGCATCGTCCCTGAACCAGATGGGATGGGGGTTAGGATGAGGGCAAGGGGTCCTGTGGTTAGGGTTAGGGTAAGGGGTCCTGGGGTTAGGGTTAGGGTAAGAGGATTTGGGGTAGGGGTAGTAGAAAGCAGGGTCCGTCAGGAGCCGTTAATTCCTTGGCCTCTTTCTCGCCAGTTGCTTGTGGGAAACGATTCCTAAAAATTGGACAGCATCGGTCCAACATGGAGAAGACTAAAGCAGTGTTTTAGAAGGGCACCCCAATGCTGTTCCAGGCGGCACTGGCCAGGGTTAGGTAAGAACGGTAATATCCGTGGACCGACCCCGTCGGTCCAACGTTATGCACGGGCCCTCCTGGAACATAGGGTGCCCCTCACTTGGTAAAATAACCTTGTACAAACACTATTAAATATAGTTGTCTTTACGTGTGGGTAGGTTTCTAAAGAAGCTATCCCCTTTTACACGGTAGGTGGTAGTCTTAGTTCTCAGGTGAGTATAATCGTCTCAAATTAGAGTTTAGGTAGTTCTCAAGTGAGTATAATATTCTCAAATTAGAGTTATAGGTGGTTCAAAAAATTCTGCTACAATGCAGTTGTTATAAGTAGACCATTTGCCATCATTAAATCATCCCTAGTTGGGGTAGGTAATTCCTCTTATTTTCCTTTTTTCAGGTAAGGCAATTACATAGGTAAGTATCAGTTAATACTGTAATAACACATCCATAGTTGCAATCTTTAAGCCCGCCGCGACGTTTCGATTGAAATAAATCTTCTTCAGGCTTGGGCTTAAGATGTGTGATAAGTGGTAATAAACACAAGTCATTTTGCTTTGTTTGTGATGAGTGCATGGAGCATTTTGTCCTATGCTGGCTGAGGTCAGAGTGAGCAGTGAGCTGTTTGCTGATCTGCCTTATATACTCTCTGCCTCTGTTAGACTCCTCCCCTTTCTTTTACAAAACTCTTTTCGAGACAATGTGAAGGGTGGATCCAATTGAAATGTGAGGTGGGTAATTCCTTTTCTTAAGGTAATTACCAGGTAAGTATTTGTCATATTATTATGTTAATGTTTTTTTCTGTTTGAAATAAAACATGTAGTAAATCCAATGGTGTTGTCTGTAATTCCTTCTTTATACCTTTTTTCAGGTGAGGTAATTACACAGGTGAATATTCTGTATTGTAGTTATGTAAATGTTTCTTCGGTTTGAAATAAAACATGTAATAAACCAATTGGTGTTGTTAGTGGATAATTCTTCCCTTTTTCCTCTTTACAGTTAAAAAAGGAAAAAAGGTGAATACTCCGTAGTGTTTAAATCTCAGCTATTCCACCTTCCACTACCCAGCCAAAACCATGCCTTTCTTCATATTTACACTGTCCAACAGCATCGTCCCTGAACCAGATGGGATGGGGGTTAGGATGAGGGCAAGGGGTCCTGTGGTTAGGGTTAGGGTAAGGGGTCCTGGGGTTAGGGTTAGGGTAAGAGGATTTGGGGTAGGGGTAGTAGAAAGCAGGGTCCGTCAGGAGCCGTTAATTCCTTGGCCTCTTTCTCGCCAGTTGCTTGTGGGAAACGATTCCTAAAAATTGGACAGCATCGGTCCAACATGGAGAAGACTAAAGCAGTGTTTTAGAAGGGCACCCCAATGCTGTTCCAGGCGGCACTGGCCAGGGTTAGGTAAGAACGGTAATATCCGTGGACCGACCCCGTCGGTCCAACGTTATGCACGGGCCCTCCTGGAACATAGGGTGCCCCTCACTTGGTAAAATAACCTTGTACAAACACTATTAAATATAGTTGTCTTTACGTGTGGGTAGGTTTCTAAAGAAGCTATCCCCTTTTACACGGTAGGTGGTAGTCTTAGTTCTCAGGTGAGTATAATCGTCTCAAATTAGAGTTTAGGTAGTTCTCAAGTGAGTATAAT